>NC_142092.1:57347123-57651443 GCF_054644295.1 Miniopterus natalensis | reverse complement strand
AAACAATTACATTCATATAGAAAACTGGGGAAGGGCACCATCCAAATGCTCGAATTTCTGTTAATTACAGGACACATGGGACCTGTTTAAAGAAGGATAATCAGAATTGATTTGCAAATCACTTGCTTTAGAAATTAGAGCCTTTCAAAAATTTAGAAGAAATTACAAATGCTGTAAACATACATTAGTTTATAGGGCCTAGGGCCTGAGTTGGAAATGGACCATCAGATCCTAGGAAAACCCTCCTCCTGAAGGGCCTTTGCAGCTGCTGCTCACCAGACTTTCATGGTATAGGTGGTGCCTTGGGGGCGTCCAGCAGGATTCAAGAGTAGCCATCCTGAGAGGTCTGAGCCACCGGCGGCTTTATCAAGTCACTGGCTGCTGGTAGTGATGACACTGTAAAACTTCTGTCAGGCTTAGGCTGTTAACTGTTCAGAGCACTAAAATGGGTGTGTTGGGGGCAGAGGTGGTGAATGGCCTCCTGAAGGTGGCATATTTACATCAGGTTTCTGTGACTTATGCCACACCAGGAATGGGGTCCAGCTATATAGGATGTGGCATCTTGTATATAAGTTTTGAGAGATACAGATGAGAAACTCTCCAGAAAAGAGATTTACTTGCCAAGACTGCCCACTCTCCCAGATCCCTCTCCACTCAATTTGGACTACTAGGTCAAGGAGCTAGAGATCAGTGTACCTTAGGGAGATCCAGGGGGATCTAAGCACCTTATTTCTAGGGAGGTATACCAGGCCCTTATCAAAAGAATGAATAAACAAAAGATATTTTTTCACTGAAAGTGGAAAAAAACATTTTAAGAAATATCCTTTTAAAAACCAGATTTTTATTACATAAGAAACAAATATTCAAAGTTAAAATTTCAGGTGTAGAAATCCATTCGTGATGCATTTCTGTGTGTGTCTTTTCAAGTCTTGCTAAGAAGTCAAGACCCTGTTATATTAAAGAAGTCCAAGTTTCCTTATTGTTCCCAAATGCCTTCAAACCCAGGGCTAGCCAACCAGATGCTTCTGATGAAGACTATGCATCTTGAGTGAGTCAGCAAAAGCCAAAGGCACTTAAGAATTCATTCACCGTCAAGGTGCTCTGCAGAGTCCAGGACAGAATTGCTGGTGCCAAGATGTCCCCAGAGCCCAGCTGCACCTGGAGCATGAGTTTGGCACAGTGCCTCCTGCCCAACTTTTGTTGGCTTTTACCCATTTTCAAGTTTGAGCCTCTGGTCTTCCTATTGATTCTGTGAGCTCCGTGATATTCTTCCAGTAATTACTTTTTAGCCTAAATTAGGCAGAGCTGGTATTAATTAGTGCCATTTAATATAACAGATCAAGAGTTTTTTTAAAGCTTTGCCTGATGAAGAGATATATTTGCCCTCTCTCATGGGCATTTAGAGTTTTCACAGATATAAAAATGTGAAAAGTTATTGTCATAACCCACGAAGGTTCAGTTCTGGGATCCCCTCCCAAGGTAATATCCTACTGATTGGTACTCAGCTACACTGCATTCATGCCTGTCCTGACTGGTGTCTTGCTGCCCAAACACAGATCTCCTAGGTGATACCTGCTCTCTCAACATACTCCCTGGTATCAACTGCCTTCAGCATTCTTAGTTGATGCTATATTGCTCTTATCAAAAACCCTAGTTCCAACAGTTTTCATCATCATGACTTAAATGCTAGGCCCTGGGCTACACCTCACAGCTCAATCAGGTTAAAAGTGTGACCTCATTAATTGTGTGGAACAAGCAGGTCTAAATTCTCTTTTTGAATACAAGCCAACTGTATCTCTCCCAAATGAGTGTCATAAAAGCTTTAGCAAGACCTGCTCATGGCTCAGAGAGAGACATGCCTGATTTATGATTTCTTGATAGCACTTAACATTTTATTTGGATTTAGAGATAACTCTAGACACATCAATCAAGCAACTGTTTTCAAATCTTTCTTCTCAGCTGTTCCTGGTGCCAGATTGTCTAACAAATAGAGGCTTAAACAGATGTAATTTGTGATTGGTGGAGACCATTCCGTGTCATGCAACAGGCCAGCTGGTGGCACAACCCACAGTATAGTCCATGGCCTAACTCACAGGTGGTAGGTTTACCACTCCTCGTATACATGAACATGTTTAAATAATAAACTCTTATAAAATAATGAGAGTTTACTGTAGGAAATTAATTTAAACATTTGTTTGCAAACTTGACAGTTGAAAATGGTATCTTTTATTATACATATATTCACATAATCAGGTCGTGCAAAGTAGAACTTTCCTTACCCAACTAAAAAAAAATGTAGCTATTATAATTGAAAAATAGAATTTTGGCAAAAGAATCAATAGGATGTATAATTGACAGTCCAGAGATACGACATATACTAATATGTATGTAAACATCCATGCATATATATGCATATATACATATACTATGTATATACTCACATATATGTATGTGTATATATGTACATACTTACACATATGTACGCCCATATACATATTTGATATATGATGATAAAGTGATTGTAATTTTGCAGAAGTTTATTTGAAAAAGTTGTGCCAGTGTTTCCTTAATTATTTGGAAAAAGAAATCTTCACATCATGTACATAAGCCAATTTCAAATGGATTCAAATAACATATAAAAGGCCAAACTATGTAATAGCTGGTTAAAAATAGAGATAACTCTGAATGATCTTAGCATGGGAAAAGGTTTTCTAAGGATAAAAGCAATGCAAGAAAAAAGTAAAGCAGCAATAACTTGACTTTAGAAGAATGTTGAGGTATTTCATTAAGAAGCCAACATCAAATTATTGGACTTCCAAGGTGCAATAAATAGTAACCGTCTACTCTTTCCAACTTCTGAACCCACTGAAAAGTAAAGGAAATGAGTCCGTAGCTGGAGGACGGAGTGTCATCTTTATCATTGTTATGAAGCAAATGTTGGAGGTTGTTGTGAGACAGTGGTAGGTGGTGAGTTTGCTAATACAGAGCCTGAGTTAGGCACATAAGCCCACATACCATATGGGGTTGGCCCCTGTTAAATGTACAGCATGAGAGGGCAGAACAGAACTTGTCCCTTTTATCTAACTGAGGGGAAATTTGCTCCCAAACTAGAAAATACTGCACCAGTTCTCCTCCCAAAACTCAACAATTGGATCATGATGCTACTTCTCCATCAGAAAGAAGTGATAACTAGGTCAGAAGTACCCAGCAATCTTATGCAAATGAGATTTACACATAAACATCGAGGATAAGGTAGCACCATTCTCTGCATAATAGAAATTAAGGATAAGCATTTGGTGCAGCAATTAGTTTATTTAAACTAATAAAAAAATTTCAATAGAAAATGCAACCAAGGACATAAAAATGTACAAAATTACAAATACCTATTAAAATTACATAAAAGCTTTCAATAAACATTAATATGAATATAAAGTTTCTTAGAGTTATTCCATCTTGGGAGATGAGAGAATAGCAGAGTCTCTTAGCTTCTGTGCATCTGGTATCATCATAATAAAGTACAAGCAACACTCTTGTACCAGTCAGCCACTGGTAACTGTAAGAATGCACTAATTCTTGATGTTATTAAGCTTTATCATATCAAAGAGTTAATCAAATGCACCAGGAGGAATTGGTTTCCTGTTACTAATGAGCAAATTGTAGAAGAATGTTAGTTGATGAGCAGCATTACTATACCATGCTCCGAACTCAAATCCTAACTTGCTTTGTTCCAGTCTATATGGTGAATTGGTATGATGATATGACATGTGCTCAAGGCTAGAAAGATAAAGTCATGGGAGGGTGGTGAATGGGATGGTGGAAAGTGGGGCTGGTGTGGTGGAGGAGCGTGTGCAGTTAGGATGTAGACAGTTTATTTAGATAATGTATTAATATAGAACCTAACTCTTTGCCTTCTTAATCAATCACATTTAGCCCAGGGAAAATACCCCAATTTGAATTTCTGTAGATGACACAGGGTCTAAACAGAATAAAATATGATGTCATCATTTGCCTTTAAAATTGGAAAATTATATTTTCTAAGGATAATTATTGCTGTTGATGACATAGATGGACACTCATACATAAATGGTGGTTTTATAAATTAATTGGACATTTTTATCAAAAGCTTCAAAGGGACAGTATATTTTGATCCACTAACCCCACATTCAGGAATCTATCCAAGGCAGAGCTATAAAAGATATTTATATCTATGTTTTATATATAATAGCCCCCCTAAAAGTAGAAATGATCTAAAGGACCCCAAAGGGAAACATTCTGAAATTATAGGATATGTATATAATATAATGTTATGTAGATATATTAAAAATCACATTTTTAGAAATGAAGACTATTAGATTTTGTGCATCATTAAGTTTTTTAACGATAAGAATAAAATTTGCTTATATAGCATGGCTTGCAACATGTGTATTTGTAACAGGAGGGAATACATGGAAATAAGATTTTTCTTTGTAGGTAGAATTACAAATGATTTTTTTGTTTATACCTTTTTTTACTCCCCAAATTATCCACCATGATTCTGTATTACTTTTTAATATACATATGCATATATAATTTTATAAATAAACATATTTAATGTTCACATTTATGTTCAGTTTTATAGATATGTTTACAAGACTCTTTAGATAACTATATACATTATTTATGTGCTCATCAGTTCTTATTGTAACCGAAACCAAGGTTCAGCTGCTGGCCACTAGGAAAGCCAAACTCTTGAGACAGGTGCTGGTGAAAAAGGAAAGAGGTTTATTTAAGTGTTGGCAACCTGAGAAGATGGGGAACTCGTCACAAAGCTGATCTCCACATCTCAGTGCAGGCAGAGGTTTTTATAAAGAGAGAGAGGGAAAGAAGAACAAAGAGATTAAGGGAAGCGGGGTGCAAAGTTCTTTGTGTGCAGACCAGCACAGTCCATTCTGATAAGGACCTTGAAACTGGCCAAGTGATGGTCTAATATGGGTAATCCTGGTTTTCGTCATCCTGGTTTGATGATTAAAGGTTCGCAGTTCTCCTAGACTTTGGATGACTGAAGGTCGGAGTATGTATCTTCTAAATTTAGTTCCTAGGATTCTTATACAAAAACGCTGATTATCTATAGCTACATATTCGTCACAGTCAGCGTTTACAGGAACAATGTCAGAAGAATGGTGGGGTGGATTACAAGTCCCCACTGTTACATTATGTGTCTCAAAATCACCTTAACTTGTGAATGTTGATTCATTTTTCTACTGAGTAAAATATTTTTTCTTTCTTTTCAAGAAGGATACATAGTAGGTATGTTTTCTGAGGCTTTGTATCTACTGAAGGCTCTATGTGTAAAAGACAATGGATTGAGTATGGACTATTCTGTCTGGCATTCAGTATTAAATGGAAGTTTGAGACATCTAATTTTTGTGGCACTGAAAGTCACTAATTTTGTTTTGTTTTTGCTTAGTTACTCTAACAGAATTTCATTATCATTAAAATTCAAAAACCTCTGGGTCCATTTGTCACTAATTTTACTCATAAGAGAGGGGCTTATTTTAATTTAAAGGTCAGTGTCACCTGGATATGGGGAGTTCTGTGGTCACCCTTGGTGGCTGCACCAAGGCTATTAGACTTTTGTTTTTCCTAAGATCACACAAAGCTCAGGGCAATTGGCTGAGCTAGGGCTGCAACCCTGAGATAAAATTATAGGTATTCACTCTGACTAATGTAGTAATCATCCATAAAAAACTATGGTGTGTTATCCATGAGTGATTCTTTTTAAGTCCTACCTTATCTGTCCTCCAAGCCTTAATTTTATCATTTGAGTTGCTTTGGTGAAAAAACTACTAGACTCAGGATCAGAATAACTAGACCTAAGCCATCATAAAGCATTGCAGGCCAGGTACAAACTATGGCTGTGCAAACCAGTCCTTTGATTTTATGACTGTAACTCCTGCCAAGTGAGTTACATTGTCTTTGCCTTCTCAATACAGCTTCCTCTACATATTAGAAGAATCCTTTATTTTTCTGGGCCATACTAGAAGATGGGTAACAATAGGGCTGTTTGTCAAGAAATAAGTAAAATTTTTTGCTTTCAGCTCTACTCTGTCATGTGGCATCTATTATATTCATTGAATGTCCCCAGGGTGTATATGTGTGTATGTGTGGGGGGTGGTTTGCACTGAATTCACATCTGAGTCTAGTTGATTACCCCCATATTTGCTATTATCTTTTGTTCTTGCACCAGCCCCTTTAATGAGGCACCTTGCCAAACCTCAGCTTTAAGAGCCCCTCATCACTGTCACTGCTTCTATTGCTAGCTATAATAATGTCACCAGGCCTGCCAAATGGACTGTCTTTAATAGCCCCTAAGCTGTCAAAACAATCTCCACTGTGGTTGCCTAGGTGCTGCACTGGGCACCCCAGACACAGTGCACCAAGCAATACTGTGTCACTCACCATCATCTTACAGAGTTTTAAATAAAATCAGCACTTTCAGTTTTTATTTGCAGGCCTCCCTTTCTCTGGCTTGGTTATAGAAATACTAAAACCACAAACTCAGATGTTTTTATTGTGTGAGTTTGAATCCTGTATGTCTTACCTTGGCAAGTAACTTAAACTGTTTTTTTCATTTCTAAAATGTTATAATAATAATGATAATAATGATAATTACTTCATTGAATGTGGGTAAATAGACCTGTCCTTTGCTCAAAATTTTTAAATTATTCCTGAAAGCACTGTCATTGAGTGGACATTACTTTTTAAAATCCATTAATTTAAGTGGGAAATATTCTATTCCAACTAGGCAGCTCCTTAAACATTAAGCACATAAAAGACATTCACAACCTCTTTAATAGCATTTATATTGTAGAACTCAAACCCTGTTAATCCACGGTATATGATGACATGGACTTCTACTAGGGCTACAACTTGAAGGAAGCCATTAAAAAAACATGGGAAACAATGTGAGTAAAATATTTAAAGCTACTGAAAAATCAAACTTTTCAATCACTTTAAGAGCATCTAATAATTAGTATATTAATAATTTACTAATTGGTACACTAATTAGGAAGTATACTAAGTGTAATTTGAGTTTTTAAAAAGGAAGAAACAACTGAAATAGGGTAAAGAACTTTTTTTTAAACCAAAATGCAAAATCCACAATGAATATATGAGTCAGAAGCTTTTATGCACCAAATAATATAATGATAAAATATATTATCATTATATTACAAGTATGTAGAAACAAGTATAAGTGAAAAGAAAAATAATTGTCAGTAATTCAGGATCTCTTCATGAAAAAAATCAAGTGGTTAAAAATAAGTAACATTATATAGAGAATTTGAGAAATATAACAGGATTATAAAATTCTATGTCATACAAATACTGCCCTTTTCATAGCCCCTTTGAGACTTTCAAAAAATTTAATCATAGAATACTCAAAGGGAAAGTTCAAAAAATGTTAAAAAGAAGAAATAAAATATATTCTTTCTAAAGTAATGTAATGTTCTTCTAAATAATTATTGGGTTAATGGCATTGGGATGTACAGGATAACCTTAATGGCAGTGAGAACCTTAATTTATAAAGAGTACTTACAAAATAAGTAGGAGAGTCATGAATTATTTTGTTTTTAAAAAGAGGTAAATGACATGAATGTGAAATTCACAAAAACAAGATTATAATCTATAAAAAGTTTGAAAATATTTAATCAGTTTTTAAATTTACACTTTGTATCTGTTTTGAAGCAAATGATTTTTTTTTAATATGTCTTTATTGATTTCAGAGAGAGGAAGGGGAGGGAGAGAGAAACACCAATGATGGGAGAGTCATCATTGATTGACTGCCTCCTGCACACCCCCAACTGGGGACTGAGCCTGCAACCTGGGCATGTGCCCCAACCGGGAATCGAACCTCGATCGCCCGGATCCTAAGTCGATGCTCAGCCACTGAGCCATGCCCAGCTGGGCAAAGCAAATGATTTTTTGATATAATATCCAGTGTATGTAAATCAAAGGAAAAAGGAGAGTGGCCAGTAGGATATCCTTTCTTTGGACCAATTTTAAAATAATACTTTAAAAATATAGCTATGGAGAGACAACAAGATGTTGGCATAGGTAACAGTGGTACTTACCACCTCCCACAACCACATCAAAATTGAACAACCATCATTCAGAACCTCCTGAAATATAACTGAACAGAAGTTCTACAACTAGGGAACTGAAGAAACACATCGAGACCGGGGACTAGCAGCTCTTCCTAATACATAGAAACAAACACCAGGAAGCAGCCAAAATGCGGAGGCAAAGAAACATGTCACAAAGGAAGGAACAGAAGAAATCTCCAGAAAAAGAACTAAATGAAATCGAACCAAGCAAGCTACTAGATACAGAGTTCAAAACAATGGTTATAGGGATGCTCAAGGATCTCAGTAAAACTGTTAAGGAAACTAGTGGGATCATCAATGACATAATAAAGTACCAATCAGAAATGAAGTCTACATGAGCTGAAATGAAGAATAGTTTACAGGGAATCAACAGTAGAGTAGAGGACGCTGAGAATCAAATCAGCAATTTGGAATATGAGAAAGCAAAAAACACCCAACCAGAAGAGCAAAAAGAAAAAAGAATCCAGAAATATGAAGATAGTGTAAGGAGTCTCTGGGACAACTTCAGGAGGCCCAACATTCGTATTATGGGGATGCCAGAAGGAGAAAAAAGAGACCAAGAAATTGAAAACCTATTTGAAAAAATAATTACAGAAAACTTCCCCTATCTGGCAAAAGAAATAGACTTACAAGTCCAGGAAACACAGAGAGTCCCAAACAGGAGGAAACCAAAGAGGCCCACAGCAAGACATATCATAATTAAAATGCCAAAGGTTAAAGACAAAGCATCTTAAAAACAGCAAGAGGAAAGCAGTTAGTTACCTACAAGGGAGCACCCATACGACTGTCAGCTGATTTCTCAATAGAAACTTTGCAGGCCAGAACGGAGTGGCAAGAAATATTCAAAGTGATGAAAAGCAAGAACCTACAACCAAGATTGCTTTACCCAGCAAAGCTATCATTTAGAACTGAAGGTCAGATAAAGAGCTTCACAGGTAAGAAAAAGCTAAAGGAGTTCATCACCACCAGACCAGCACTACAGGAAATGTTGAAGGGTCTTCTCTAAGAAGAAGCTAATGAACAAAAGAATCGGACGAACTAAATAGATCCAAAGACATTGAAGCATGCAACAGACTGTTCTATCTCAGAGGAAAGAGGGAAGGGGGGTGAAGGGTGGGAAGAGATTAACCAAAGAAGTTATATGCATATATGCATAACCCATGGACACAGACAATGGGGACACAGGGGTGGGGATGGGAGTGAAGTGGAAGGGGTCAGTGGGGGGAAAAATGGGACACCTGTAATAGGTTCAATAATAAAGATAAATTAAAAAAAAATAAGTATAGCTATAGCCCAGCTCGCGTGGCTCAGTGGTTGAGTGTTGACCCATGAACCAGGAGATCGTGATTTGATTCCTGGCCAGGGCACATGCCCGGATTGCAGGCTCAGTCCCAGTAGGGGGTGTGCAGGAGGCAGCAGATCAATGACTCTCATCATTGATATTCTATCTCTGTCTCCCTTCCTCTCTCTGAAATAAATAAAAACATGTTTTTAAAAGTATAGATATATTTTAAAACAAAAGTTCTACTTCTAGGATTTATGCTGTGGAGACAATTAAGTATATGATCCCATAACTAAGGAATTAGGCACAGAGATGTTCATGACAGTTTTATTTATAAGAATAAGAAATTGGAATTAACCTAAATTTCAGACAATGTTGTTAGGACAAAAAATGTTGCTGAGAAAGAATTCGTTACATGGCAAATTGTTTATAATATATTGTTCATTTTAAAAATCTGGTTACTAAGTTCATGTAGGATATATCCCATTTTTGTTAAATATGAATATAAAACTTGGCTATGCACTGAATGTTAATAGTAATTTTATCTGCAGTTATGAGTGATTTTAAATTTCTCCCATCTGCTTAACTTTATTTTCTCATTTTTCTGCAATACACATGTGCAATGAAAAAATAGTGACTGTTAATAGTTTTTAAAAGTTATGTCTCATTTGCTTTTTTAATACATCTAGAAACTGGTTCTTCAAGTTAGCAGTGCCATCTGCTGATTGTCTGGGAGTGTTTCTGCAGACCCCCCCCCCCCAAAAAAAAAAAAGTCAGATATTAGGAACGTCAGTAATTACAAAAATTAAACATTATAAAATACTTAAGAAAAAAGAGAAATGTGTAAGAAGAAATCTTGTGAAATTTACTTCATTTAACTCGTATGTATGGTGCCATTAAAATGGTTGTCCACATCTGAATATGGACTTGACCATTCTTTAATCGCTTCATTTTATAGTTTCATCATCTTCAGTTTATAAGCATCCTTTTCATAGAAGTCACTAAAGAGAGAATATTAATTCTAGCCGAGTGTAGCCAGCAAATTGTAATAAGTAATTGTTCCAAGGTTCAAGGTAAAGTCATAAATAGAAAAATAAATCAGGTCAGAAGTTGGAGTAAAAACCATGAAAGAAATAAGGAAAATTTGTTTAGGACGTGGTAGTGAAAATAATGGATTGATGGACCTCTCTTACGTGAAGGAGTGAATATCTGGCACAGAGATAGGTCTTACAACTTGGAGGAAACAGTGATAAATGGATGATATAACACAGCCTATATTTTTCCATTTTGTTCAAAAGGATATAAAGATTTGTCAAATGTGTTCTCAATCTAAATATATTTACAATAATTCCCAAGTCTATCCATCCAGTCTACAAAAGTAGTCTAGGTAACCTGATAGTATTTCTTTGCAATGAAGCCATGTCCAACTAGTGGTTTATCTTAGCAGTTGCAAACTTCTTTTAAAATAACTATTCTATGATCCTGTTTAGGCTCAAAATCAAAATTTCTGTAAATATCTTACATAATCCATCTTTCACTTTGTGAAAATTTTAGTATTATTTACCCACTTGCAGTATCTTTGCAACTGTCCCATGTCCCCTTGATATCTCAAAGATATTAGTGATTAGTGGTGATTCTGGTATCTCAATTGAAATTTCTCTTTGAGCACAGGCCTGATCTACCAAGGTAATTATGTCCAAGAAAAATGCCAAGCCTGAACATTCATATTCCCCTAAAATAAGGATCTGTGAACAGAGGCACTCATTTTAGTAGTTTCCGAGTTAAGCTTGTGAGCCACTGGAGGGCAGCAGAGACAGAATTTTAATACACAAATATTAACATTCATTGACCAATTAATGGGTTTATTCATTTAACATAAGATGAGTGCCTACTATGTGCAAGGCATTCACCTTTTATTATGACCAAAACTATATATAAACTTTTTCATTAATTATTTCTATTATTAAGGAACATTTGACAACTTGAATCCTTACTATATCCAGTATAGGTTGAAATCTGCATATTTTTGCATAGTACAATTGAGATTACTTTAAGCTGGTAAGAAATTTGCAGAACACTCATATCTACTGATCTCTCTCTTGAACAGTGTCATCTCTTCTGCTCTTTCCTGTGTGCAAAAAATGTTTCTTGGTTTTCTTCTTGGCCTGCTCATTGTCAAATTTAGGAAAATACAGAAAAGTTAAAAATGAAAAAAATGCAACCAGAGATAATTATTGTTAGCATTTTGATGCAATTCTTTCCTGTCAAAGATGCCTATATGTGCTTTTATTTAGTTTACAGATTTGATCTTGCAATCTATAGACATAGTTAAAAATCATCCTATAATACTAGAATGCCATGTCCCTATCAGTAAATATTTAAAGAAAAGATACCAATGAAATAAAACTTTGGAAGTTCAGTACTTTTAATGTTATACCCTGCTAACCAAAACAATTTATCCACAAACACAGTTCTCATCTTCCTACTAAGAGCATATTTATTTTTCTAGATTGTTAATTTTTCAAAAATTTACCCTGCTTTCAAAAAAAAAAAAGATTTAAATTTATTTTGAGGGTGCCTTGTATTTTAATTCATTATAATACATCAAAACAAAAGTGAGTCACTTAATTTTCTCACTAGGAAAGATTGGGACATTATTGATTTCTGCACAAAACATTTCAATAATGAACCAGAATTAAAATGTGTGAAAAAAGAGAATATGTTTTTGTGTATGAGTTTAGCATCAAATGTTTCAATCCATGTTGTTGAATAGCAAGGGTAAGGATGATTTCCCTTCCCTCGCACACTTGCCACTATACAGTGACCTCACCCAAATAAATGGGAGGGGTGCATTATTCAATTTTCCACGTACTCATTAAACAAATTATCACCAAAATGTGAAGGCACGTTTCACATAATGGCATTTCCTGAGCAAACCAGGCCTGTTTCCTGTCCTTGAGGGGTTTACGGTCTAGAAGGAGAGGCAGACAAGTAAATCACTTGCTATGTTTGGCTCTGCATAGGAAGATGGAGTGTTACTTGGTTCCTAAGAGGCTCCCTGGGGGGCCTAGATCAGGGGTAGGGTATTGACTGCATAGGAGGCTCACACCTGGCCAGGCTTTATTCCTTACAGAAGTTATAGCAGGGGAGATGCTTAGGCCAGAAACTAAAGGGCCAGGTGAAAGAGCCAGACCAGGAGGGGGGGACGCGTTGGGGCGATGGAAACAGCACGCGAAGGCTGCCTTCTCTGGGGACGCTTAATAACTCGGTAGGGCCGGAGAGCGAGGTGAACCACCAGGCTGGAGAGGTGGGCACGCGTGAAGCTGCAGAGGTCCTTGTAAGCCATGTTACAGAGTTTGAACTTTAATATAATTTTAACTTCACAGAGTTAATTCTGGTTAGTATGTGGAAAATAGAATAGAATAGAAAATACTGGGGGGAGCGAGTCCAGTTACATCTATACCACGATGGATGGATTTTATATTAATTTACTAAAAAGTTATTGATTCGTTATAGAATCTAATGTAGAATCTAGACACAGAAAGTGTCTGATGTATATTGAATAATTACTGAAAGGATGAATATATATGTGAAAATTGAACACCCGTATTTGGACTTCCCTGAGGAGACTGTTCTGTCTACCAGAATTTCAGCATTACTGTCTTAATACTACTTATTTATATTTTTAAATCAATAGCAAACTGGGAGTGTACGCATTGAAAAAGTGAGCCACTAATCTTCCATTACTGATGTCAAAATTGGAAAAAGTCTGATATATATCTAAGCGTACACTTTAATCTCATAGAGGAAGAATCAATTTACTTTATTGGATTTCTTTTACTGGTATTATTGCTACAGTCTATCAGCTTCCCTTGAAGAATTTATTTTGGCAGCGTAATCATTTGTTAAATGTTTATCTATAAAGTGGATGAGGCAGCATGAAAATCCATCACTTTACAGTTCAAATTATAAAACCAGGTCTATATATTTTAAAAGAAAATTATTGCACAAATTATTTCAGATGATGCACACAGAAAATACAATATATTGTTTCCACAGACCCAATATAGCCATAGGGTCAGAGGGAAAATGTCTGATGATAAAACATTTATGCAGCTCTATGTTTCGTAAGTATTTGCCTGCTCTTTGTTTAAAAACAAGCTAGGAAGGATGTAAATTCTTTTTCCAGTTTATTTTCTTTAAGAAACTTTCATGGGGGTATTTTAAAAGTACAGTCTGGAAATGAAATATTTTAAGCATGCCAAAATATTATAGGAACAGATGGAACTAAAGATTTTTTTTTTAAAATATGAAAGAAAATCACATCAAAATAAAAGATAGTCAAGGAAACATATGAGTGCTCTACAGCTATTAATATTTTAGTTTGATCACTTGACACCTGTGATGTTCACTCGGAAATGCTGAAACATAAGCCTCCACAAATCTTCCACTTGAATTATGAGATGTAATATGCTGTCTGAAAAATAGAAAAGAAAACAAATGTAGTAAACAGCATTCCTTAAAATAATTTTTCAGGACCCAAAAGTAGTTTTCATATGTAATTATCAAAAGCACATTATATCTCCAAAACCCAGATGGCCTGAGCAAAAATATTAATGTTTTCTAAGCCAAACTTTTGGTAATTTCTCAAAAATCATTGGGATTTTTTGAAATTATTTTTAAAAATATGTATCTTTATTGATTTCAGAGAGAAGAAGGTAGAGGGAGAGAGAGAGTTGAAACATCAATGATGAGAGTCATCATTGATCGGCTGCCTCCTGCGCGCCCCAGACTGGGGATTGGGCCCACAACCCGGGCATGTGCCCTGACCGGGAATCGAACCCTGATCGCCTGGATTCTAGGTCAGTGCTCAACTGCTGAGCCATGCCCAGCTGGGCGATTGGGATTTTTGTTATGTAATGTGTAATGGTATTGAAATTATAATTGAAAACATCCTTCAAAGTGGCTCTTTAGTACTAAATTTTTTCTCACTATTTTTATAAAATCATATTTTAATTAATGAATTCCCCACTCTTAAGAGTTGACTTCCTATGCTCTAATTTTTTGTCCTATGAAGTGCAGTCCATGGATCAGCAGCATCAGTATCACCTGAGAGCTTATTAGAAGTGCAGAATCTCAGGTCCAAGTCCATGTATACTGAGGAAACCTGCCTTCGAACAGAGTCTCATGCACACAAAGGTGCCCTGCAGTGAAGTATGGCCTCCAGAACAACAGCTTCAGCGGGGAATGTGTTAGAAATGGAAATCATCTGGCCCTACCAACCTACCGAATCAGAAACTCAAGCCATCTATGTTTTATCAAACTCCCATGATTCTGATCACACTAAAGTTTGCTGCATAAAAGAGTCACTTTGTTACACAATAGTCACCTAGGGAAGAAGTGTTTGAGCCCAGGTTGCATCTCATACAAGTTAAATCAGAGTCTTTGTGGGTGAGACATAGGTATCAGTGTTTTATAAATTCCTTGGGTGAGTCCAGTTACATTCACATTTGAAAATCAGTGTTCTAAAGAAGAAAGACTATGCAAATCCATTTTATTGATTACACGCATGGCCTGTTTTATTGTGCTTTTGCATTACTGTGCCCCACAGGTATTACGTTTTTTGCAAATTGAAGTCAAGACCCTGTACCAGCAAAAAAGATAATGACTTGCTTTATTGCGCCATTTATTTATTGCGGTGGTCTGGAACCAAGTGCGCAGGGTCTCTGAGGTATATCTGCTCAAACCGGCTATAGCTCTCAGAATTACTGTAAATTAATGGGTGATCTTATGTTTATCAGGAAATAATCAGTGACTGGCATATTGGTTTATCTGTTACAGGAGAGCTTCCTCATTCCCCACTACACACTCTGTCTCTGTCTTCACTTAATCTCTAAATCCTCTGGTGGCATTCATGCCAAAAATGTGGAAAACATTCAGTGAAAATCAAGCCCTAAAGTTAACCCTCCTAGGGACTTAGAAAGGGAAACAAGGGAACCTGAAACTAAAAAAAAAATAATACTGAATGTAAACTGTAAAAAAAATTCAAAAAAGAATAAAGAGGGAGTAAAATCTCAGATGAAGAAAAATTTTAAAAAAGAAAACACATGTCTACAGAAGGCGCAGAGCAGAAAGAACATGGTAATTATGTAAAACAGACAGGGGCATTCAGTGCCTGCTAGCTGCTGCAAGGTAGGAAAGAGCGGAGTAGGAGATACATTTTCCTACAGAAGCAAGGTTAGCACATGCCACAGCTTCTGGCTCTGTAAGAAAAAAGAGAGAGAGAGGAGAGTGCTCAGCTCAGAGAAGGGTTGGCATCAGCATTTCAATGCTTCTGCAAAGCTGGGGGTCACTTCAGTAAGAAACTGGTAGCCAACATGAAGCTAAGAGGAGCAGTCCAGTTTGGGAGAGACCATAAACACCATGCCCTCCAGGTCTCAGTGAGAGGGGAGGTCCTGGATGGGAGTCAGAAATCCCAGGCACTGTGGGAGAGGAGTAATGCCCAGCTTTGGTGGTTTAAAGAAATCCATATTAATTGTGGGGATGACTCTTGGGAGCTTCAAGCATTGTAGTTTTTTGGCTTAACTAGTGAATCTTCTGCACATGTCATTGTTTTGCACTCTCTCAAAGTATTACCAGGAAAGCACCTTGTCGTGCCTGCTGAGGTACTGGCAAGTGGTGCCTGGGAATATATATTTGTATTAGTTTGGGGATGCCACTCCGTAAGTATGAGGAATTGGTAAAAACCATTTAATCACTTTCAGACAGAGGTGAGAACTATGTTTTTGGTATATGGATTTTCCATCTTATGAACTAACACAAACTAACTGGAAAACTGACAAGAGAGGTGGGGCGCTAGATGTTAATCCATAAACCAGAATCTACAGACAAAAGCTGTACAAAACACAATGAGGTCTTCATCGAATTAGAAAGGAGAGCTATAGCAGATGTCCTTTCAGTGTCCTAACCTCGCCACTGTTATTTGGGCAAGGAGCTCAGTGCCTCTGAGGACTCCGTTGGTCCTTTAAAGCAGGAAATAAAGCATGTATAACAAGCCACATGCTACTGAAAACTGGTTGATTTGGGGAGTAGTGTTGCTGGATGAAGAAAGGCCCTTGATGGAGGGCTTGGCCACGTAGAGAGAGCAGGCAAGTGCTTTGACTTTTCCTGAATGTGCACGAATCCAAAGTACACAAATCCTGTGGAGAATGTTTTGGTGGAGGGCAGTGGGGAGGGATCCTGGAAAGACAGGCTAATCAGACATTCTTCAGAAATTTTCTGCAGAAGCCTAAGCTGTCCAAGGTTCCTGAAGGTTATATCAATTCTCCTCTCAATCAAGATGGTCTGGGAAGGGGAAAGAGGTGGAATGAGATATTTCTAGGAAAAGGGATCGACCAAAGAATCAATGAATGGCTAAGTTTAGGGACCAGGCTTTGATGGGAGCTGGAACTGTGGAGATGGGAAATCATCCTGAGGCTGGAGAAATAGTACATGAGAGCAGCCAATGGTCCTGAATAAAGCCTGGAGCATCTCCTAAGATAAATACTCTCAAGTCACCAAAATTTTGGTTTGGGGTGACTTTTGGTACTTTTTAGTATTCAAGGAACTGACCCATCTTAGTTAAGTTGTTGAATTTGTGTGATAGAGTTGTTTCTAATATGCCTTTATTCTTTCTTTTCCCCTTTATTGTTTTTGTAATGTCTATGAGGTCTGTAGTGATGATATCTTCCCTTTCAGTTCTAATGTTGACAATCTGCATCTTTTCCCCCCATGGCCTGTCTGGCTAGAGTCTTAATCACACAACCACTCTTTGGTTTCGTTGATATTCTTTATTGTTTTTCTGTTTCCTTCTTTGTTTATTTCTGTTCATATGTTTAGGGTATATATGCTTTTTATAATATATACATTATTTCCTTCCTTCTGTTTGTTTTGGATTTAATTTGTTCACTCATTTCTAAATATGAGGTTAGGTAATTAACTTGAGACCTTTCTTTGTTTTTAATATAAACATTTAATGCTATAAATTTATCTCTAAGTACTGTTTTAGTCGCATTGCACACATTATGTTTTATATTTTCATTTTCATTCAGTTAAAAATATTTCCTAATTCCTCTTGAGATTTTTCTTTGGCCCATAGGTTGTTTAATTTCCAAACGTTTTGGGATTTTCCCAGATGTCTTTCTATTATTGATTTCCAGTTTAATTCCATTATAGTGAGTACATACTTTGTATTATTTCAAATCTTATATATTGATTAAGGCTTTTTTATGGCCCAGGATATGATCTATCTTGGTGAATGTTCACTTGAAAGGAATGTGTATTCTGCTATTGTTGGACGAAGTACTCTATAAATGGCAATTAGTTTTTAAGTATTCTATAGCATTGCTGATTTCCTGTCTAGTTCTATGGATTACTGATTACAGATATCTCCAAATATATTTGCTAATTTATTTCTTCTATCAGTTCTCTCGGGTTCTGCTTCATGTAGTTTGATGCCTGTTAAGAGCATGCACATTTAGGATTATTATGTCTTCTTGGAGAATTCACGCCTTTATGAGTATTTTTTTAAATTCTCCCCTGAGGATATTTTCCCCATCGTTTCTGAGAGAGTGGAAGCGGGTAGGGAGAGAGAGAGGGAAACATTGATGTGAGGGAGCAGCATCAGTGGGTTGCCCCCCGCACTGGCCCCAGCCGGGGCAGGGAGAACCTGCACCCCAGGTCTGCAGGCTGAGGCTCTCACCACTGAGAAGTCTCCACCTATTATTTTTTCAAATATATGTGCTTTTGCACCAATACCTCCCTCCTCTCTTCTGGGACTCCAATGACACAAACATTAGAATTTTGATATTGTGTCACAGGTGCCAAAGACTTGGTTCTTTTTTTATGTCCAATTTTTTTCTCTGTCTTTCATATTGGATCATTTCAGTTGATTTATTCTCAGGGTCGCTGAATATTTCCTTTGTCATCCCCTCCTGCCACTGAGCTCATCCAGTAGTTTTTAAAATTTCAGTTACTAAATTTTTCAGTTTTCAAATTTCCTTTTGATTCATTTTTATAGTTTCTCTGCTCAGAACTTCTACTTTCTATACATTTTAAGAGTGTTCACCTCTACCTTAGGGAGCTTGTTTGTAATATCTGCTTTAATATCTTTGTCTGATCATTCAATATACCGAGGCCATCTTAGGGTTTGCCTTCATTGATGGTCTCTTCCCTGTGAAAAGTGATCAGATTTTTCTTTTTTTCTTTTAGTAATTTTGAATGGTACCCTGAACATTTTGAATATTACATCATGAGATTCCAGGCCCTATTAATATCCTCTGGCAATCTCAGTTTTTTTGTTTGCTTCTGTTTGATTTTAGCAGTCAACAAACCAGTTAAGTTTAGACAAGTTCTGTCTCTCCTATGGATGTCAGTTCTAATGTAAGTTCCGTTTTCAAAGCCCCTTCTGTGCTGCTTGAGCTTTCTCTGCAGGTTTTAGAAACCCACATTGCTGCTGTCATGGCAAATTACCCTAAAACTTAGTGTCCTAACCCAACAAGCATTTACTATCTGACATTTCCTATATGGTTCAGGATTCCAGGTGTCACTAAGCTGGGTTTTCTGGCTCAGGGCGTCTCA
This sequence comes from Miniopterus natalensis, assembly GCF_054644295.1. Taxonomy (NCBI): domain Eukaryota; kingdom Metazoa; phylum Chordata; class Mammalia; order Chiroptera; family Miniopteridae; genus Miniopterus; species Miniopterus natalensis. The sequence goes on along the minus strand of NC_142092.1, from coordinate 57,632,399 downwards.
AGGTTATAGTCATGGTATTACCCAGAGCTGCAGTCATCTCAAGCTTGACAGTGGAGGGTCTGCTTCCAAACTCACTCACATTGCTATTGAATTTCAGAGGTTCCCTGTCAAAGCTCACTACCTGACTGTTGACAGGCTGCAGGTCCTTGTTGGCTGCTGGCCAGAGATATCAGTTCCTTGCCCTGTGGCCCTTCCATGGGGCATTTTACAACATGAAAACAGGCTTTCCTCAGAGCAAGTGCAGGAGAGAGTGAAAGAGCAAGTGAAACAGAAAACACACTTTTTGTAACTAATTTTGCAAGTGACATCCCAACCCTTTTGTCATATTTTTTGTTGTTGGAAGTTAGTCATTAAGGACAACCCATATTCAAGGGGAAGGAATTGTAAAAGGACATGAATATCAGGAGGCAGGCTCATTGGGGGACATTTCAGAAGTTATCTACCACTTTCTTAAATAAAATGCCCAGTGTGCATGATTTTTAAGAGCATATTGCATATCTTCAGACTTCTCCATATAACATGGAAGAGTATAAAATACTGTTACATGTTTTGTCTTTTCTTTCCCGGCAAACATAGATTCCATCTGGGTTCAATAGAAATTAAGAATGTTGAAAAATGGCAGGCAGATCTAGAAAGAGCCAAGGGTATGGAAAAATAAATGTGGGTATGTTTGGTGCATCATTTTAATGCTAGAATCGTTTCTTAGTCTGAATATTGTTAGGCGAATTAAGCATAAGAAACATCTGGCTGGAGGAAAACAAGGCACGAATTAGCAGTATGAACAGAAGTTAGTGGAGTATGTTACTTCATTTTAAACCGTTCAAGTTTCCAAACATTGTTAAGTCTGAGATCAACTCACATTCCATCAGGGATAAATCAAGCTACTACAAATTGGTTCTTTATCAATTAGTGAAATAAGAGAGACATTCCTAGTTTTTAGCTTTTAAATTAACTTAAGACCCACTGGGTACATGAAGCTCTGTGAGGAATTAGAATCCTTGGGTAGGAGCCTGGCAAGTTGAAGAATAGATCGGAGATCCCTAAAAGTGACAGATTTGCTTCTAATATTAAATGGCAGGGTGTATTTTCCAAAGACGTCCACAATAATATTTTTCATTCTACATGATCTCCTGTGATCTGATCTCATGAATTCCCTATAAAGAGGTAGAGTGTCTTCATCCCCTTGAATCTAGGTAGGCTTTGTATCTGCTTTGACCATTAAAATATGGCAAAAGTGATGCCATGCCACCTCCAGGCATCACTCTTAAAAGAGCCAGCAGCTTCTGCTTCTTGCCTCTTGGAGCTGGAAGCCACCATACTAGAAGCCTGGGCTGTTCTCTTCGACAGAGCCACATGGAGATGCACTGAGTTTCATACATATGAGAGAGGAAGCCATCCTGGCCATGCTGCTCAGTTGAGCCTCTAGGTGACTCCAGCCACAGTCTCCATCTAACTGTAATCACATGAGAACAGAGAGAGACCCAGTCAACTGATCCCAGTTAACCCACAGGACCCTGGAAGATAATAATAAATTGTTTTAAGTCATTAAGTTAAAAGGTAGCTTGTACACCATGATAGATCATTGAAAACCATTGTTTACATAAAGCCAGAATTCAAAAAAAAAGTCTTTATATTATACAGAGATATTTTAGGAGGTTTATAATATTAAATTATTTAACCATAGGTTACTACTGATAAATATGTACCTCATAATATTTATCTTGTTGATTCACAAACTCAGGAACTTCCCTGGTGAAAGATGAAACTGGCCTCATACACGAAGGGCAAAAGAGAGACCATAGAAAGAGGCAGAACACTCCAGATTGGGAGGTAGCAGGTGCGATAAGCACGGAACTTACATAGGAGGCTTGTCTGGGCAGCTGCGAGGCAAGCAAACCCTGCACGTGCAGGCCAGAAATTTTACAGTTTGTACAGAGGCTTTAATGGGGTTCAGTCACGTACCACCCAGATGGTCTCAGTGACACATTGCTCTCTCAAGGCCGAGTCTGTGAAAACAGTTTCCGCGGTGAGGATGGGAGGCAGAACCTGTGTTCTAAGAGCAGGAGAGAGGGTGAGGAGCCTCTGAACGCCTTGGTCCAGCTTTGAATCACTGGCGGCCACATTTTCTCAATGACCTCCTCCAACACTATCTGGACATGGATACAAAGGTCCATTCTGTAGCTTAAAGTATAATGAGTAAAATAATAATAGCAATTGCTCCACCCTAAGGTAAACATTATGACTTTTTTTCCATTATTTTTTCTAGTGCATTTTGAAACAGTTCATAGTACATGAATATGTTTTTCCCTCCCTTCACAATTTAATAGGATATATTGAGTATTTTTATATCATTAAATGTTTTGAAAGCATAAGCATAATGCCTGTGTATGCGTTCAATATGCTTTATCCAACCATCTCTTGTGGTTATATATTAAGATTGTTTCCAATATCCCCAACACTTCACTTTTGTATTTAGTACTGTAAATTCCAACCTCATATATAAATGTGTGTGCTCATCTCTGATTATGTCCACAGAAAGGATTCCTAGCTAAGGATATGATCATTGTCAGACCTCTAAAAATCCTATTATTGAATCAGGCTGCCAAGGACTAGCCATGTTGAAGAGCTCCACTTTCATCAAGCTTTAGAGATGGCAAATGGGTTCCATCTGGAGTACCAACGTCAATTAATTAGCAGTGGTGACCTGTACCCCCTGGTGAGAAGGCTGCAGGACCACATCTGGGTCCAGCAGCACAGAGTGCTGAGATAAATGAGTAATGTTGAGCCTTAGCGAGGATGGAGAATGGAAGCACATGTGCTTCGTGTCTGCCAGCCCAGCCTCAGGCAGTTCTGGGACTGAAGATATATTCATAAATTTTTGCCAATATGAAATGCAAAAAAAAAGTTTCTTGTTTTTGTTACAATGCATATTTCTGCAATTATACATGTGGTTGAATGGTTTCTCGTATGCTTGGTGTCCATCTAAATTTATTTTTTTGTGAATTGCTTTCCCACTATCCTTTGTCCATTTTTCCAACTGTCTTGCTAACGTAGACTTACAAGAATGCTTTATATGTAAGGAAAATAAGTTCTTGCCTGCCATTTTCCAATTTTTCTTTTAATTTGTTTATGATGTTTTATGATGAATAGAAGTGTTAATGGCTATGTGGTCAAATAAATTAATGTTTTTCTTCATGGCTTTTTTGTTTGCATGCTTAAAATGTTCTTTCCTCTCCTTACAATTTTATAAATGTTTATCTATATGTTCTTCTGGTTTATTGTGATTTAATTAATATTTCTCTCTTAAATTCATCAGAAATCAAAGACCATTAGCTTCCTCACTCCCATGCTCCAAGGGCCCTTCCTTTGCCTCTAAAACTTGTTTCTTAAGCCCATTTCTTCTAGGAATTATGTCTTCTACCTCTGTGACTTACCAAATAAATGTTCTCTTGCAAAAATTTAAAAAAAAAAAAGAGAGAGAGAGAAAGTAATCTACTCCCAGTGCATCTCAGAGAAAGGCAGATCGAGAAGGGGATAAACGACTGAGTAAGGAAATATCAAGCAAACGGAAAACAGTGATGTGGACGGTGATGCTTATATTAATTATTATTATTATAATAAAGTTTAAGTGCCATTCAGACACAGTGAAATTCAAGATAACTCTATTAAATAAATAAAGGCTAATATGATGTTGTTGAACTTATGAAGTTACCTTGTTAATAAGTGTATCTTTATTCACAGAGATCATATAACTATTATGAACATTTATGCATAAAATTTAATGTATTACAAAAATTGTAAGTGAACCCTAAAAATACAAATTGTCAAAGAATGACTTTACCAGAATTAAACATACTTTCAGTCTTGAACAGATGGAATATATTAAAGAGGGAATAGAGCATTTGGCTAATGCATACAATAAAATTGATTTATAAGATAGAAGAATTTATATCTTACAACCAAAAATGCTTACTTTTCTCAAAATCGAATGGTATGTTTCACTGTATTCATATATTAGGTCACAAGACATTTCAGTAAGAACAGAAGATGTACAGTCCTGTTTTTTGACCTCCATGAAATAAACTTGGGAATTAATTTAAAAATAGGTTAACAAAACATATAAACACTGGAGTTAAAATAATAACATTAAAATAAAATAAATCACCTCCTTCAATAATTTCTTGGTCAATGAGGAAATAAAAGTCCAATTATATGTAGTTTAGAAAATAATGATACTACACATGAGTATTAGCTAAAACTATACTCAAAAGAAAATTATATCTGTAAGAGCTTTATTTAAAAAACAAAATAAATGAAAACAAGTGAACAAAGGATTAAGGAACTACAAAGTAAATTGTTCAGGATAAAAGTGTAAATTAATGTATCAGAAAACAAAGGGTACAAGTGTTACTTCTCTAAAAATCATGAAAAAATAGATAAAATTTCCATGAGAGTAAACAAGAGAAAAAAAGTAAAATTACCAATATATAACATTAGAAAGAAATTAAATAACACCATACATATGGAGAAGCATATAATGATTGAAAATGTATGCTCCTTAAATCTTTATGTTAATAAATTTAAAAATCTACATTTAAATGAAAAACAATTTCCTAAGAAAATGTAAATGACTGAAGCTTTCCTAAGAAGTATAAATCTTCACCCTGACCGGTGTGTCTCAGCTGGTTGGAGTGTCCTCCCGTAGGCCAAAAGGTGGCGGGTTCGATTTCCAGTCAGGGCACGTGCCTAGGTTGCAGGCCTGGGGCCTTACAGAAGGCAGCCAACTGATGTTTCTCTCTCACATGGATGTTTCTCTCTCTCTTTCCCCCTTCCCCTCCCTCAAAAAAATCAATAAAATTTTTTTAAGTATAAAATTTAAAGTGAACAGATAACCTTGAAAGCATAATGGAGGAAAATGAAATTATTTAAAATATGAAGTCATGACTCTAATTCTGAGTAAGATGGAATAAGTGTGCTCTACTCTGTGGTACTGAATGCAAGTGTAAAATCTGTACAGGGGCACGGAGCCGCTATTTGAGGGCTCAGGGAAGTGAATAGGAGCAGGTAGCGTGGGGAAGAAGATGGGAATCCAAAATGCCACTGAGCCAGTGGATTTACCATTTGTTCCCCTCAAGGGCACCGGAGCTGAGTGTGACAATGTGAAACCCAAAAGGAGGCCAGTGCAGGCAGGGCGCTTCGGGCTCGGGCTCGGGCTCAGGCTCAGAGAGGGGGGCTTAGAGAGCGGGGAGGAGCGAGTGCCTGTGCCTGTGCCTGTTTGTGTTTGTGCCTGTGCCTGTGCCTGTGTTTGTGCCTGTGCCTGTGCCTGTGTTTGTGTTTGTGCCTGTGCCTGTGCCTGTGCCTGTGTTTGTGTTTGTGCTTGTGCCTGTGCCTGTGCCTGTGTTTGTGCCTGTGCCTGTGCCTGTGTTTGTGCCTGTGCCTGTGCCTGTGTTTGTGCCTGTGCCTGTGCCTGTGTTTGTGTTTGTGCCTGTGCTCGTGCCTGTGCTCGTGTTTCCTCTCTGTTTTCACGCTCTCCAAGCCCAGGCAGTCTCTTGGCAGCAGCAGGGCTGGCGGAGGCTGCCAGGTGACGGGAATCTCCGGGAGGCAGGACTTGGACAAGGAACCATTGTCATCAGTGGACTTGTAAATCCAGGAAGACAGGGCAAAAAGTTCCTGCCCTGCTTTCGACCCCAACACAGTCGCAGCATTTCCAGGGGAGTGGGGTAAGGACGGTTCAGCTTTGGGCAGAGGACTGAGCAGCGGAACCCCGGATGACTGCGGAGCAAAGGTTTGGGACTTCGGAGTGGCTCGCACGTGCAGCTGGTCCTCACCTAGCACACGGATAATCCGCCGAGCAACCAAGCGTTCCTGAAACAGATGGAAAACGATTCTTCCTAACAGAGATACAAAGGAGAACCAAACGAAAATTTCCAACGGAAAAATATAAGCAATTACGAACTTACTGAATTGGTTCAAGAGTAGACTAGAGGTGGCAGAGAGAGGGGAGTACTCTCAATCTAGGATTATACAGACTGTAGCTACGCTGTACACAGATGTGCGTGTGTACACACTCACACAGCAGCGCCTCTGGAACCCTCATTCATTCCTCCGTGAATGAGCAGTGGTACCCACGCCACTCTGGAAAGCAGTTTGGCAGTTTCTCATAGCATTAAACATACTTTGCCATACAACCTAGTCATCCCACCCCTGGGGATTCATCCCAAGTAAATGAAAACTTAAGTTGACGCAAAAACCTGTATACAAGCTTACATGAACCTTAAAGTTATTATGTGGAGTGAAAAAAGTCCAAAAATTATATACTATGTGATCCACTTAGGTGACGTTCTCGAAAAGACAAAACTATGGTGATGGGGGACGGGTCAGCGGATTGCGAGGCGTGAGGGGTAAAGGGAAAGTGTAACCCGAAAGGGAGTCTTTCGGAGCGATGGGATTGTCCTGTATCCTGATTATGGTTGTAGTTACAGGAATCGGTGTATGTGTTTGAACTCGTGTACCTGTACACACGAAAAAAAGGCAAAAAGTCATTTTTACTACATGATAATTTTAAAATAAAATTTGTAAAGTAACTATAGCTCTAGCTATCTCCAGATGGAAATGCAGGGGCCTAGTTTGTCAATAGGAAACTGCCTTTACCAGTCCGCTCATGTTTCACACACCAGTGGGAGAAGGAAATGGGATAAAAGTCAAAAGACTGTGCCTTTAAAAACTGATTGCTATTATTTGTTTTTACAGTAGTGTTCAAGATCACAAATGGAGTTGGGTTCAAGCCTTCACCTTGAACATAATGCCTGGAAATATAGATAATACTGTTATACTTTTTACAGGTTGATGATGATCGAAGATGAATACATGGAGCTCCTATTTCTAAGTGGACACAAAGGCTGGTCCTACCAGTGAATCTAAAGGGCCCGTCAATGAATGTCCTTCTGAAAGAGATACCATCTCCCACAGCCCAAACTGGATCACAAATTCAAGGATACAGGTAACATTTGGGGCACACTTCTTTGTGGATGACTGTTTCTAAGGAGGTAAAAGAATGGTCACTATGAACATAATAGCCCAAAGAGGGTCAGCTCACCAGGCATTCTAGAAACTATGGGTGCTTTTTAGTACCACATGAAGGCACTCAATCCATGTGCCTTTCACCAGTTCAAGATGCAAGTCCTGCTGAGTTTAGCCGAAGATAACCCCAACTGTTGTTTGGAAATGTGCTCATGGTGTTTAGATCTCCTGGATAAGAACAGCTGCTTTCCTGAAGACAGTGTCTTTTTATGTGAAAAGGGAGGCAAACAGAGTAGATGCAATGTTGGGTCAGGGCATGATCAAGACAACCCACCCTGGGCGTGCACCACCCCAACACAAGGCAGAGGGGATGGTGTGGTGTGGCCTGTGGAAAGCACATATCTTGGGGCCATGTTTTTTTGAAGTCACATGTCTGAAGAGATGCATTTCACTATGAAAAGCGATCCATTATTAATGCTTGTATATGACAGATGAGGGGAGGGGTATCAGGAGTGGTTGTAACAGGCTGGCACACCCTCCCATTAAGCCAGAAAGGTGGACTGGTTGGATGATAATTTCTGAAACTGGATTGACTGACACCGTTGTGTGGAGTAGACCATCAGATCTGAATGCCCTTGATTACTTCCTCCAGGTTTATTCAGAGGAGATCAGTAGCCAGATTAGCTGAGGCAGTAGGTACATCATAGATACAAATGCAGGGACTGACACACATGATGTGTGAATGCACCACCTTCACTGCAAGGATGCATTATTAGCAAAAGACAGAACCTTGAACATGCACTTCAATGTAATAGCTAAACATGTATTTCCAGACTTTATGGCCTCAGAGAGCTCTTTCTTCACCTGTGAAAATGGAGTGACCATTATATTTATGTCAAGATTTATGGCAGGATTAAATGAAAGGAACCACATAAAATGATGTGTATTTCTAAATTTATATGTCTCTAGTGTTAAGACCAGATTTACAACGTTCATTTTTATTTATTCCTTTTAAATTATATTCACTATCATCACTGGGCTTTTCCACCATGAACTCCATCTCCAGGTAATTCTACTTAAAGAAACATACAGGGTGGCATGTTTTCCCAATCTCTGTACATGGGGGGAATGTCTTAAATTCACAATAGAAAGATACTCTTATAAAGTATAGTCACAGAGAGACCTCTTCCTCTTGTCAATACTGCTTGGTGCTATGATTCACTAACACTGTGTTGTAGATTTAAGAGCCAAGCAAGACTATTTCCAGCCTCTGCTCCCATTTCCTGGACTTGATTCTTGACACCTCAGAGCGCCTTTGCCAGCACCATTCTCTGCTTTCTCCCTCAGTCCCTGCATCTGCCCCCAAACACAAATTCATCCTATTCTTTTACAGAACCTGCCTTAATGTGGAAAGGTGGTTGCATTGAAGGGTGGGGCGGAGGCATCTTAAAATCGCTGGTAACACCACGCTCGTGCTTTAGAGCCACTATTAAGTAGAGTAAGGGTGACTGGAACACAAACTCTGCGATACTGCGACAGACTATCTAATAACCAGGATGGCTTCTAGTGACTGATGTACGCTGGACAAAGGGATGAGGCATGCCCTGGGCAGGATGGAGCAGGATGACACAAGATCTTATCACGCGCGCTACTCAGAATGGCGTGCAATTTAAAACTTATGAATTGTTGATTTCTGGAGTTTTCCGTGTGATATTTTTGGACTCCAGTTGACTGTGTGTAACTGAAACCACAAAGAGTGAAAACGCAGATAAGAGGAGACTACTGTACACATTTCCCCTCCCACAGGAGACTTCATTACATGGGATGAAGGCAGGGTCATTTTTCCAATTCAGCTTCATGCTGTCATTTTAATACCTTTAGATCGCTTCGTCAATCTTAGTTTTTGGAATAGTGGAAGTCTGTCCTTTTTTGTGTCTGCTATTTACTGTGTTAGAGGCCAGGGTTTCGGACCTCAGCAATACTGACACGTTGCACTGCATGATTCTTTGTTGCGGGGCCTGTGCAGTACATAGTAGGATGTTTATTCATTCCTGGCCTCTCCAGCAGAGGCCAGTAGCGCTTTAGCCCCACAGATGCCTCCCAACATTGCCCAATGTTGGCTGGGTGGGGATGGGTGCAAAATCACCCTCTCTTGAGAACCAGTGCTTTAGACTAGAAATTACGGTGGACTAGAGATTGCTGGGGAGCAGTGTGAAGACTGGAGCAGCAGGCTTCGTAACATGCAGGCAAAGCTTCTCTAGGTCCTCTCTCTGTCACCATGAGTACAATTAACGTAGGCCTGACTGCTCAGCGCACTGGAAGTGCACAATGTTAATTACATTAGCCTCATGCACTAACCCCTAGGGATGTTTCAGAATTATCTAGGAAGCTTAAAATGCACCTAGACCCGTGGAAGCTATCTCAAAATACAGGGTGTCCCCCAAAACATACACACAATTGTCTATAGAGTCTATTGAAAAAGAAATATGTTTTAATAAACACTGCCTTTATAATTATTCAAAGTGTGTATACATATTTTTGGGGCACACTGTATTGTTCTTTCCATCACTACTTTAAAAATAAGGCGTTTACTAAACAGTTGATAAATGATGTTAAGTAATGTGATCATGAAGAAGTATCTACATTACTACATGACAAGTTTAGCTTTTAAAAATATTTTGATAACAGTATTTTAATATAATTGGATGTTTTTGTGCCAGAAAAGACAAATATTCCAGAAGGGCTGCAATGAAAAATGAAGAAAGGACTAATTTAATCTAATCCCCACAGCTGGTCACTCACAAACTTTTGCTAGACTCAAGCACTATAATTCACCAGGGTTATATGTAAACATAGTATGTTATGTAGTAAATATAAACTTACTCTCTCAAACTCAAGATCATAAAGTCCTTGTAGAAAGTGATTCATAAATCTTCCTACAGGAATCTCCTAAATTTTACGTCAGACTTAGCTTCCCAGGGTTTTGTCTCTGCTTTACGAACTCAGCGGTCTCCCCATTGTCATATGACTCAATATGGTAATTATTTGTGTTCACCAAATATTTCTAGCTCTCTGCTTTCTGGGAATATGGTAGAATTGTACTTCCCTACTTCCTTTGGGGTTAGACATGGTCATGCAACTTTCCTTGGCCAATGAAATGGAGCAGAAGTGATCTACATTGCCTTCGGAGGTAACCTCAGGAGGCAGTGAGCAATTCACTATGTCCTGTTTTCTCTGCCATAGCACTTATGAAAGCATATACTGAGAAAATAACCTCCCTGACTACAGGTGTGGGTTTATTAGCCAGGATCAAGTTCAGCTGAGTATGACAGAAAGACTCAATATAAAAGGGATAGGTTGGCAATCTGAGATGAGTCTAGTAGTTCTGCTCTCCGAAGTCTGTAGGAACCCAGGCTTTTTCCAGCTTATTACTCACCTATCCCTAGAGTGTGACCTTCATTCTCAAGGTCCAAAATGGCTAGTGCTAGAGTTCTGCCATCACATTCATGTTCCAGGTGGAAAGAGAGAGCAAGGGATAAAAGGGAAGATACGACAGATAAAAGATAGCAGCTGCCTTTTAAAGAGGTTTTCTGGAAGCTGCCTCACAAAACCGGCACTTATATATTATTCCCCAGAATCTAGCCACATCCACCTGCAAGGCTGGCTGAGATGTGTAGTCTTTCTCTCAGGCCTCTTTGTGCCCAGCTAAAATGCAGGAGCTCTATTGCTGTTCAAGAAGGAGGAACCAGAGGTGGTGGGTAGGTGACTAGGTGTCTCTGCCACAGTGAGCGTATGACCTAAGTTAAGACAATTATAATGGCCCATCCCCTCAACCCCAGTCTGGGTTAAGGAACAGGCATCTAACCCGTGCCTGCTCTAGTGGAGTTCTTCAAGGTGGTGCTACTGCTACTGCTACTGCTGCCGGTGGATTTTGCTAATTTTTTTAACTTGAGCTCATGAGAAAGAATCTCTCCTTCTCAGATCATAAATCTGAAGACAGAGACTAAATCTAACATACAAAGAAAAGCAGAAGCAAAGAAAAGCCCTAAGTAGTTCCTGATTTTCTTTTCCAGGACTTTTTGAGATCAGTCTAGCCCTGCCCTTTCTCCAGTTTAGATATGAGCCAAGAAATCCCTTTTTCTTTACATGAGACATCGAGTGTCTATTTCTTGCAACCAAAGAGTCCTGGAGCAATCTACCTCCCTGGGCTTTCGTGGGGAACACATGAGCAAGTACATAGTCGTTGCCATGGGGCCCAGCACATAAAGGTTCCGAAACATTCACGCTTGACGACGTATTTGAAATAACACAGAGTAGATGAAATTTGAACAAACTTCCTCCTTTTTTAAAGTCTCAGCTCAAATGAGGCCTTGCTCACTTCCCAGGAAGATTTAAACCTTGCTTCCCTTCCCCTTCCTGCAGTCATCCTACTGCTTTGTGGTTGTTTGTGAATCTATGGTCTCTTCCGACATCCCTTGAACCCCTGGAGGACTGGAACCAAGTCGTACTCGTCTTTAAGTCATCAGACTCTAATCCTCTGGCACAGTAGATAGTCCATAAATATTGTTAGAAAAATAAGGATTTGGAGAGCATTCATCATTAAAGGTGGCAAAATAGCCACCAGCATTTGTGGAGTACATGCTCTATTCCAAGCGCCGTCCTAAGAACTTTATGTTTTTACGATTAAATCTTCCGATAACCCTTTATACACTATTACTATTCATCGTACAGGTAAGCCACGTGATGTCACGTTCATACAGCTAGTGAATGGTAGAGCCAAGATTTCGTCCCAGTCAAACGGATTCCAGAGCCCTAACATTTCAACTGATACACTGTGCTCTCTCTCATTGAAGGAATTTCATTAAATATAGATGGAGTTAAATCATCTTATAGTAGAGACAGGAGACTGAGATCACTGAATTCCATCATGAAATAGATGCGAAACTGTAGCCAAGGACTGGAAGTGACTTAGTTCAGGTGGTTTATATAACTCCAGAGGCACATCCGCACAGGACTCCTGCCTCCCAGCTGGAAGCTTTTCACCAAGGACTCCACCTTTTATGCAAAGTGTGCTCCTTCTTTGTACTTGCACCAATCCTTTAGGATCCTGTTGCGCTCCCAGGTGCAACTTGGGTTTCAAAGTAGCTAAGTGCCGGTACCATTCAAAGCCAAGGAAATAGCCCTCTAAAGGTCTCACCTGCTGAAACAGACCATAAGCACATGAGGGGGGGCTGGGGAAGAGCGACGCCAACTCAGTCCAGATTTCAGCACAAACTTCATGTCCCGGGAGAAGACTGCCCTGGCGTCTCCAAGGTCAGGTCTGCCTACCTGAGCTCTCCTTCGTCGCACTTAGCACCCTTTGCTGTGATCATGTACATTCTTTGTGGAATATTTGGCTATTTGTTACCCTGTAAGTTTCCTGAGGACAAGATCCATGTCAATTTTTGTTCCCCTTTCTAAATTCCCAGTGTCCTGGCACATAATAGGCACCTGAAAGTGTTTGTTGACTTTGGGTGGTGGGCACTCAGTGCAATATACAGACCACGTATCATAGAAATGTACACTCCAAACCTGTATGATCCTATTAACCAATGTCACCTCAATAAATTAAAAGAAATATTTGTTAAATAAAAAAGTGGATGAATAAATAAATGCATGACTGAAGCACCAGGCAAATCATCCCTATGGGGCAGATGCACCCCATATATGGTGTGATTCTAGGGTGCCCTCAAGAGTCTACACTCAGACACATAAAGGGCCAGAAATCCCCACCAGGAAAGTCAAACAAACATCTATTTGGTGAAGGCTTTGGGGCACCGAAGGGGGGGCGGGAAGAGACGCAGAAGGTGAGCAAGCAGTTTTCAAAGGATGCTTTCAATTCCCCGGCCAGTCCGTGTGTGTTTTCCTCTACAAAGTGTTTCCAATTACTGTGGCACTCTTGGTATCTGGATCCATCTCCAGTGAATTCCTCTGCAGCTCCTGCCAGACATATGGGATCAATCAGGGCTTGGGCGCTGGTGCGCTTGCTGCGGGAATGTTGACAGCCTGACAGACGCGGGGTTCTGGTGTCATGGAATCTCCGAGCCTTGGGCTTGATCCCGGGAGGAGAACGCGAGGGGGAGGAGAGAGAGGGAGGCAGAGACCGAGGCAGGCAAGCGGAGGGAGCGGGAGACGGAGCGAGGAGGGAGAGGGAAGCGGGAGATTTTTCTTGACTGCCCCCTTCCCTTCAAACATTTTATAGGCTTCGGGGAGAGAAAGGAGGAGGGGAGAGGGAAGAAAAAAGACGAGGAGGGTGGTAAAGAGGCCGTTCCCTCCCCCAGTCCCCGCGCAGCCGGAGGAGTCTGGATTGTGTCCCCAGTGTCAGATGAAAGGGCGCTAAGGCTCCCTGCCGCCCCGCGCCCGCGCCGCGCACGCCCTCCAGGAGCCCGGCCGCCGAGCGTCTCCGCGCCGGGGCGGTCCCTGCGCTCCCGAGCAGCCGCTGGGTCTCCAGCGCGATGTGGCCGCGCCTGGCCCTTTGTTGCTGGGGTCTGGCGCTCGTTTCGGGCTGGGCGACCTTTCAGCATCCGTCCCCGTCGCGCAATTTCAGTTTCCGCCTGTTCCCCGAGGCCGCGCCGGGGCCCCCGGGGAGGTTGCCCGCGCCGCCCGCGCCCAGCGAGGACGCGCCCGAGAGCAAAGTGGAGCGGCTGGGCCAGGCGTTCCGGCGGCGCGTGCGGCGGCTGCGGGAGCTCAGCGGGCGCCTGGAGCTCGTCTTCCTGGTGGACGAGTCGTCCAGCGTGGGCCAAGCCAACTTCCTCAGCGAGCTCAAGTTCGTCCGCAAGCTGCTGTCCGACTTCCCCGTGGTGCCCACGGCCACGCGCGTGGCCATCGTGACCTTCTCGTCCAAGAACAACGTGGTGCCGCGCGTCGACTACATCTCTTCCCGCCGCGCTCACCAGCACAAGTGCGCGCTGCTCAGCCGCGAGATCCCTGCCATCACCTACCGCGGCGGTGGCACCTACACCAAGGGCGCCTTCCAGCAAGCTGCGGTAAGGCACCCGCCCCTCCGCGCCCTGCCCTCGCTCCCGCGCTCCCCACCTCCCGGGGCCTTCCTACCCACCACCCAGCTCTAAGCCGGAGTTTCACCTTGGGCAAGCCACCCCCTCTCCCCCTGTCCCCACGTCTAGTGTTCCCATGCACAAAATCAGCCATTCCACCTTCCTATTGTGGTGGGGGTCCTCGGGCTTACCTAGACGGCAGGTTCCTCACATGGTCATCTTTGAGCACCCGCTTAGGAAGGTGTCTTTAAGATGCTGTCCTGGTGCACACTTGTAAGAACAGACCGGGTTCAGCCTGGAACAGGTGAGTGCGTTTTACGAAGTGTCCCTAAAGAGCGGACATGGCATGACCCGAGTGTTACCCCAGTTCTCTCATAGGGTTGCTGTGCTTTCAGTATGCGGTTCACTGCACGCCCTCTGCGCCCTTCACAAGATTTTTAGCATCTGGAAGGGGAAGTCAGTTTCAGATGATGAGCTATTACAAAATCGAACTTTTTATGATTACAAAGTAGTACATACTCAGTTGTAGAAAATTTGGAGCGTATAGAAGTGTCTGACACATAATAGCAAGCCAATGCTTATGGCAACAATGAGACGGAAAGGAGGAAAAGAAACATACTATAATCCCGTCACCCCTAAACAGCCACTGTTTACATGGTGTTGAACATTTGCCCAGTATGCACATCTGTACATGCTTCCACATTGGTGCCTGGCCGTGCTGTAGCCTGCATTTTCCATTTGTTATGTCATGAAATGATCTACATTATACTATGTATCTGATACAGATAGTCCGTATCTCTATTAGTTTCGTATCATTCATTTGGATACCTGTGTCATAGTTTATTTTACCTGTCACCTTTTGTCAGACACAGTTTTTTAATTAAGTTATAATAAACACGCAGATTTTTGGACCCCTTTGATTACTTCTTTAGGAAGAATTTTTATAAAGTTTCTGCACAAAAGGATATGAAAATTTATGATTTTCTCAATACACATTGCTAGTTCTCCCTTGGAGGGCCGTATACATTTATGTCCCCACCAGCAAAGCACCACAGCAGTAAGTTTGCCACGTGGTCACCAATACAACATATACTATTGTTTTTAATATCTTTGCCAATTTGATAGGTGGATAGAGGTACCATTTTAGCAAATTCAATTTTTATTTTTTTTTTAGTTTTGTTGAGGATGAACACTTTTTTAGTATCTTTACTGGGCATTTGTGCTTTTCCTGCTCATACATTTTGCCTGTTTTGCAATGATGGCACATTTTTTTCTTAATGATTTGTAAAAGCTCTTTACATAGTAAGACTGGTAACTCTTTTTTTGTATATGATGTACATGTTTTTCCAGTTCGCTGTCTTTCACGCTGGTTCATTGCAGTGTTGTTAGATGGATGATTTGAGTTTTTATTAATTTAAACCTACCAAACTTTGTCCTTAAGATCCTATATTTGCTTGTATTCTTAGGATGGCAGAGAAATCATTTTCCGTTTAGCACTTTATGTCACCTGGAACTTATTTTGGTGTGTGGCATGACAAATATGTCTCATTTTATTTTTTATTAAATGGTTAACTGGCTGTCTCAGCACCATTTGTTTAATAGCCATTCATCCTTTTTGAGTTTAATTGAATAGCACTTTTACCACATGCTAAATACTTAGGGTATTTGATTTCTTCCTGGCTTTCTATTCATAGTTTACTATTTACCTATTATTTGGAAGCTTTGAAAATATGACTTAATTATTAAAACTGTATAGTATATTTAAAAATCTGGTAGTGAAAATTCTTTTTTTCTCATCTATTTTTTAAAAATCAACTCATGTATTTATTATTTAATATTAATTTTTAATTCATTTTCACATGCTCCAAATGAAACCAGCCAGAATTTTGATTTCAGTATAGAAGGTGTTAAATTAAGTTGCAGATCATTTACATTTTATAATAGTAGTCTTTCCAAGTCAAAATATGGTATGTCCACTTTTAACCAGTCATTTTTATACCCTTCAGTAAAGTTATAGATTTCTAGTAATTAAGTCCTGCATATAGTTTCCACATTAGACCTAAATATATTCTATTCAATACTGCTGTTATGAATGGCACCTTTTCAAATTAAATTTTAAACAATTACCCTTGTATAGAAACATTGATTTATTTTTTTTTTAACTATGTTTTCTGTATCTGGATGCTTGTTGAAGTCTCTGGTTCATTTTTTTCTTTTCAAATATATTTTATAATGAAACTAAATGTTTATTGTATAAAATAATCAGAAACAGTTTCTGTAAGTACACTGCAATATTTGGAACCTACCCTTCTTGACTCTTCAGCAGTTGTCTGGTTTATAGGTATGTTTTTTGTACATGTACACCTATTGTGCAAAAGTAATATTTACCCCCAAAAGGACTGCACTGTACTTTGTCTTTTGTAACTTGAATTTCTATTCCACCATATTTTCAGCCTTTTTTCCATAATAAGAAATACGCTTCTACTTTATCATTTTTGCATAGTCACACAGAATTCCAGTGTAGATTGTGCCTTTATTTTTTGTCAGGTAATTACCGATTATTACATATTTAGGCAGTTATAAACAATACTGTGTGACTAAATCTTTGCCCACATCCCTAATAATTCCCTTAATGCAAATTTCTAAAGTGGTAGGTATTATTGCATCAAAGAGTATGCCCATTTTTTAAGGGCTCTGGTATATTTGCCAAGTTGCTCTGCAGAAAATTGGTACTCCTAGGATCAGTACCTGAGATGCAGTTAAAACAGGTTAGTATCATTTGAATATGCCTCCCAAATTTATATGTGAAAAATTGAGTCCTATTTTTTAAAATCCTCATCTGAGGACATGCTTAAAGAGAAGAAGGGAGAGAAACATCTATCAGTTGCCTTTTGTATGCGCCCCAATTGGGAATCGAACCTGCAACCCAGCTATGTGCCCTGACTGGGAATTAAATCCGCCACCTTTCGGTATACGGTAGGATGTTCCAGCCAACTGAGCCACTCCAGGGGGCAGTTGAGTCCCATTTTAAATTGCCTTTCTTTATTAGTGAGGCTGAATACTTTTTTCATATATTATTGGCCATATAGAACTCTTCTTTTCTGGGTATTCATTAAAATATTTTGGGACTATTATCCATTTTTTACTTGAGAGTGGTTCTTTTTCTTATTGATTTGCAAATGCTCTTTAAATCTTTGCCATACCAGCCCTCGGCTGCTACGTATGAGGGAAATACTTTTTCTCGGTGTTTCACTTGCCTTTTAATTTTGTTTATGATAGCATCTATCCTTTTATCAACCCATGAATCCAATTTTCTTTTTATTTGTTCATTTCTGGTCTCTTACGAAGTTTGAAAGACTTGCCTTTAAGGGGAAATCAGCCCTGAAAGATGCTCTCTGTTTGTTGAAGTAGTTGCCGGGCAGGGTTCAGTTTTGCAGACCCAGTTCTCTGTGGGTTCCCAGTCCAAGTCCTCCTGAGGTCCGGGTGGCTGGCCTTCTTCCTGATGTCGCCGCCCACTCCATCGGGGAAGAGCGCTCTGCACGGGGGAAACTTGCCATACGCTAGCTGCTCTGTTTGCCTTGGCAGGTTTGTGGGGCCTCCGAGGGCTGTTGATCCAAAACAGTTAAATGGGTAAGGAGTCAAGTACTCACTGCTCGCCTCAGCACCTACTCTGTCTTCAGTTTCCTCCTTCCAAATATCACATCCTGTCTTGGAAAGTGGACTTGCCAGCAAGGTTCCCAGTGCCTTTCTCTCTGGATCCATTTGTAATCCAACATGCGAGGACTTCTCAAAAGCTTGTCTTCACTGGATTTCCCCTTGATTTTATTTTTCTTCTCTCACTTTGGTTGGGTTCTGAACAGATGCAGCTGGACCCAGCCCCTGTCCAACCTGGAAGTTGACATGTCTTTATTGGAACTTTTCCAAACCTCTGTTAAGCTTTCTTAGGAATAATTAAACTATACTTGGAGAAAATTGATAGAAGATGACCAGTGTTTGGAAATGGCATTGGTAGAAGTTTGAATGTGGGTTTTTCCATGGAGATCAGGCAAGCATGTTTCATCCCAAAATTAGTTTGAAAATGGTAAGCTATATACCTAGCTTGGGTTTGGATGTGAAACTTATATATCATGGAAGTGAGGCAGTTCATCAGATTCCCATGTATGAGCAGAATGGTAGCATTGGAACTGATTGCGATCTGGCCTTTGCGTGAAAGTGAAAATCATAGGGACATTTTTGAGGTTATTAATTACTTTCCCCAGAAAAATTAGTTTTTCAAATCTTTTCCATTTGAAACTCAATGCCACCTCAATTACACACAGATACAGGCACAGGCAGACGAATATACAGACACATAAAAATATACATAGACACACGCTTGCAGTACCTAGTACCCATCACGATTCAGACACCTTACTCCCCTTATGTAAGATCTCAGGATGTAGAGTTCCCTTTACTAGTGTGAAATTTGGTGTTAACTTTCAGCACATATGAGAGACTGAAGAAAAATGATAACTGTGTTGCTTTATTTTTTAATTTAGTGTTGGAATTATACAACTGGGTGGGGAGTATATGTGTGGACATTATGATCACACTTTATTTGAACGATAAACTGCAGTGTGGACCTTTTCTTTTTAGACACCACCCCCAGCACTCATCAAATAGTGCAAAGACTAAAGAATAAATCCGTAGTCAGCACACATTGTTTTTCCCCCAGAGACACAATCAATAGAATGGGGGAAAGATTTAGCACCCAGAACTTAATTACATGAAAAACTTCTACAAAGTTAACAGAAAGTTCTTCAGCTTTTCCTTTCCAGGGAATGGGTGTTTCGTAATGACCTTTCTTCTTGGTTTTTCTCCTGCTGTGGATTTATAAATAGCCTTTCCTAAACAGCACACTTTATATTGGACACTATGAGAGCAAGACTCTCCATCTCCTAGTCTTTGACGTCAAAATAAAATCAGAGCCCCTCACTCCCACCTCACTTCGGCTAAATAGCTTTTAAACAAAGCATGAAGCTTCCTATGAAAAAAATTCTGCTTTCTTCATTGTTCTGCAGTTCCAGAAATAAAATCTTCTGGTGGGGAATATGCTGTCTCACCAAAAATCTTACCTAAAGAGGGCCAGAAGACCTGGAATAGGTAGGCAAAAGCTCTTCCTAGCTTCAAGGAAAGAGCATCATTGTATATGTCCATACTGGCTCATGATCACATCTTTACCTGGACAGTGCTCTGCTCTCAGAGCTTCATGGGAAAAAAGTATCTGCTTTTAAGATTTTTAATAAAACCTGTAAATGTGTGAGATGCCACTAGATTAAAACCTTGATGAATATAATTAGGGCCATTTTCTTTTCAGACAAGAAACTGATAGTAGCTTTTGCAGAGGTCTCTTTGATGGCCCAAATGCTGAAGGAAAGCTTGGGTTCTCCCTTCCAAAAGGTAAGAGTTGGGGGATCCCTACCATCTGCAGTGGATTCAGCTGTTCCAAACTCGGAGCAGGATTCAGATGTCAAGAATTGCTCACTGTTGTGGGAGCTAAGTTCCTTTTTGATGCTGAAAAGATGTATTTCTAAATGTGCCTCTGGAGACATTCTCTCTCTTGTGCTGCTTAAACTTTTAAACACTTCTCATATTGCTTTGGTCTTATGTAGAAATTTCTTTTGTAATCCCATCAGAACCTTAGAAATGTGAATGGATGAATGAATCATCAGTGCACAAAATAGATCCAGACCTCATGTATATTTCCCGGGCAAAAATGGTTGTAAAATTCACTATGGGAGGGGGAATTCTCAAATATTGGAGTCAAATTTCTTTTTAGTCTGGCATTTACATATGTTTCATTTATTAGTTTTGTCATCCCCAGCATATAAGACACTATGGAATGTGATAAGTACATACGCCCATTTCTACTGTTAAGGACACTTACTGTTGGCTGTCAGTGTCTTATGTTTGGTTGAGATTCATCATGAGAGTACTTGGTCAAAGACTGTGTATGTTTAGACACAGAAAGAGGGTAGACTGCTCTGTCCTACTTCACCTCTGTGGTCAAAGGACGGGAAAGTCACCCCAGTGTCCTTGTGTTGCCAATGTGCTCAGAGAGGATTTCTCTTAACAGTGGCCATGAAGTAGAATTGTTAAATATGTTTATTTTTGACCCAGATATACCTTTAATTTTTGAAGAGATATATGATCTACAAAAGCACTTTTATATTATGATTTCATAGAATTGGTTTTACAGAAAAGCCATAGATACTTGGAGAGGTTAGGTAACTAAATGCTAATCACAGAGCTGAGTAAATGCCAAAGATAGAGTCAGTACAGTCTCCTGACTCCTCAGCTGGTCTTTCTCCTTCCCTCCCCCATTCTCCATCCACACCCAGTTTTTCCTATACTACCTCCTTGCTTTGAGTTGTATCAAAGCCAGGGGGAATTAGGAGATTTCATTTCCTGAGAAGTGTTACCTAAAATATATAGCTAAATAGTCAAACCCAGAGAACAAAAATCATGGTTTTAGGGCCATTTTCATCCCATGGGTACATTTCAATTGGCTTTCAATGTATGTATGTAGGTATATATATCATGTGTGTGTTTTAAAATATATAAGTACATTCAACATATTTTTAAATTTTGGCAGACATTGTAACATCAGGAGATAGCATGTTTTTGAAACCTGAGTTTTTGGCTTACTCCATAAATTGGAATATGTAACAATCCTGGGCGTGATTTCTCTCATTTCATCAGCATCCCCACCTGGCACTTGGAACTTCATGTGTCCTTGACTGCTAGTCCATGGTCTAACCTGGACCAATCACTGATTGGCAGAGCCTGAGATGGTATAATTTCTTTTAGTTTGTCTTCTGAGCTTCCTTTTTAAAAAAAATCTTGTTCAAAATATTACAGATGTCCCTTTTTCTCCCCAGTGACCCATTCCACCCATCCCACCCCCCCTCCCCAGTCCCTCTCCTCACCACTGTCCGTGTCCTTGGGTTGTGCATATATGCATATAAATTCTTTGGTTACTCTCCCCCCCTCTACCCACCTGCCCTCCTCCATCCCTCTGACATTCGTCAGTCTGATCTATGCTTCCATGTCATTGAATCTATTCTGTTCATCAGTTTATTAAGTTCCACATTTAAGTGAGATCATGTGATGTTTGTCTTTCTCTGCCTGGCTTATTTCACTTAGCATAATATTCTCCAGGTCCATCCATACTGTCCCAAAGGGTACGGGATTCCTCTTCTTTACAGCTGCGTAGTATTCCATGGTGTAAATGTCCCACAGCTTTTGATCCACTCATTTACTGACGGACACTTGGGCTGTTTCCAGATCTTAGCTATTGTAAATTGCTCTGCTATGAACATAGGGGTGCATATATTCTTTCTGATTGGTGTTTTAGGTTTCTTAGGCTATATTCCAAGAAGTGGGATCACTGGGTCAAAAGGCAGCTCCATTTTTAATTTTTTGAGGAACCTCCATACTGTTTTCCATAGTGGCTGCACCAGTCTGCATTCCCACCAGCAGTGCACTAGGTTCCCCTTTCTCCACACCCTCGCCAGCACATGTTATTTGTTGATGGCAGCCATTCTGACAGGTGTGAAGCAATACCTCATTGTGGTTTTAATTTGCATCTCTGATGATTAGCGACATTGAGCATTTTCTCGTATGTCTCTTGGCTATATGTATGTCCTCTTTGGAGAAGTGTCTATTCAGGTCCTTTGCCCATTTTTCAATTGGATTGTTTGTCTTCCTCTTGCTGAGTAGTGTGAGTTCTTTGTACACTTTGGAAATTAGCCCCTTATCAGATACATCCTTGGCAAATATGTTTTCCCAGACCGAGGGGTTCCTTTGTATTTTGAGGCTGTTTTCTTTTGCTGTGCAGAATGAGCTTCCTTTTTAACCCAGTGAATTAGCTAGGACTAGGTTTAACTGAATGTAGTAGAAAAATCTAAAGCACCACTGGCTTCAACACAATGAATACTTACTTCTCTCTCAAATTGTCTTGACTAGAAAATTCAGAGCTAATATGTCAGCCTGAAGTGACTGGTCTCCAGCATAATAATCTTTTTACATCTCGGGTTTTGTCTCAAATATTCATGAGAACTTTTGCACTCTATTGCACAGTACAGCTCTGCTTTAGGAAGTCAAGTGATGCTTTAGTTTATCCTCAGGAAACCGAAATGAAACAATTTCAGTCTTTCTTGTCGAATACCAGGTGGTGTAGAATTGGGTCCTCCAGGAAGTGGGAAATTGTGCTGGCTTGAAATCACTGACCCTCCCAGGCCACGGGACTCACCCCAGCTGTCCCTGTTTCTCTCCTAGTGTCACACTGGCTCTTGAGAATCCAGAGTCACGTAGAAAACTGCACACAGATGGTAGTGGCTGTTTCACTGCTTGCCAAGCTACCTGTGGGTATTCACTGAGGAGAGGAGCCTGGACAGCCGGCCAAGAGGAGACAGAGCAGGGGCCTGAGGCCGCGGGTGGTGGAAGGCACTGACGCCATCACCTTGCCGAGAGGTCAGCAGAGGTGGCTTCCTCTGCACTGGCCCCCTGCTGTGTCATCCTCTCACACTTTCCCTGGTTATCCTTATCAGAGAACATTCGCAGGGGAAAAATGTCCAACCCACTAATTTTATCATGTGTAAATGAAATAATTGCCTCAAGGGACTCATTTCTACCATTAATTCTTCTCTAGCATTCTCGCTTCATTTCCCGGTGTGACTTTTGTACTTGGCAGTAAGAGGCAGCCTGCTTGCCTGCTGCTGTGGACGGAGAGGTCCAGGCACGCTCAGATGTGCTGATAGTGTATTTTGCTATCAGCTATCTTTCAACTTGGCTCACTCATTTTGACTTAAACCATTTGAGTGATATCTGCAAATAAGGCCTCATTCAAATCTAATTTTCTAGGCTTTACCTTTCCAGACGAATCTAAAATGGACTTTGAAAGATATTAAGCAATTTTTATTTGTGTTTTTCACAGTGTTGTTTCCAGCCAAGATTTCTCTCCTTTTAGTCACAATTTCCTTCAAAATATGCCTGCTTGGCTTTTAATCATTGCTCCTAAAGTGATGGTTTCAGGCAGTTATTGTTGGAATTTCCTAGCAATAAAGATACCAAAATTTAGGCTGTTTGTATCTAATCAGCAGTTAAAACGTGCATTTTAAATGCTCATCTGCAGCAGGATGTTCTGTGTGACTTTCCCTGTTGTCCCAGATTTGGCCCCAGGACCCGTGGCTAAAACTGAGAAGCGCTGAGTAGTGCCTGTTTAAAGAGAGCCGTTGACAATTGAGACTGTGCGTTCCCTGCGAGGTCACGGATACTGGGCAGAACAGGCCCTTCAAAGTCAATCACCACACGCCCCTCCCAGCACCCTAGTCTAGTTCATACCACCTCCTATCTGGGGAGTGAGAGATGGACACAGACACAGAGCAGACGTGGGGATCTGTGGGGAGAGCTGTGTGCATCCTGAAAAGCGAATCCCTCTGGAACCTCTAGGAGAGCTTTCTCCTTCCAGCAGCTAAGCGATGGGGAGACCAGCTGTCTCGATACTCTTTGGCAGTTTACTTGGGTGGAAGCCTGATTTGCCCCTGTGCCTGTTTAATGGGGATGAAGCCAGCCAAAGACAGGGCCAATGTCTCAGTTTGGATTCGGCCAGAAGCAGAGCCTGAGGATTCAAGTACAAGTAGCTTATACGGGAGGTGATCCCAGAAAACACTGAGAGGACAGACAAGAACCAACCGCAGGAAAGGTAACTGGTATTTAATCCCGCTGGGGAAGACGGGAAACCAGTCTAGAATTCAAGCTTTAGGATTATGACAACTGAGAGGGATTTGGGATTATTTAGAAACCAGCTCCCATCAATTACTGTTGAGAGTTGCTCCCTGGGGGGCGTCCATTCTGTCACTCTCACCTCCCCTGCAAGTAGACAGAGTGCTCTCTAGGCACCAAAGAAAGCCCCCAGGCAAAGAGACCCAGGTGCTGGGATATGGGGCTTGGGGGCAGGGACAGTGTCTGCTGTTGCAGGCCGGAGGCGGGCCTCAGAGCAAGAGCCTGCACTACCAGCCTTTGGCAGAGCAAGGATGTGTGGCTTTTCCGTGGGTGAAGGGGAACCATGGGAAGTAACTGGGATTTGTTGTCCACTAAGCAGGACGACTCCAGTAGTAAGAAGTTGGGTGTACTACTGGTCATGGGATCTGAGAAAGGTGGCGAATTCTCCAGAGAACACAGGTGGCCCACAAACACACAAAGCACCAGCGACTTTCCCCCTATTTCCTTTCACTTTTTGCTCTTCTGAAGTGTTCTTTCTCTTACAGCTTCAAGGCGTAGGACCCGATATCAGAATTTAGTAGGTAGAAGTAGCTGAAGTCCCAGCAGTGTTGTCCTTTCAGAAATTTTGCAGAATAATCTGTAATCATGTATTTGATATTTTCCCAAAGTGTGGGGAGGTACTGTAGAGAAATAGTTAATTAGATAGGGAAATTACAAGGAAGTGGCACATAGCTCTTTCGCAGCACTTATTGTTTAGGTGACATCTGCCTCCCCTCTGCTTGTTGAGGACAGAGCTCAAATCTTACTTGACTTTATATTTGCTGCAAGACCTAGGAAACAGTATTCATTATAACTTTAGAGTTCCCGAAAAGATATATGTTTAATATATTTAGTGGGGTTTTTTTAGTATAGCCTTGTGTTTCTCTGATTTGTTTTCTAACTAAAACATGGATCGTTATGACATCTTAAAGGAACATTCAGTGAATGCCTGACTTTCTAAATGATAGATCTCACAGGGGTGAATAGTAATTCACCTTCAAACCACTTATTCCAGGGAGCAATATAAAGTGTGAATCCCTATCTTTTTTGCCCTAAATCTGGTCAAGGAAGCAAACCCCATACCAGCTCTGGAGAGAAAGCCTTCCAGTGGGTTCAGAGAGCATCTGCAGGCATCTGTTTTGAACAATGTCCCATCTCCATATTGCTGTCCCCACTGCCCTTTGACTGCTCCTGTAATGTTATCTTCCCAACAGCACAGCTTCAAGTAGATCTTGTTCTGGTCCTCTGCCCAGGACATTATCACCCCCTTCTTGGCTCAGGTAGAGTTGCGTGGTTACAGGTCGCATTTTCCCCAACCCCCTGTCCTATCACGTCAGCCCCCTCCCAGATGAAGACTTCCTTTAATTCACAGCTCGGAATGAAATGTTGGTTTTATTGCAATTGGTTTATTCACTTGACAGGCATATTCTAGCAACATGTTAAGAGTTCCTTTTACTAATCTCGATAATGGTAATGAGTAATTACTACTTGCCAGGTACCTCTCTAAGCACTTTCCCTAAATGAATTCATTAAATCTTTGCAACAGAAAAACTTGCTTAGTTAGGTTATTGCTATTACCCTCAAAGTACAGATGAGGAAACTGAGGCACAAAGAATGTAAGTAATTTGACCAAAGTTACACTGCTGGCAAGTCAAATTACAAGAATTCAAATTCAGACAGTCTGGGCCAAAGTCTAAATTCTTAACCACCATGAAATACTGCCTCTGTGCTAATAGATCTTGTTAGACGATCTAGTAGATGCAAGACCCACTGATACAGTCTCACCAGTGAAGTTCACTGAAAAGATATGAGCAATATGAGAGGGCAGCCATGAGGGTGACTTGGGTATGTGGATGACCAAGAAGGTCAAGTGTACCAACACAGGACTAAGACTTTTGGAAACTGTCATTTGAATGGACACTCTCTAAGGCACCTGATAATCCCAAGTGATCACCCTGATCTCTCACCCCCTTTATCCCAATCAGTCTGGAGAATTACCTCTCAGATGCCATTTTATGCAGTATAATTCCATTGGCTGGCATCGCCCATCTCATGTACCTTAACAGATGTATCTACCAATCATTGCAGATACCAAGCCACTGAAGCAGTAGGAGATCGTATCTTTTACTTGCCACACATCTGTCCTCATTTATCTGTTTTCTGAATTCTTAGATTCCTCTAATCCAAGGCCAGTACTCAACCTCAGACTCTTTATTAAAATAAAAATATGACTCAAGCAAAATCAATTTTTCTAGTCTAGGTACATCTAGTCCCTATCTTAAAATATCAGCATAAGCTTGAGTTTATAAATTTATATGCCAAACCTCTGTACAAAACTTGGTCTTCCACCTTACTTCAATTTATCCTAGTCTGGGATATCAGTGTTCACCTGCATCAGAATATTCCTTTTTTTCCCATATGCCATCCCATTTCACAGAAGAAGAAAACATCTTCTTTATGAGTATTTTAGTAGGTTTTTTAGGTAAAAAACCCACAAAACACTTTTTAGCAACCAGTTCTATGATCATTAATGCTTAGAAAAATATTTCTTCAAGTACTCGAGGTAATGAACTAGATTTATTTAATATCCAACACATATTTAAGAAACACTGTCACTATTCTAAGTGCAAGCATGTAATTAAATTTTAAGAATTGGTTAAGCCATCAGAGACTATATTATACTTGAAATCAACATCTTTGATGACATATGTAAATACTACTAGAGTCATTAATAATTTGCGCATATACATATGATAAATACATATGATAAATAATCTATGCACACTCAACCATTAATCATTTGAGGTTAAAAGATATGAAATGCAAAATTTTTTGCTCTATGATGGTAATTGATGTAGTCATTCACACAATCTAAAATACAAAATAAGAAAAGAAAAACCAGATAAACTCCAAATCTCATTTATTTGGAATGCTAATAAATGCCACAATTAAATGTGGTGTTTGTAAATTTACAATAACTCTAAGAAATAAAATACACAATAAGTTCATGAACTTAAAATCTGCCCTCAACACTCACACATTTGTGAGTGCATTGGATTTTAAATACATCTGGCTTTTTGGAGAGTTTTAGAGTTGCATTGTTGCTGAAGCCCAAATATTTGCAATATAATAATTAGATTCTCGGTGTCTTGCATATATCCTAAACTCCTGCTAAACTTTTTCTTCATAGTTACTCTTAAAATACCTGGTAAAAAGAAATCATTTCTTTCTTAACAGCTTTGAATCATAAGTGACATTAATATTATTATAGTTGCATTCTCCTAATCACTACACTATGTTTCCTGGCATTTGGCACTGTTTTGGAAGCACAATTTGACCTGATAAATTTCCAGAACAGTTTTCTGCTGGATAAGTCTAGGCATAGCATTAAATTCTTTCTTTTCTTTGTAGCTCTTTTCTCCTGTAGTCCATGTCAGTCAACGACCACTTTCACTGAGAACAATACCCATTCCCTTCCTAAATTACTTGCGCCACCCATGGAGTTGTCCCTTTCTGTTTGGATTGAGGTGGCAATGCAGACGTTGAGATGGATCATTTATATTTTTTCTCCTGGGAATCTGGACTGGGGCAAAAAGAGCTCTGAGAGGGCAGTTTGGGTTTTGGGGTGTGTGTAACTGTGTTTTGCCAGTAGGTAGGGCATATAGAGTTGCAGCTGCACAGAAAAGCAGGGAACTCCCATTAGTGTAAGGAGCGAATGAAGCTGCGCAGACAGAAGCTGAGAGAAGGAAACGTGCCAGGCTGGAAGGAGCAGAGCTGTGTTCCTGTGGTTTGGTCGTCCCTATTTCAGTCCCTCTTGAAGCTCAGTTCTCTCTGCTCTTTGAGAGATATTCCTATATGCTTCCAAAATATCCCCCACTTCGATTGAGCTAATTAAGTAGATATCCAATCCTTGCTGACAACCAACTATGGTTAAAACATTTTTACAAATTTTTATCTTGAAAATGTGTAAATACCTTTCATTCAAGTGTAACCATTAAAAGCCTTACTAAATTCCATCTGCAAGTGTTTGTCTAAAAATAATTTTTGCTTTTTTTTTCTTGTTATGGAAATAATATATCCATTAGCAGTTTTAGATAAAACAAGAAAATATAATAAAATATAATAACAATCACAGTTTTTATCTTACTCCTTTTATGTATGCGTGAGCACATATGTAATTTTAATATGTAAATATATAGTAAAAGCATTTTATATAATTTTAATTTTAAAACTGAATAATGAAATCTTTTCATACAACCAAATTCTAAAGTTACCTTTCACGTATGTTTTATCCCAAAGATACACCACAATTGAGTTTTTAAATCTCCTATTACTGGTGGTTCTTCAAAAACTTTGGAGCTAAAGTATTTATCCCTGAGCATAATGCATTCTCAACACCTCTCAGTATTTCCTTTCTTTTTGATTTCCCTCCATCTGAAATTTGAGTAATTTTTCATTACTCCTTTTTTTTTTTTTTAATTTTCTTTATTGTTGAGAGTATTACAGGTGTCCCATTTTTCCCCCCAATTGACCCCCTCCTCTTCGTTCCCACCCCTCCCCAGGCCTTCACCCCATTATTAACTGTGTTATGGGTTATGCATATATGCACATAACTTCTTTGGTTAATCTCTTCCCACCCTCCACCCCCTTCCCTCTTTCCTCTGAAATATGATTGTCTGTTGCATGCATCAGTGTCTCTGGATCTATTTAGTTCGTCAGATTCTTTTGTTCATTAGCTTCTTGTTAAAGAAGACCCTTCAACTTTTCCTGTAGTGCTGGTCTGGTGGTGATGAACTCCTTTAGCTTTTCCTTGTCTGAGAAGCTCTTTATCTGACCCTCAGTTCTAAATGATAGCTTTGCTGGGTAGAGCAATCTTGGTTGTAGTTCCATGTTTTTCATCACTTTGAATATTTCTTGCCACTCCCTTCTGGCCTGCAAAGTTTCTGTTGAATCAGCTGACAGTCATATGGGTGCTCCCTTGTAGGTACTAACTGCTTTTCTCTTGCTGCTTTTAAGATTCTCTCTTTGTCTTTAACCTTTGGCATTTTAATTATGATGTGTCTCTCTGTGGGCCTCTTTGGGTTCCTCTTGTTTGGGACCCTCTGTGCTTCCTGGACTTGTAAGTCTGTTTCTTTCCCCAGGTAGGGGAAGTTTTCTGTCATTATTTTTTCAAATAGGTTTTCAATTTCTTGGTCTCTTTCTTCCCCTTCTGGCTTCCCAATAATACAAATGTTGGGCCTCTTGAACTTGTCCCAGAGGCTCCTTATACTATTTTCATATTTCTGGCTTCTTTTTTCTTTTTGCTCTTCTGGTTGGGTGTTTTTTGTTTCCTCATGTTCCAAATTGCTGATTTGATTCTCAGCATCCTCTACTCTACTGTTGATTCCATGTAAGTTATTCTTCATTTCCTGTAGCCTTCATTTCACATTGGTACTTTATTATGTTATCGATTTTCTCAGTTATTTCCCTAGTAGTATGCTTAAACATCCTTATAAACAAAATTCTGAACTCTGTATGTTTTAGCTTGCTTGGATCTGTTTCATTTAGTTCCTCTTCTAGAGATTTCTTCTGTTCTTTCCTTTGTGACATGTTTCTTTGCCTCCACATTTTGGCTGCTTCCAGGTGTTTGTTTCTATGTATTAGGTAGAGCTGCTATGTCTCTTGGAATTTGTAGGTGGCTTTGTGTAGTAGGTGTCCTGTAGGGTCCAGTGGCTCAGCCTCCCCAGTCACCTGAGCTGGGCCTTCTAGGTGCTCCCCTGCGTGGGCTGTGTGCACTGTCCTGTTGTAGTTGAGCCTTGGTTGCTGTTGGCATCACTGGGAGGAACTGACCCCCAGGCCAATCAGCTGTGAGGACCAGCTGCAGCTACAGCCGAAGAGCTGCTGTGCTGGAGACACCCCAATGGGGCAGGATTTACTTCAGTGGAGCTTTGGCTCACCAAGTGCGCCCCTTGAGTGTGTCACTAGTGGATGTGATAGGGTTTAATCCAGTGTGGTCCAGTCTGACCACCAAGTGCACTGTCTCTGGGGCCTCCCGGGAGGTGCAAAGTCAGTCTGTGCCAGTGCCTTGCCCTGGGCCACCCAGCATGAGCTACTCAGCAAACCGTAGTTGGCTGCTACTTGTGCTGGGTTTGGCGTTGTCCAGGAGGCCAAGCTATGAGCCAGTGCTGGCTGTCGCTAGTGCCAGGCCTGGGGCCACTTATCAAGCCGTATGGGGCAGCTGCTGCTTGTTTGAGAGATTTTAGGAAAGTCCTAAGCCTGAGGCTCCAGAGGCCACTTGCACAGAAAAGCCCCTGGAAATGGCCTGGATAAGCTGCAGGTGGGGAGGGGCGGGGCCTCCAGGAATCACGGGGCGGGGCCAACGGTGTGAGTCAGGTGCTGGCGATTCAAACATGGCGCCTGCCTGCTGGCTGTGTGCGGGGCGGACTCGCCACAGGAGCCATGGCCTCCGCCAGCCCTTCTGCCCGGGAGGAAGCCGCCCCTCCACCTCTTGCCCGGATCTCAGGCAGGTTAGTTCCTCCCCGAGTGTCCCGGGTCCTTTCAGGCCGCTGCCCGGCGCTGGGCTCAGAGGGAGCGTCCGAGTGAGTCTGTGCCGGGCCCTTTAGAGGAGCTGCTGGGGCCTCCCGCAGCCTCTGCGACCCTCAGGGATAGTTCCCCTGGTTTCGCAGCCCGGAGTTATGGGGACATCTCTTCCCTGCCCTGGAGCCCTGGGCTGGGGGCCTCTGTGGGGCTGGGAGCCCTCCCTCCTCCGGGAAACCTCCACTGCTGAGATTCCCTCCCGGGTTTAACCCGCGGCACCGGGGGTGGGCCCGTGGCCGCGTCTCTGGGATTCAGCCCCGACCCGCCCGCGTCTGCGCCCCTCCTCCTGGTCTCGGTGCTGCTTCAGTTCCCTGGTTGCAGGGCTTCTGTGCAGCCAGATTTCAGGAGGCTCTGAGTGACGGTGGTTCTGTATCTTAGTTGTGATTTCGATGTGGTTGCGGGAGGCGGGCGCAGCGGTGACCTGCGCCGCCATCTTGTCCCTCCCTTCCTTACTCTTGCTTCTGCTTCTCACCTGGCTGTGTTGCCTCGACTCCCCCAGGCGCGATGGGGCGTCCCTGCCTCGCTCCTGAAGTTAGCAGCGAGAGGGCTGCCAGCATGATTTTGCCCACTGGGCCATGGTAGCTCTTTGTCGTTTAAGTATGTCTTTATTCTCTGCCTACGTCATTTATAAAATCATAAACTGGTGTCCATCTGAGATCGTTTTACTTCCTTTTTCCTTGGACCTCTTGATGTGAGGCGCATGCATGAAGTCTCACCTTTGACGTTATGGGCTAACTGCCCCCCGGTCATACCCTGTAGGCACTGAACATGGCAGCTGAAGTCATTTGATGCATTTACCCATAACAATCTTAATAATGGCGACTTTATTATCTTGTCGTACATTAGCAATCTAAGAGTGACACGTCAGTTAGCTCTCTCTAATTTTCATTTGGGTTCTGATGAATTGACCTTTAGCTGTCCGGATTTTCTTTGTTTCCTGTGTGTTTATGGGGTGGGGGATGGGACTTGGCATTATTGGAAATGTGTCTGGGCTTTTGCGTGTTTGTTCTGTTGTTTTTTTGTAGTCTGGATTAAGTCTGCTACTCAACTCCTGTGCACACCATTTCACAACGTGATGTACTGTCCCTATGGGTCCATTTCAGAATGATTTGTGTCCATGTTTAATAACTAAAGCACGTATGTGGGCGGAAAAACTCTGGGCATAAATCTGAGCTTAAGTTCTTTTTTGACCCTCTGACCCTGCTGTGACTTGGCTAGACTGTAATAAATAGCCGAAATGTTACTCGAGCCAACAATTTTTTCATTTTAGAATCTCGGTGTATGAAGCCTGAGTAAATACTTGAAATAAATGAGACATGCTAAGTGTGGTTGATTTGCTATTACAGCATTAGTAAGAACGCGTAGTTATGGCAGAGTACTCTTCCCAGTTGTACATTGGTCAGTGTCCTACTTTTTGCTTGTTTGTTTTTAGTTAATGTTTCTGTTGTATCATCAACTACAATAAGGAAAGGTCCCCAGCACAGTGCCTGGTATATAATAGAGACTCAATACAGATTTGGTGAGACAAGTTTAAATATAATATTTAAAAGAGTTTTCATTTCATAATTGCAGAACAGGATTCACTGTAACAACATGTTGGGCCTAGAATTTATTAGTTTATCCTGCATGTTGGACACATAGCTAGTGGAAATTAAGGCATTTATTCTTTCACCCACTATTTCAGAGTTGATTTTTGATCATCAATAGAGTGAAAATACAAGGGTCAATCCTTGCAGTATAGTATCTTGCAATCTAACCTGGGATATGGCCAGGTATATAAGCATTAACTGTAATTATGATGGGTTTAGTATAGTGTAGTGGGGGGTATTGGCGAGGGTTTAATATTTTCTGCACAGCAGAAGAATTTAGGATAGCTTCCAAGAGGAGATGAACTTTGATCTGGATTTTAAATAACTGGTAAAAAATGGGGGTAGACATATGGGGAGATGAGAAAGAGTTGTCAAGAATTTCCAGTCAGACCCTCTGGATTTTGACCTTGTTTGCTGGGACACAGCTGAACACACCAAGAAGGTCAGAATCATTGGTAAATATGGGACCCGTTATGGTGCCTCCCTCAGGAAAATGGTGAAGAAAATTGAAATTAGCCAGCATGCCAAGTACACTTGCTCCTTCTTTGGCAAAACCAAGATGAAGAGACGAGCTGTGTGGTCTGGCACTGGGGCTCCTGCGTGACAACAGTAGCCGGTGGTGCCTGAGCCAACAGCCCCACATCCACCGTCCCAGTGGAGTGGGCCATCAGAAGACTGAAGGGACTGAAGGACCAGCAGAAGCTCCACAGTTTGACACATTGCTAGCCTATGATGAAGGGGCTAATTTACGTAGCAAAGTTACTTTGGTTTGTTAATTTTATTAATTAGACATTCTCTGATTTACATTGCATTAATTTTGCTTTCTCAAAAAAGATTGGAAATAAAATATAAAAAGAATTTCCAGGCAGAGCAAATATCAGGTAAGCTTGGTATATTCCAAAACCTCCAAATACCCTGGTGTAGCAAGAATATAGTGTAAGAGGTTGGGGAAATAGGCACAAGATTGAAGTGTGGTAAGGGGTATGGCTGAAGGTATTATTTAGAGAAGTAAAAGGTCATGTAAAGAAATTTAAACTGTATTTTGTTGACAAGAAAGTCATGGCAATTTATTTATTAAATATATCTTAATTGATTTCAGAGAGAGGAAGGGAGAGGGAGAGAGAAACGTCAATGATGAGAGAGTCATCATTGATCGGCTCCCTCCTGCACCACCCGCACTGGGGATTGAGCCCACAACCTGGTCATGTGCCCTCACCTGGAATCGAACCTCGATCTCCTGGATCCTAGGTCGATGCTCAACCGCTGAGCCTTGCCAGCCATGCTATCATGGCAGTTTTAAAACACAATTGGATCAGTATTTCAGAAAGATAACTTTGATGGCAGGTCATACAATGGATACGAATGAAGAGTAGCTTCAGGTAGAGATGTTTAAAGCAACCCTTATTTTCAGTAACCCCGACAGAAATACCTGAATGGAGGCTGGGGCAATAGGATTGTGAGGTTGGTATGTAATTCCGAGGTGAAATTTTTAGATGGGCTGCTAAAGGTGATCAGAAAAAAGGTATCATAGGTCACTCCTAGGTTGCAGACTTGCAAGACCTGGCCAGTAGGGATAGATTTGTGGCCATATTTGATTTATCTTGAAAACAGGAGGAGAGGATATGTTGAGTTTGAGAGCCCTGTGGCACATTCAGGCAGAGGTGTCCACTGGGCCACTGGAACTTCCCATTGTGTGTTTAAGAGTTGAACTTGGCTTAGATTTATGAAGAACAGAAGAATAGAGGAGAGGAGAAAGAGAAAACTTGGAAAAGATATAAAACTACATAATAAAAGTAAATAAAAGCCCTTAAATATACTACCAGGAGATAGTCAACATTTTGATGTATATACTATCAATCATACTTATACAAGCATGCACACACATGCAATACATTCACACATATATGTACACTAATGTGATAAAACTGTGTTTGGTATCTACTTTTAAATTTAATATTATTCAACAATATCATGGTAATGATGTTATATGACTGCCCTATGCTTTATTTAATCAGAAACCTATTGTTGGAATTTTATGTTGTTTCCCCTTTTCATTATTGGAAATTATTCTGGGATATGCATCCTTTTGATCATTTTCATGTGTCTCCATGGTTGTTTCCTTAAGATAACCTCAGATGTAGAATTTAAGCTCTAACTGTAAAATTTTTAAGGCTTTGGTCACTTGGTCATGCTGTGCTCCCAAATATAACCAGTCTAGGTGGCATTCCCAACAGAAGCATCTGTCTCACTAGATAGTTCACAATTAAAAAAAAATTTTTTAAACCTTTGGTCATTTAAGAAGTGAAAAAATAGTATTACTATTCTTTAACTTACATTATTTTGGTTATTAGTGAAGTTAAATGATTTTCACATTTTCTGACAAAAATGGAATTTTTTTTGGCCTTCATTTTGTTTGGTCAAAACACCTACATTTCTGTTATTTTTCATTCTTTTCTCATAGTGATAGGTAGTAGTTCTTTACATTTTAAGGATCTTAATACTTCATTTGATACATACGAGTGAAAATACTTAGAATGACTGATTTATTCCTCTCTAGTTGGAAAATAATTTCATATTTGAGCATAATCTACATTGGTGCTTTGAGATAAATAATCTGTCATATTAGTGAGGTATCTTTTTCTATTTTTTATTCATTAAAAAAAGCAGAAATTATTTTTATTCAATTCCTTTTTAGCATCTTGGATTATTATTTTCTTTTACTTGGGACAGTTACTGTGTTGTATTACAGCAAAAGATTTACTCATTTTAATTTATTTTTGCACTTGAGAAATTAGCCTTATTGAGTACAGAAGAAGATTCTTTGAATATTCTTTGAATTCAGTTTGGTTCAGTATTTATTTAGAATTGTGCTTCTGTTTATAAGTGAGATTAGGCAGCAGCTTTCTACAGAAAAATTTGTACTAAGTTTTATCAGTTTGAATTTCTGACATTTTATCTTACAACTAGCCATGTGGGTTTCTAAGTCTTTCATTGTATTTCAGATTTACTTGCATTATTTTCCTATCAAATCTCTCTCCTCCTACACATCTCTGTTTCTATCTTAGTCTGTGCTCTTTCTGTGGCTTTTATTTTATTTTTTGATTGTTAAAATTACTTTTTTTTTATTTATTTAATTTCTTCTGTCACCATTTATCCCCCCTATGCCCTCTTCCACTCTATCCACCCCCCTCCAGCCCTGCAGTCACCACACTGGCTTTTAGATTCTGCTTCCATGAGGCTGTGACTTTTCTAAATCCTAGTTATGCAAGCACCATTCAATTGTGCTGCTTATTTCTGTATTAAATTATGTATCCTTCTAAATATTCAAGTTGACTTTGCAGTTCTTGAGTTTACACAATATTTTCACAGGCCTGCTCTAGTCTTGTGTTTTTTCCTCCTGGCATGGGGGCATATCTATCTTGACCTGCACTGTCCAGTATTGTAGCCTCTGGCCAGATGTGGCTATTTAAATTTAAATGAATTATAATTAAATAACGTTATAAATTCAGTTCCACAGTTGCAAAAGCCTCATTTTAAGTGTCCAGTAGCCACGTGTGACTGGTGGCTACTGAACAGAGCAGGTAATATGTCAATCATCACAGAAAATTCTATTGGGCAGTGCTGATCCTAACCCTCTGTTTTCAAACAGAAGACAGTGCATAGCTTATTTTCAACCCTTTTCAGTGACCACGTGGGTAGGTTACCAGTTTGTTTTAATAATAATAATAGCAGATTTTATAGCCATGTATTCCAACACTCATTTTACTCAGTTTATTGATCGATGCAAACACTGGGAATAGAAATACCTCTTCATTCATGGGTGAGGAAATAACTTTCCACCTGGCTTCTTGGAAAATTTTCTGCTAGAATAATCGAAAGTAAGATAAAGTTCAAAAATTCACTGTGAGAAACAGCCCTACATCCTAGGAAGGTTTGTCATGTGCACTTATGTAAATAAAACTCTGAAATGGAGATGAGATATGAGGAGATAAAGGAGTGAAAGGAACAACTGGCTGAAGAGCGAAAGGAGTACAGAGAACTGTGTACAATGAAGAAATACTGTAATGTCAGCATAAGAAACGTCCAAACCTATGTAGAATTTTTATGAGTTTGAGCCAAAAATGACGACAAATGCCAGGAATGAAAATCTCAATGGATTGAGAAAGTGCTCCTGCGAATGACAGTTTTGCAGCTTATTTTATACATTAGAATCAAGGAGGAGACGTAAGGAGGAGACGTAAGCAGGGTTACATGAAATGCTTTGGTGGTAGATTAAGGAGGTGGGAGAAAATGAAGAGGAGAATCTCTAAAATTAGATAAAAAGACAAAACAGACAAATAGTTCTTTTATGTTGGTAGGTCTAGGATAGTTAATTCACATTTACAGCACAGAGAGATGGTGTGTGGGCAACAAGAGAGCAGTGAGGGGTCGGGGCCACGTGCCCTGGTGCTGGCAGTTGTACCTTTACTCTGCCATTTCCAAGTATGCTCATCTTAGATACAACATAGACAGGCTCACTTAAGATAAAGATTGGCCTTTGTCAGGGATGCTACAGGGCTAAGATATCACTACCCTCCATGACCTGCTTTCAGTTAGGATTTCCTACGTTCAGACCATCCTATGTGGTTCAGACCATTGCTCTCTGAGTTTCTAGGGCCTGCCATCTGGCCTCCCCTGAGTGTGTTGGGTTCAGTATGTGGCCCCTGTTTCATCCACAGTGGCAAGGAAAATAAATGCAATGCCAGGATGAATTCTTCATTAGAAGTAGGAGGGAAGAGAGCCAGCAATACATGAAACCCAACAGTGATCTGGAAGAAAAACCTGAGGTATTTCCACCAAATCCAGAAGGCAGTAGGATGAGATAAAAAAGAAAAAAAGAATTCATGAAGCCCAGGAAGTGAAGAACCAACAGAGGCATCCATAACTTCTTTTCCAGAAACACTGTTCAAAAATATTAAACAGTAAGCATTCCTTAAACTGGAGACTATTTGACTATTCAAATTAAAAATATTAACTAAATAACAGAGGAAGCTTGGTGAAATTTTAGAATTTGAAGGATGAGACAAGTATTATATGTAGCTGTTGGGTCGTATTTGTAGTTAATGTTTCCTAACAGGAAAAAAAAATGTGGAAAACAATTTGGAATGCTGACATAATTTACTAGTTCTCTGCTCTCTGGAGGAAAATGGCTCTGATATACTCATAATAGGTAACAGTTCATGGAGTCAAGTTTTTTAAAAGAGGACCTATGAAGTTCCCTATCTTGAGTTACTATCACTCAAAGTTGGCTGCAGCGGTTTATCACAGCTGAGGTTGGGCTGCGGTTGGACTGATATCCACATGTATTTAATTAATGGAGCCCAAGGGCAAATATTGCCACTCAGTCAGATTTGTTGTGACCTCTCTTTTTCTTTCAAGACCATTTCTCAAAATAGTTCTATTTCGGGGCGGGGGCGGCGTGTTGCAGTCTTGTGTAATGGTGATGGATCTCGGGTGTTAGAACGATGTTACACAATCCTGCATTTTTACCATTCTAATGACTATTGCTGGACAAGGGGAGCTTACTTCCATGCCAGATATTTATACAAGCTAATCAGAGGCTTGATACAATACAGATGGTGATAACCTTTTACACACGAAGTTCATGTTGAGTTTTCCTTTGGCAGCAAAGGGTTTGCCTCGTTTGATATCTTGGACCCAAAAATTCTATTTCTTAAATGCCGTAAGGGGATAGCAGATGGTGTAAACTATGTCAGGAGCACTAAAAAGGGAATCACGTGCTAGGCCTCTGCCGCATTCCACAGAAATTACCACAGACCTATTTACTTCTTAGATCTGTGGGGTGGAAAATGTTTTTTGGAATTATGTTTTTATTCAAGTACGATGAAGCACAGAGATTGGGGAGGGGGGCAAATGATTTTCAGTAAACTCTCCACTCCTCCTCTAAAGTGCATTCCAAACCCAGATCTTGTGTAATTCTTTGCTTCGACTACTAGTCCTGCTATTCTTCTTATTATTTTAAGCTTAATATATTGTCTTGCCAACAGATATAATGGTTCCTGTAAATATTCACCCATTCCCCCCAAGAAGAGAAGGAAAATTGCCTCACAGCTTAAAGTGTTGTTTATGTAAGGAGCAGTACAGCAAGAAATTTCCGGTAAATCCTAACTTGGGTGTGAGGAATGTCATTGACAAGGAACCAAGATTAATATCACAAGATGGGACAATAAAGGCACAAAAAGGAAACATTTTTGTACAAAACTACAAAATACAGCGCCTGTGTACTCAGGCAGACACACACACATATTCCACACATTGCTACTGCTTGCTCAAGACCAACAACTCCGGTAGCTCTCTGCAGTGTATCCTAGAGCTTAGCCGAGCCACTCATTCGTGAATCAATTCACTGAATAAATATTGACGAGCACACACTCTGGGCAAGGCACTGTCAAGAGTATCATCCTGAAAAAAAGCAATTTACTTTCTCTCCTCCCCACCATCATTCTCACTTTTTTAGCGTCTTGTTTACAGTTTATGGCCATGGCCTTGCGGGAGGGAAGGATAATCACAATGAGCAGAAGCTTTGGGGAGTGTCCTGGAAGTTGGGTCTGATTTCAGAGTGAGCGACTCAGGGAGAAAGAGTTTATCCCTTAGACAAGAGCGGGGATGTCGTAAACACAACTTGCCGCATCTCTGAGTGCAGGAACTAGGAGGTACCCTTTGAACACGGACATGCAGCTTTAGAGATGAGTAAAATAATATCTAGCTTCCTGCATCCGTAACAGATTGTTGGGTTCTTCCCCAGGGGTGGTACTGAATGAAAACGCTGTGTGTGTGTGTGTTTCAGTCCGTTTCAATTGCTAGGGCTTTTTGCCTGGGGTGTGTACTAACTGAAAGAAAAAAGTACACATATATATATATAGTATATATATATATATATACACACATATATGCACTATATATATTATATAGAGAGAGAATATATAAGTATTTATGCATATATCCCTATACATGAACATATATATTATACTTTATACAATTCAATCCATTCCAATTATTATTTTTATTAATACTCAAATTACCCTTTATTTGACCAGAAGGAGCATCTTCAGCTGGTATGTGATCCCTTATAGTAGTAGGTGTTCAAGGAGTAGGGTGGAGTACTTAAATATCTCTTCTCAAACGGCTGGCTTTCTGAATGTTCCCCAGAGTCATTTTTTAGTTTAGTTTAATTGTCTTTAAATTCAGGTTTAGTGGCTTTATCTTTAGCTCACAAACACTAAAAAATTGGTAAGAGTTATCCAATTAGAGTCAATACCTCATGATCATATACTTATGAAGAATGCTTTCTATAAACATGAATTTTATAATCTAAGAGAATCTGGATCTTATAGCAGAGTCTGCCCCTCTAGTGAACTGAGACAAAGTTATTTTTTTAAATCATATCATCTCCTTGTAACTTTAACAAAACATATCATTGTCACTCTTCCTAACTACTTTCTGAAGGCAGTGTTTCTTGAATTACTGCCTAATGAATACTGAATGCCTTCTAAAAACTTGCCAGGAAACATACTCCGGCACTTCTTTTCCTTTCTTATCCAATTACAATGAAAAGCAACAACAGGCCATTTAGTTACGATGCCAGACTCACTGCGGGATTCTTGTGCTTTCCAGTTTGATGTTACAAAGCATCAGTGGCAATAAATAGATGCCTTTTCCAAAAGGTTTTCTTTCTTTCTTCTACCTATAGAGAAGGAATAGCATGTAACGTTTATAGAGCATAATTCGCTTGTCCTAAAATAATAAAGCCCAGGTGTCAGATTGAGTACATCAGCATTTTCTCATGAAGATAGGACACCACCACCAACAGCTGATTTTGCGCTAATACTGGGTGGTCCCAGTAAGAAAGATGAAGTATTGAGTCAAGCCTACACTGTTGGAGAAGCGGTGGAAAGACAAATATAAAAGGCAGGTTGGCCATTATTAATTCTGGAAAAGACATATTCCCTTACATTTTCCTCTGGTTAGGCTTTCACTGTGTGATTGTGAGGTGGAGGGAGACAGACAGACAGACGGACAGGTATGCTTAAAAGTAGATACATGGGACTCAGATTTGGTTCATGTTTTGAGCGCCTGAAAAGAAAGTTAAAAAGTTTAACAATAGTGATAATAAACATTTACTCCATAAACATTTGCTATTATTCATTAGTAGGGTCCATGGCAGCACTACTGATGATGATACGTTTTCTTTATTTTTATTTAGTTTTTTTAAACAAATGTATTCTTTATTTAAAATGTGTTTTTATTGATTTCAGAGAGAGAGGAAGGGAGAGGGAGAGAAAAGGAGGAACATCGATGTGAGAGAGAAACACCGGACCGTTACTTCCCACACACACTCCACCCTGGGCTCATGCCCTGACAAGGAATTGAACCGGTGACCTTTCGGTGCACAGGATGATGCTCAGCCAACTGAACCACACTGGCTGGGGCTGCTGATACATTTTAAATGTTTCTAAGGTTTATTGTGGTTCTGTGAGACCCTTATAGGCTTTAGTCAGTGCCTCTTTCTCTCAAGGATCATTGTTCCTTTCCCCACTCTCGTGAAATGCTAATGATTGATCACAAACACTATTTTGCATAAGAAGGAATGCACTTAGTAGGTCAGTGCTCTACATACTCATGCTACCTTTCTGTTTCATTACAGCAAATTCTTCGTCATTCTAGAGAAAACTCTACAAAAGTTATATTTCTCATCACTGACGGATATTCCAATGGGGGAGATCCTAGGCCAGTTGCAGCACTGCTGCGGGATTTTGGAGTGGAGATCTTCACTTTTGGTATATGGCAAGGAAACATCCGAGAACTGAATGACATGGCTTCCCCCCCAAAGGAGGAGCACTGCTACCTGCTCCACAGTTTTGAAGAATTTGAGGCTTTAGCTCGCCGGGCATTGCATGAAGGTAATGGAAACCTAGTGGCATAAGATGGTGCATTTAAATGGAGTTTCCTTCTCTCTAACTGCTTGAAATGCACTGGAGGGTAATATCAAACCCTGTGAAGTCTTTGTTGAGCGTGATGCCCAGGTGTCCTTGGTGTATTATGAGACGTGTTGAAGTTCATACATAGAGATAACATTCTGACCTCACAACAGCAGTATTTGTTTTGTTTTTTAACAGCCGTAATATATTTTCACTAAAATATCCATATGCTCCCACCAGGAACCGTGAGAATCAATGGAGTGCATTTAGGTGTGTGTCGGGGCCACACACAGAG
Source organism: Miniopterus natalensis (assembly GCF_054644295.1). Taxonomy (NCBI): domain Eukaryota; kingdom Metazoa; phylum Chordata; class Mammalia; order Chiroptera; family Miniopteridae; genus Miniopterus; species Miniopterus natalensis. The sequence continues at coordinate 57,591,103 of NC_142092.1, read as the reverse complement.
TGGAAAGCCTTGACTTAGATCCCATTTACAGTTACCCAGAGAGGTGAAGTAAACATTCGAAGATATGCATAGTGAATCTCACCAGAATGTTTCCAGAAATACACATGAAGATATAGGAACAGCAAATGCTTAACACATACTTCTTGACCTGACAGTCTGAAGATACATAAGCTGTGTAAAAGCTGAAGAGCATTACCCCAATGGGGAATAAAATCAGTAATTGCACTCACTCGAATTCTGTATATACACTTATAAAGATGTTTAGTTGTACTGTTTAAGTTAGATGAACTTCCAGGCAAAATAGAGGCTGTGTGTTTGTGAGTCACAAGAGAACATGTAGATTGGGAGGAGATGACAGATCTTGCCTTAGACCAAAGCCATGTAGTAAATTAGGCTCGATCCTGGCAGGTATCCATGTGAAAGATTCACTTTGTTGGAGAAAATCATGGCAACATGAGGTTTCAAACAATTATTGATGCTCATAATAAGCAGATCAGCCCTGCTGTAGTTCCAAGGGAAGAGTCCAGGGCAAAATCTCAGGCCAACTATGGATACAGCAAAAACTCCCACTTAGTCTTCCACTAGTTGGTCAGATCAAAGGCAATGAGCCTTCTTTCCCCAGCCTCTATGTTCTCTGAAGTTGCTTTCCAATTGGATGGATCCACTCTTGGTCTCAAGACTGTCCATGTTTCTGTCCACTTTAAATAGACATAGGTTACAGAATAATAGCTTTCCCCATATGTAACTGGCTCACTTATCTCTTTCCTAGACCTGAATGCCAGTGCACTGGTCTTGAGAGCTAGATTTTTCTTGTTCCCTGTGTTGCTCTTCTGCCAAATAAGCTTGTAGCAGAAGCCAGTGTCTTAGCTAAGTGCCCATGTTGCAGAGCTTTTACCCACATCCCAGCCTACTGGGTGCCGCTTTAATAGGGTGCCTGGTTGTATTGGTCTCTTTTCCTTGGAGCTGGAGTATTCCCTTTATTTTTCCCTGTCATCATTCAGAGTCTTCGGGTGTAAAGGCAGATGTTCCATAATTGAGGCCATCGCCAGTCTCCTTTTCAGGTATTCAACTGCAGTTCATACATCTTGCTGAACTCACCATTTGGATTCCTACTAGGGGCCCATCACTATATCTGGGCCTACCTAGCACTGAAATTTTGGGCTAAGACTCTTGAATTTCTTCACCAGAGTCAATGGAACTTACTGATTGCTTGATTTAGGCATCCATTCTGGATCAGTCATATCCCACCATACCCTGGCCTGTACAGTCCCTTTCTGAACAGCTCTGAGTTGTTGAATTCCCAGAATGCCTCACTTCAGAGCATGGTTCAAGTAAATCAGTATGATTTCCATTTATATAAACCGTGAAGATTTATGTAAAATTGAGAGACCAAGCAGATCCTGCTTCTATAATTCAACTTGCGTGGTACTATTATTTAAGTCTTTAATCAAATGACTGTAAAAGTGATGGTATTTATTCTTTAGTTAGAAGCTCAGAGCAACACCCTTCTGCAGCACTCAGGACTGTAGTTTTAGTTATGTATTTGGACAAGGATTTTGGAAATACTGAGGGAGTGGAGCACTGCTGGTGTGGACGCCAGAGGAGTGACCTGTAGGTCTGACTGCATTGCTTCCTGCTGCATCTGGAGATTCCTCCCTGAAGTACTTAATTTCTGCCTGACCCCGAGTGGCCTTAGGAACTTATGATGAGGTCCCGGACTGAAAGAACTGGCCGAAACAAATCCCCAGTCTGTGGTAGTGCAAGTAACACACAGTCGTGTTTGGGTGGGAGTGGGGGGCAGTTGGGAATTAGATGGATATGAAAAGACGTTTTCTCCAGCTTGCACTTACATTTTAGTAACTAGAGCTGTAACGTTCAGGTGTTAACTTATTTTTTATTACCCTCTGTCATGTGTAGATCTGCCTTCTGGGAGTTTCATTCAAGAGGATATGTCCCACTGCTCATATCTGTGTGAAGCCGGCAGAGACTGCTGTGACCGAATGGCCAGCTGCAAGTGTGGGACACACACAGGCCAATTTGAGTGTGTCTGTGAAAAGGGCTATTATGGGAAAGGTCTGCAGTATGAGTGCACAGGTGAGTCTCCAGTTTGTGTCTGACTCTATTAGTTTTCTGTTGCTGGGTCAAAAATGATCCCAAAACTCAGAGGCTTCAAACAGTAAGTACTTATTGCTCATGAGTCAGCTGGGCAGCTCTTTTTGGTCTCAGCTCATTGACTCGTGTTTATCATTGGCGGCGAGTTGGGTAGGCTACACGGCCTATCTTAGCTGCATTCTGTTACCTGTTGGGGACAGCTGGCTGGAGTCTGGTCTAAAATGGCTTTGTCTGGGACCACTAGGCGGTCCTTTATGTGGCCCTCAGACTCCACCAGGCTAGCGTGGGTGTGTTCCTGTGGAGGCAGAGCTCCAAGAAGAACGATGGAAGCCAAGGTGCAGAACTGGGAGGGGGATGCGTGGTCTCCCGTTTGTCATCGGTTAATAGCCAAATCTGCCCTCTAAGCACTTAAGCCAAAATATGCCTGTCTCCGTATGAGATCGAAGCCAGCGGGATTCTCATCATCCTCGGGCCCTGTGAACTTGTGCGATTGACAAAGAAAAATATAACACTCACTTGGTCTCTGCAAAGGGACCTCAGAAAGCTCCAAAAGTGACATCACTTCAACATGGAATCCGCTTCATCGACATTTGTAATTTTACCTCCTTTGTCTAGCTTTCTTTACCAGAGGCTCTTGATACTTTAAATATTTTCTTAGAAAGGCAGGAAGAGCAACTTAAGATTCTTGTGTTCTGCATTATATTTTAGGAAACATCTAGTATTTAGAGTTAGTATGTAGTTTTCCTGTGTAGCATTTTGTTTGTTCTTTTTTACCTAAAAAGGCAGCTTTTTTTTTTTTTTTTTTTTTTTTTTTTTTTTTTTATAAGCCGCAGCTCTTCTATGATTTGCTGTTTGGTGAAGATGTATTCCCCTGGAAATTAACACCCACCAGGGATACTTAGGAGCAGTAGGTTTGCTTATAGTGCCCCATGTGGTCTGTCATTGCTTGTGTCATGTCGTTCTTCTGACATTTGGAAGGTAGGCCTGCTTGGCTGCACAGAAACGTGGTCCTCCCCTGTCTGCCTGACCTGCTTTCTCTGTCTTCTCCTCGTAGGACTTTCCCTCCAGTGCTCGCTCTTCTCTTACTCTCTTTTCATCTTGCAGCCCCTCATCTGCCTTCCCTTAATTCCCCCTCCCTTCCGTGGCCCTGATCCCAGCTGGCAGACACATCCTTCCTGGGTCCCACCATCCATGCTCACCCAGCAGAATCACTCCTTTCTTGGCCCCGCTCCTACTCGACCCAGCAGGATTTCTCATTTAAGCAGAAAAAAAGGGGGGTATCATCCTAACTGCCTCTGAGTTGGCAATATGCCTCCCCTTGAATCTTCCCACACTTCCATCAGCAGCCCCACTTGGCACTGTCCCCAGCACCCCTCCTTCCCTCCTCCCACCCTAGCCCACCAAACGCAGGCAGAAGCGCTCATTTTCTTGCTCCGCTGTAGTCAGCATGTCTGCCTTCCGTGTGGTCCCAGACTGAGCTGCTCCCTGCCAACAAACCGCTGCCGTATGGCCGCCCAGCAGCCTCGGCCACGCTGGGCGGCAGCCCCCTCTGCTCCACGGCCCTATAATCTTGCATCCCAGGGGAGAAGCTGCAGGAAGAGAGGAGGCGGTTCACAAACCCACTGCCCCCAGTTACCCAAGCAGCCGTGGCTGTCCCTGCTCTCACATTCCAGGCGGAAAGGCACAGCAGTCTGTGAAACGTGTGAGGGTGGGCAGGCCTGTCAGTAGAGCCTCAGTGGAGGGCACAGGAGCACTTTTTCTGCTGCTTCTAGCCAAGGGCACCAAGCCCAGAAGGACTCATTCATCCAGCCTTTCTTTTAAATTAGTAAGCCTCAGCTGAATACTTTCTTCCATGTAACATTTAGACTAGACATAGTTGCATTGATATAAATGTTCATATTGATCTTCAGCATTCGTTTCTAAGGTATTAGGAAAAGTGGTATTGGAACTCCAGGATGTACACATGACTGTATAGTTGTAGGTGCAGGGCTCCTCCCTGGCTTCTCCTACATGCAGGAGCCAAGAGAAAAATTAACAAATTACATCTTCCCTATGGCATGAAAGACTCAAGACCAGGCTCTTTCAGAAAGAAATATTAGCTTGAAATCATACAGTACTGAAAACCTGGAAGCCGTGAGCCCCTTTAAAATCGATTCAGTCAACAAATGTTATAGAGCCCCCTCTCTGTGCCAAGCCCAGGCATTGAATCCACACAGGGCTTCAATGGTGAGCAGACAGACGTGGTCCCTACGATCTTGGAACTTACAGTCTGACCACACAAATGAATTTGTAAATGCAAACTGTGATGTATGCTATTAAATAAAAATGCCCGTGCATAAGGAAGGGACTCTGGGGAAGGGCAGACTGAGATCGTACCTTCTAGGACAAGATCTGAAGGATGACTAGACCATAGCTATTTATTGCTGCTGGAGAGAATGTTACTGTTCATTCTGAATAGCTGGAATTCTGAGTATTTGTCCTCATTGTAGAAACAGTGCCTTTCAGGAGCAAATCATTCCTCCTGGGAGCCAAAAGAAACCTTAGAGATTATCTGCTCTAAACTCCTCCTTCTACAAGAGAAAATTGAGGTTTCCTTTTCAGGAAAGACAAGTGATTCTAACAGGCGGGGGCTTTCTAATTCATTCTGTGTCTCCACTGCTTGCTTTTGGAGCCCATTGTAAGTGCTCAGGAAAAAGGGTTAGGTAAGACACCAACTTGAATATCAGAATCTTAGATGGACAAGAGCTCATTGTTGAGCTCTTAGGCCATTGCCTTGGGAACCACAGGGTCCCAAGCACAGAGACACATGGTAAGAAGTTTTTAAAAATGTACTTAATTCATTTGAATGCAAAATGTTTACATTTGGTTTAACTTTGTCAATGATAAGTCAAATGCAGTGAACTGTGGATACACTAGATTAGTCATTTTTAAATGGCTAGATCATCAGATCAGTTGTGAACAGCCAGTGAACTCTTGTTGTAAACCCAAGCAGTTGCAGCTGTTCTGAGTTTCCCCTGAAGGGATTTGAGAGACAGAGTATGGAGACAATAGGAATCTTGAGGACACTGCTCTTTGCAGAGATTGACTCCATTTCAGTGAATCTGGAATAATTAGCAGATTGAAAATTACAGCTAGATGGGGGCCAAGGCTGAGGGCTAGTTAACGAGCCAAAACCACAGTTCTGTTGTTCTTTATAAAAGGAAACACTGTGGAAATAGAAACACTGGAATATTTATTTGGGATATCTTATTATATATGTAAGCATATGCAGACAAATCCCCACCCCCACCCTGCACACACACACTACACACGCGTTTTTCTTTCTAAGTATTATATCATTTCTTTGGAAAGAGAGAGGACAGAGAGCTCTAGAAATTCTTGAATGAGAACCAGAACATTTGGAAATCTTGTTCTCTGAGCAGAGTTTAGCTGATCCACCCTCCCCCCCCCCCCCAAACATCCCCAGAGGTGACTAAGAATGGATTTGTAAGGTGTAAGGAATTTGTAGCATGTATTCCTATTTGCTTTTTATGAAGGACTATTGCTAGCATGTTGACATGGGTTCCCATCAATTTAAGGAGTAGAATGGTTAACTGCTGCCGAGAGGAGGCTAGTTTGTTCAGTTTTCCACTGAATGAGGTAGTATTACAGTCCTGATAGTGTATTTTCCAGTCTGTCGTGATTTGGCAACAGGAAAACAATAGACCATAAATATGAAACATCACTAAACTCCAAAGACAGTATATTGTATTTTTAAACTCAGTAACTGCGTTCTTCAGTTCTGTGAATTCTCTTTGGTACTTTCTTGTATTTTCCCTCTCTGTTGACGTTCTCATCTGTGCTCATCCGGTGTTCTTCCAAGTTCTGTGAACATCTTATCTTTATGGCCGTTACTTTGAACTCTTTGGGAATTTATTTATCTCCATTTCACTAAGAGGTTTTTCCCAAGGTTTTAACTTGTTCTTTCATTTGGAACCTATTCCTTTGGTTCTTCTTGCTCTCTGTGCTGGTTCCTGTGCGTTAGATGACACAGCCACCTCTCCCAATTCTGGAGGAATGGCCTCTGGGAGGAGGTGAGCTTTATCATTCAACCCACCTTAGCTCTTGGTTGTCTCTCAAACCTTATGGTTGTCCAAGCAGCCTATTTTATTTTTAATGGCTCCTAGTGGTTGAGGGTGTGTCAAGACAATTGTGATTTGTATATAATTTGTCAAACATATTATACATTTTGATACTTATGACACATAAAAATAAGATACTATTGGAGATTCCTCTCTTAGTGAGATGGATTATTAATTCCTGTATCCATGGATTTTTGTTACTGTTAGAATGAAAGCGTACAGCATCAATTTTATGTTGTTGTTTTTTTCATTTTCATAGTTTTAGTGCTGACAACCTTCATACAAATATCTAGATGGGACTTGAAAGAGTCATGTTAAATTGATGTCACTAAATTCTTTGAATTCCTTCTGAGTCCCATGCTAAAAATAACATGAGTTATCTATCATCGAAAAAGTATTATAAATGATCTATTAGGTGATGATTCCCTTAGGTCATTTTTCAATTTTATTGAATGTGAAGAATTGGAAAAGTTATGACTTGCAGAAGAGTTATTACCCAATCATTACAATCATTCACTTTCTCAAATTTCTGGAAAGTCCTCCAAGGAGACTTTAAAAAGACTTATTAAAAGTTACTTTTTCACTTGGAAGAGCTTGTTTAACCTAATCGTGTTGGGGTGACGCGGGGGGGAGGGGACGGGAGGGAGGAATCAAAGCATTACAAATTTTTATAAACATTTATAATTCAACAATTTTTTTTTAAATATATCTTTATTGACTTCAGAGAGAGGGAAGGAGAGGGAGAGAGAGAGACAGAAACATCAATGATGAGAGAGTCACTGATCGGCTGCAGCCCACAACCCGGGCATGTGCCTGACCGGGAATCGAACCCTGATCGCCTGGATCCTAGGTCGATGCTTAACCCCTGAGCCACGCCCGGCCGGGCTCAACAATTTTTGATAAAATTATTTTACCTAACAATGTGCATCGATATATTTTTATCCAAATCTTGGAGAAGCCGCATCTTGGAGCTTCTTAGAGGACCTTCATTAAAGAGAGGTGTGGCTGGTTGGAGGTTCGGATGTTTTTTCATGCTTCCCCAGTGCTTTACAGATAGCGTGGTACATGGGACAGGAAATGAGGAGGAGGAGACGTGGGATCAGAGCGACTGGAGAGGTCTGTTCCTCCAGCATAAATTTACAAATTGACCTTCTTATCGGTGTATCTGTTTCAACAAAATCATACACTTCTTCAGGAGACTCACACAATTCTCTTTTCAAATTATTCTTAGTGAATATATATTTTCCTTATTATAAATGGGATTTCATCGCATTTTTCAAATGTGATGCTTTACCACACAAATTTATTTTGAAATATTTACCTTGCCACCTTTCAAATATAGTCTATTCATTCTAGTGGTTTTCAAATGAGCTCTTTGCATTTTCCAAGTTAATAATATTATGTGCAAAGAGTTAAATAACTATTTGTTTAAAATGTTAAATATCGATGGTGAAACAGAGTAACCTTGCTTTATTAATTTTTGTGGTTGTGCCTTCAGTATTCCACATATAATGAATAAATGAATTTTTTGTCTTAAACTTGTTCCATAGTTCATGATTTATTTTCATTTAACTGCTTCTGTAATTTCACAAAATTTATAAATATCAAGTTTTAATGGAAAATTTTCCAACCACTAACATTATGCTACATACAGTAATAATGGTTTACTTTACATGTTTATTAAATGATTGCTTAAATGATAAAAACCCATAATATCCTTGAATGCTATCTTGCGCTCTACATGAATTAAAACACTATCCCACACCATCAGTCATCAACACATGCAAATAGCTCTACACAGGTGCGCATACGCACATACAAATACCATGGGTTTAGGGCTAAATGTCAAAAATAACCTCAGTAACTAGAGAACATGAGAGAAAGAAATGTGCAATTGGCCACTTCCTATTGTTGAATTCGACCTTCCAGATGGCTTCCTTTGATTCCAAGCCAGTGCTTCTCAGGGTCAGTAGCCTTGTTCATCTTTGCTACTCCGAAAAAGGAGTGGAAAATTCCCAGGAAGTTGGGAATCAAGCAGAGTTTCCATATGCTGTGTTCTAGTATCTAAACACGCACTTTGCTTTATTTATTTACTTATTCATTCATTCAGAATTTATTAATGCTTACTCCAAGTTCACATGCCGCATAGCGGGGGTATAAAAAAATACCCCGGTCTCCAAGATGCAGTTTCTCTCTCTTGAAAATTTCTGATGCGCTTCAAAATTGTGCTGCTTTGCTTTTTGCCTTTTGATGTTCTTTACGCTTTTTCTTCTGAGGTAATAGTAGTGTCACAAGCACTAAGAAATAATACAGAGAGATCCCCTATATCATTTTACTAGTTTCTCCCAATGGTAACCTCTTGCAAATCTGTAGTGTAATATCCCAACCAGGATATTGGCATTGATGCAGGCAAGATACGGAACAGCTCCAGCACCACAAGGATCCATAATATGCTTTTCTAGAGCTGTAAACACTTCCCTCCGACCCCTTGCTGCTCCCACTGTACCTCTTGTGACCACTAATCTGTTCTCCATTTCCATATTTTTGTCATCACAAGGATGTTATATAAACATTTCTCTAATAAAGGAAGAGCAATGCGGAACACTACTTTGTTCCTGCCGGGTGAACACAATTCAGGTTCCTTGTTTTGCCCCCATCGACACTGATAAGTATGTGTGTCAGGGGATCCGCGTTACTGCTGGATGTGCATGGAAGCTCTGGCTCTTTGCTAAGCCTCCACTGATAGCATCCTGGCTGGGAGAGCTAGGGGTGCCTTTTTATGGCTCCCCACATGGCCCCCACTGACACTCCTGCTTGGTGGTGGAAGTCCTCACTCTCCTATGATGATACTACAGTGGGACCCCTTCTTACTTCTGGGTGAGTGTGGAAGTGAAACACACCCCTGGTGGTCTCCATTGGCATGAAAGACCCATGTCTCTACTTAACCTTCTCTCATACCACTTGGGCAGAGCCATTGGGGTGCTCACTAGAGCTTTGCAGGAGTGGACGTCTAGGCTCCGCTTGGCCTCCCCGGTACTTGGCTAGAGTGGAGGAGTTGAGTGGTTATTGTCTAAACGTGTTCTATCTCACTAGGCTTCTCTTTTCTTCATCTTTTTGTTGTTTGGGGTTTTTTGTGCTGTTTTTCTGTCCATTTTCATTGGTCCTTTGGGACTGCCAACTTTTTCAGCTCTGAGTCTGGGATCTGCGAGGAAGAAGGAAGCCCAAGGAACTCAACATCATGCTGGTCTTTGGATCTCTAGTTCCTTCACTGGTCTGCCCTTTCATCATGCCATTTTATGTTCATTTTATATATAACATCTAGGGTTTTTAGTTGGACTTAGTAGGAAGACTGGGAAATAGTATATGTACTCCATCTTTCTGGAAAATAGACTCCTCTGCTCTTGTGTGCATCACTTCTTCTCTTTGGACATATTTTTCCATGTTGGTTCCATCAATCCAACAGTGATACTACTCTGTGTGTTAATTAGGGGTAGCCTTTGTGGAAGCATAGTGATCTCAGTTTATCCCATATCTTATGCCCCATGAAGACTTTTGTAAGAATTATGGAGGAAAACATAAATACAATTAAGCAAAAAACATCATTTAATCATAGCCCACAGTTCTTAAATATCCTTATCTAGAGGGACATATGGGAGTAAGTGAAGCATACCATGTGTTTGAGAATGAAATATGACGGTCCTTCAGAATTATTCCCCAAAGGTATCCAACACTATCTTGACACACACCCTAACTTAAAACGCTGTCATTGTTCTTATTATTTTAAAGATAAACTCCTAGCTTTATAATATGGCCCCTGGCACTCACTTTTCTAGCCTCACTCGTCTGTACTCCAGCCAGAGTGAACTCTTATTTTTTCAAGCGTTCTCTCTCATGCCTCTGGGTCTGCACATATTGATCCCTCTGTCTGGAATGTCATTACCCTGCCTCTGCACTTCCCTTCATGGTTCTGGTCTCACCTCTGGAATCATATTGATCAAAAAAGCTTACCTGATCACCCATACCTGCCTCAAATCTGGATAACATCCCTCTTATGTGTTTTCATATAACATAGTACTTTCTTTCTAATCATCTGTTTAAGATTAGAATGGCCGTAAGGGTACAGAGTTCCGTCTTGTTCTCTGTATCCCCATTACCCCTTTACTTGTCATGTCCTTTCCATCCCTAACAGGGTCATGAAATTTTAGTTTTACAACTACTTGGATACAAACACAATCAGCCATGGCGGCATAATGGAAAATCCAGTTCTCCGATTGGTTACACAACTTAAAGAAGGTCAGACAGCATCAGAGCTGGTAATAATTAGCAGAATTCTCATTCGAGGATTCTCACTCGGTCTTTGGCACCACACCCTATTTTAATGGCTGAAATGGGAGAAAGGTGGTGGCATGGTGAAAGTTAATGTGTTGAAAGCATTGCAGTTGCCAAATTAAAATACTTGCAATTTTATTTACACACAGATTAGTCAGAAAATAATCCAAACATTTTAATATGGGAATATGGAAGGAAAATAAATTACTAGTTGAGTGTAGTACTTCAAGGTGCAGTAGATTAGACCACACAGAATGGATCATTTTGAATCAGGTTTTACGAAAACTACAGAAGGAAATCACTTACGTATGTTTGTTGGCTCCTTTAACTATTTATCAAATATCTTTTAGGTACTTTGGAAAATATGATTGCTGTACAGTACTTGCCTTAAAGTAGCTTATTATGAAATAGAGCTGTAATTACTAGAAAGAAGTCAGAATGTGTCTCATGAACCAAGAATTGTGGTTAATCTAGTTCTAAGGAACTGGTATTAAATGAAAATAAAAATAATATGGAATACACGTTATACAGAATGCTATAGCTGTTCAAAAATATTTAGTTTTAGTTATGGAGGTGATGGGATTTGAACTGAGCTTGAAAGGTAGAATTTAGACCGTTAGAAATGGGGAGTATTCTTACGAAGAATGGGGAGTGCAGGCTTGTGATGGGGACTCGAGAGCTTCTATAAATGGAAAAGCAGACTAAATCTATGAACATGGCAGGATTCGGGCAAGAAAGGAAAGGAGTAGGGCCAGACTGTACTAGGACTTGAATTCCAGATTGCAGAGATGGCCTTTGGTTAATTGGCCACTGCAAACCAGTAAAGATTTTTGAGAATGAAAGTGGCATGGTCAGAGCCTTGGTATAGGAATCTTACTTTGGCATCTGTGGCCAGAAATAACTGAATGTGAAGTAGCCCAAAAGAAGAGGTAATGGGTATGGAGGTTACAAAATCAATCAAGTCATAAAGTAGTTTTTAATTAGTGTAGCAACAGTGTTCATGGAAAACAGCAACTGATGGAACCCACCTTTCCAAACCCCCAAAGGCCTTAAAGTCTTACTGACGTGAGGTAGAAGAGGTGAGGAAAGGAAAATACCAGAGGCAACTATGGCCTGAGACTTTACTCATAACTCGTTGTTCTTTATAATAAGACCCAAAGGGAAACAAATTTGTCAACAAACCCCAAACTGTACTCAGAATCTTCCTTACTGACTACTAAGGTCAAGTGTTTATTAGGTCCAACGTGCACCATTTTGTTCGATCCTTAGGACGGGCTGATATTCAGCAGATATGCATCAGTACAGTTGTAAATGTTGTTACAATATTGAGATGCTTATGTACTGGTTGGTGAAGAGCTGCTACCATGAACCCCTTGAATGCCCCTTTCCTGACTTGACCCCTTTCCTAGGTTCATTGGCCTATCCCACAGTCCAGCACCTGTAGAGGTCACATTTGGCAGATAGGTGGGCTTGTAGAACTCTGCTTGATGCCACAGCTATGTCTGTTCTCACTGATCAATGATCATGCCATTCTTGGTTGTAACACTTTGAATATTACATTACCCGTACCATAGATGGAGTTTTCTCCCATAAGGTTCTCAAGTTCTTTATGCAAATAAACTTCTGTTGGGCCTACATATGTCTGAATCTCAGGGATAGATCCACCCTGGGTTTAATTCAAAACCCTGTTGCACTGAAATTCACAGGACTGCACATTTAAATAATGACCAATTGGTAATTTTGAAAACCGTAATGCTCAGTGCTAATGAGAGTACCATATATATATATACACACACACATATATATATTACTATATAATATATATAATTATATATATATATAAAATCACTGATGATGGGAATATAAAATAATTTGACAATAGGCTAATGAGTTTGAAAAGCTAACATTTTGCCTAAAATTTTTTTAATGGATGAAAGATATAAGGGAACAATATGTTTATTGAAAAATTGTTTGTAATTATAAAAAATTGGAATCACCTAAATACCAAACATTAAAAGAATAAACCAGAGGGGTTTAGCTTACAGTCAATTTTAATTTCTTTATATGATTCTGAATTATTAGCTATTTTAGAAAGAATAAATGAAGATAATTATAGTCTTTAGAGGCCTCTCCTAAAGTCCTTGCGCACAGAGCTTTAATTATAAAACTCAGGATGATCCCACATTTCTCATCTCATTTCTCATCTTAAGGTAAACACGGTAAGACATTATGAATACAGAGTTTTCAATGCAGAAGAATTTTTATTCAGCCAAATTGTGTTTGTGTGTGAATGTGTGGGTGTGTATGGGTGTGTATATGTGTGTGTGCACTTATATTAATTCTTAACATATGACAATTAACTTTGCTGATGCATCCTCTTTTGGACATTCTCCTGAGGGTTTTGTTTTTTGTTTTTGATAGACTTGTCCTAATCTGCCAGTAATCTCCTTTCTAGCCTGAGCAGGTGTTTACATTTGCAACATGGTGTCCTGCAGCTAGGGTGCCATTTGCTGCTATGGCACCACACAGTTGCTCAAATTCACAATTTTCTCCAGTAGTCTGTATTCCAGCCAAATGAGCTAAGTAATCGTAGGATGATTGGCAGGATGCTAATTCATTTCACACAGATTCGGATGTGCAGAATCCAGGACAGTTACAAGTCTCCTCATCTAATTCACTGATGAAAATAGAAAACATCTTGGCTGTCTAATAAGTTCCTTGTATGTATGCCTAAGTTCTTGTCGTATGTTTGTGAAAATATTGGCTCAGCGTTGGAGAAACTGGTTCTCTTCTAGTGGATTCCTGTGCTCAAAACGGTGCCAGAGGGGAGGGGGTGGGAGTGACTGGATAAAGAAGGTGAAGGGATCTGCTAAAGAACATATATGCATACACCATGGGCATGGACAGTGTGGTGAAGGCCAGGGCAAGGGTAAGTGGGCAAAGCCGAATGGGGGCATGGGAGACATCTACAATAGTGTCAACATTAAAAATTTTTAATAAACAAAATCCTAGCACAACTATTTGTAGGATCAAATTCCTATTCAGAACAAATCCATGAGGTTGAGAAGCATAATATTGTAATAATAAAGAGCCTTTCTCTGGGGTCCCAGATACTTGCTCGGTGCCCTATTAGATATACCAGGAACTAGGGCTTTTGAGTTGCACAACTCCTGGATGCCATTGTCATCCATGTGAATGAGCACCCTTGGAGCTGTGTAGGGCACAGCCTGCAGTCAGCTGATGGGGCTGGTCCTTTGTGCAAGGAACAAAGGCTCTTAATATTTATAGAGATTTTTAAAAATGAGTCTTAGATTATGAATAGGAAAGAAATTTATGAAATGTAAGTTATTGTATAATGTAATTAATATTAACTAAAATAGTCATCTAGGGAATTGATATTTAGTGGGTAGGATAAATTAGAGAAAATGAAGTCTTCTATATATTTTACAAATTCCAAGCTGATTGATGTTTTAATTTACTTCAGTCAAAAAATTGGGTTATCAGCTGAAGAAAAATCTAATGTTAGCTTCAAGAATCACACTTCCAGTAATAGTAGCTGGTAACCGCCAAGATGTTTCTGAAAAGAGAAATTGCTTATTTTAACAACAACAAAAACAGCAATTAAGAAATAATATTTGGTTCATTTCCAGGAAGGAAATATTTCATATTAAAAAGAAAAAAAACATACCCTAGCAGTTTACCATCACTTGTGAAACTTGTTCAAACCACAGTCTGTTTCGTCTTTTCACTTTTGCCTGGTTTTAGATGAGGAATTTTCCCCCTTGGGCATTGGAGAGGTTGATTACACCTCTCCCACTAGAATTGTGCAATGCCTTTAAATAGTTCTAAAATCTGTTTTCCATTATCATTATGAATTTCACAATATATTTCCAAATGTGCTTTTGTATATTTTTATCCAAAACACTGTTTTCCAGTCTCGTAAACTTTTGATTACTCAAAAGATTTTGGAGAATAATAGTGTAAGACTATTTCCTTTTCATGAAGTATTATTTTTAAATAAATTATAAAATCTGTTCACATAATCTGACAGCTAATATGGAAGGTATTTTTAACTTACTTTTTAGTATTATTCTATTTATAGAATCATCAAATGTTAGCATTGGAAATGCCATAGACATCACTGATTGTAACTTCTGTATTTTGTAGGAAAAGAAAACAAAGTCACTTGCCAGTGACCCATAGCTTGTTAGTGGAAGAGCCAAGATTGCAACTCAGTTGTGTTGACTCCAAGCCCAGTGGTCTTTCACTTCATCCTGTTAGTTTCTCTGACTTTAGGCCTCCCTCCAGCTAAACCCACCCTCCACCTTCCAACAGAGCTTGCTTTCCCTTCCCTTCCCCTTTGGCTGGCTGACTGCTGGCCGGGCAGTGGGCTGGGCAATGGCTGGGTCGGGTGACTGAAAAGTGAACTTACAGGAGCACGCTGGTCACTGAGAGAGACAAGTGCTTATGTTACGTACCGTGTGATGTGTGCCACTGTGATGTGCGCCAGAGCAGAGGTAAGGACAGCGTACCTGGGGGACAGACACGATGACTGATGGGTCTGACACTGTTCCGTCATCTTGGGCCATGCTGTGCTGTTTCCCATGCTTCCTGCCATTTTTCTTTCCTGTGCTTTTCTACCCCCCCCCTCCGCTGGTTGGGAGCTTGTGCTTTCTTTCTCTCTTCCTACTCGTGTATATCTTTAAATGCAAATTTGAAGCTCTAGTTTTCTTTCAGTTTTATCATATTGATGTATATGAAGAAACGAGAACTCCGCCTTCTTCCTCTTCTCACCCCCCCCAGTTTCTCTCATATTTTAAACCTTTCTTCTTTATATTATACAAAGGTTATTATTTTCTTCCTTAGATCATCCGCCCTTCTTTATAACAAGGGGCTTTATTTGATACCATTTTCACAGTTATATTAGCAAGAGATTTAGCCATAGACTGTAGGTTCCACTGGTTACTTAATCTCAAGCAATTTGTTAAATGCCATTTCCCCCTACCTGAGCTCTTTATTTTCAGTCAGTAAAATACAGCTTTGTTTCCAGAAGCCACGCACATCCACGAATGTCTTTCTCGTCCCTCATATTTACCAATAGCTTGCTCAGATGGAACTTGGGGTTTATAATATTTTCCCCATGTAGCTGTATATTTTTCTACCCCTTTCCCTGGCATTTGTTTTTGTACAGGAGAAGTGAAAAATCAGTTTAATTTTTAAGTATCTTGTTTTCTTACCTAGATGCTTGTAACCCTTTCCTTTATCCTGGGTGTGAATCACTTTTTATTAATTTTGCCTACAACTCGAGATTTGTTATTTTTAATTTTTTTTTTTTTTTTTTTTTGCTCTAAAGCTTCAAGTAAGGAATATATGCTTGCATGAATATCACAGCTATTACTTCTCCTGGGCCTACTCAGTTCTGTTGTTCTGGAGCTTTATGGCTTGTTTTTACTGTGTCCAATGACAATTTTAATTTTGCTGTTACAATTTATATTTTCTCTTCCATCTGTGTGTTTACCTTAATCATTTTCTTCTACAGCTGCTGACTTCTGTTTTAAGGAGACCATGTAGTCTTGCATCTTTTTGAGGATCTGTACAAATATTTACTGAACTTTTCTAGAAAGAAATATTCAGTAATATGATAATCCAATAATTCAATATTTAATAATATACTTTGAAGCAATGTTCCCTTTTTCTGCTGAAGTATTTTTCACATATAATTATTTTTAAAATGTTCCTCTTATTCTTAAATAGTCACATATCTAATTCTAGAATTTTCTACTGTACATCATGCAAAAGTGTTATCTTCTGTTTTTGAATATAATCAAGAACTTTAGAAGCATGGTATTTTTCTAATAATTACATTATGTTATGAACTTTGTCTCTCAGTAATAATCATTTATATTTTTAGCATATTATGGTGGTGAAGACAAGGACTTTGGCATCTGAGAGACCTCAGTTGAGACACAGCACATGCAGTAGTAAAGAACATGGCCTCTGGATCCAAATAATCTGGATTCAGATCCCAGATCTACCACTTAGTGTGTAACTTCAGCAGTGATTTAACCTCTTACTGCCTTAGTTTTCTCATCTATAAAATAAGGTTAATAATATTAGTTACTTCATAGGTTCTTAAGGAGATTAGAAAGATAATATTTTTTTAAATATGCAGAACAGTTTTTGGGACATAGTAAATGCTGCATAAATATTTGCTTTAAATTTTAACTCCAACCTTCCAATTTTTTGTTAACCTTAAAAAAAAAAAAAAAAAAGTCTTTAAAAAAATAAATAAGCCATAGCTTATCTACCCAGAAATAGGCCTTAAACAAATGACAACAGGAAGAGGGAGTATGCTACCATTTAAAGATATTTGACTTGCTAATTAAGAATAAGATAAATGTAATTTTGAATTTTTGTCATAAAAATTCACCAATAAATCAATGTTATGGTCTAAAAAAAATTCTAGCTCTGTCGCTTACTAATTGAGTAACTTTAGTCAACTCATCACATCTCTTTAAGCCTCCATTTTCTCATCTTTAAAATGGACATAATACAATTAAATTAATGCATTCAGTAATAACATAATCATTAATAATTATTAATATTACTTGCTAAAACTGTATTGAGAGTTTACATATGATGTCATCACATATTTGATTGCTATTTTTTTAATAATCAAATGCATACTTGACTGTGTTACATTTAATTGACCTAACTGAGCACTGCAAGTCCCTTTATTCCACAATTTCTCAATTATTGAATTCTTAATTTTGAGTTATTTTAGATGTGTAACTCCAGAGAGAGTTAGTTACAAATCCAAAGCCTCAATGTCAGTGCAAAGGGAAGCAAGGTCAATTAAGTCCTGCTTTTAATCTTTTTTTTTTTTTTTTTTTTTTTATCTCGAGCCTTGGAAAAGCAGAATCTTAATTCTTTTTTCTTCAAAGGGCCTTTTCCCCATCAGTTGAATCGTTTTCCTCAAGCCTTTCACTTGCGCCTGTCCTTTATCACGTGCTTTGAACAGAAAGTATGGGCTGTTTTTGCATATCTACAATTATTTTTCTCTTGTGGGGTGCAGTGAGGGAGGTGAAGATACACAGGTTGGGGGCGAGGGGAGATGGAATGTGGATATACCATACTTATGAAGGTATTTCTCTGCATTTAGTATCATTCATTTCTTTTAGTCCATTTATATGCATTGCTATTTTGAGTTTTCCCACAAAAAAGCCCAGATATATCATGGTGTATTTTGTTGTAATTGTAACTAATTGTAGGGCAGAAGAGGCAACTTCATAACCTGCAAATAACAAATTCCATCATTCTTTTAAAAAACTTGGATTCCTTTCCTTGCTTGAATTATGATTTTTACTGTGAAAAGGTGTTGTTTGGATCCCCCCGTCCCAATTAGTCTCAAAAATGTTAACTATCAATTAATGCACCACATAAAACAACTTCCCCGGCCTGCTCACAGCGTGTCCGTCGGGGACATACAAACCAGAAGGCGCCCCGGGAGGAGTCAGCACTTGCCTTCCGTGTCCTGATGAAAATCACACCTCTCCACCTGGAAGCACGTCCCCTGAGGACTGTGTCTGCAAGGAGGGCTACCGGGCATCCGGCCAGACCTGCGAGGGTAAGTCCACCCCCACTGGCAAACAGGAAACGTAAAAGTGGGTCTCGCCCTGGCTGGTGCGGCTCAGTTGGTTGGAGCATCGTCCCAGGCACTGGAAGGTCACCAGTTCGATTCCTGGTCAGGGCACATGCCTCAGTTCCCATCGGGGTGTGCATAAGGGAGACAACCAATCCATGTTTCTCTCTCACATCAGTGTTTCTCTCTCTCTCCCTCCCTCTCTCTCTAAAAATAAAAATAAATAAATAATCTCTGAGGGATATGGTGCTGGTGTTTTCATTCAGTTCATTTAAAATGATCTTTAGTATTTCTTTCTCTAACCATATTTGTGGTGGGAAGTCTGGCTCTTATCAAGCAGCATTTCTTATCACTGAATACATCCATATCTTGCTCCAGAGAAAGGGGATCTGAGCCAGGAGTAATATAACTATGAAACCAGAAAGATTTACCACTTGGAAAAGATCTAAAATGAATCTGAGAGAAAAAAGCGACAAATTTAACAAAAAATTCGAGTAACAAAAGAATGAGTTTGGGCCCTGGTGATAGTTAAATCCATTCAGAGAAAGTTTTTATAAGTAAAGTGTCTCAGTGTTACTTATATCAAAAACGAAAAACATTTAATTAGCCTCTAACATGTACAAGAGGCTATGGCTCTTGGGATTTGTGGCAGACCCTCCTTTGCTGGCCTTATTTTTTATTTCATGCCACCTTAAGTAAAAAGGAAAATAGCTAATGACATAGGAGGTCAAGAACTAGAAAATCTTGTATCCACATGTACATCAAAATAAAAAATGTTTAAAGCATAAAAATAATACTTGGGTGGTTTTTCAAGTTTAAGTGGAAGTAAATATCTAACAAAAGTGAGATGTAAGGGTTCTTCCAAGTACAGTAGGTGCTTAGAAATTCAAATGCAAGTGGGAATGCTGTGGGTAAGTCAGCCGTATGTATAAACTGTCCTCTTAAACCAAAAAAGTGCGTGTGGTGGGGGGGATGCTTCATAGACAAAGGCTAACTTTGCTTTTTCGTTTTATTTCTGTAAATGTTAGTTGTCCACTGTCCTTCCCTGAAACCGCCAGAAAATGGTTACTTTATCCAGAACACTTGCCACAACCACTTCAATGCAGCCTGTGGGGTCCGGTGTCACCCTGGATTTGACCTCGTGGGAAGTAGCATCCTCTTGTGTCAACCCAATGGTTTGTGGTCCGGTTCAGAGAGCTCCTGCAAAGGTATGCAGACTGCTAGTTCACATTGTTTATTGATTGTCTTGCTTGATTTCCTTTGACTTAAACTCTAATGGACCAGTTAGTTTTTTGTTTCTTTTGATTTCATAGCCCACAGACCACAGAAAGAGAAAAAATTATAGGAAATTTGAAGTCAGAACTGCTAAGTTCAATTGGCCACACCATTGTGAAGTATGCCCTTTATATTTCTTTCATGAGCAAGCAAAGGAAGGGCCTGCCTGGGAAGAAAATGGACAGGTTACCCCAGACCTCAGATTTTATGTGGCCGAGACTGGGTGCCATGGGAAGTTTGGGGATGGTCAGAGTAGGCTTTGATGGCTACTGGGATTGCAGGCCTTAGGAAACCACACCAGGAGCCTGCAGTAGGAGCACTTAGCTAACTTACCCACCTCTAGCCTTCACTTGGAGTAGCAGCATGCTAGAGGAAGTGGGAATTTGCTGAAGTGAGATCTCCAAGAGCATAGTCAGACACATAGAGAAGAGGACAGTACCTCGGGTAGAACCTAAGGATCCCACATCAAATACAGAGAAACAACAAACAGAATGGTACCTCAGTTCACCTCCACTCCTGCCATCTCCACGATCGACTTTCCTACTTCTTAGAGCTGCCGCCCAGGTGATTCCCTAAGGTTTCACAATAGGGTTGGAAGACAAGGCTATCAAAGAAAAGGTGAGAGGAGAGCAAGGCAAAGGACCTGAGAATCCCTGCCCTTGAAGCTTCTAAATACAGTCTTCACCCCACCTGGGGCTGCCAAATGAAATAAAGGACACCCCGTTAAGTAGGAATTTTAGATAAACAACAAATAACTTTCTAGTATAAATTCAGTACCAAATTTGGGACCTATTTATGCTAAAAGTTATTTGTTGATTGTTGTGAAATTTAAACTTAACTGGATATCCTAATTTGTTTGTGGCATTTTTTTGTTGATTTGCCTAATCTGGCAACCTACACCCACCGTATACCCTGGGCACCCTTTGGCAATACACTCTGCTGAGGATTTGCCTGCTCCCAGACCCCACGTTGCCCAGCTCACTGGATTAGGGTAAGGGATTCTGCCTTCCAGTCTTCTCTTGGCTACAGCACCCCAAAGGGAAGCCCACCTACTCACCACTGCAAGGTCATAAGAGAACCCCAGGAGACCTCCACTGTTTATATTTATCAGCTACCAATATGAGCCCATCTATAAATGTGAATTTGCTTTAATCACGTCCCAGGCCAGATTCTCATTTATATCTACAAAAAGACGAGGAAAAATGAAGAGCCCGGCTGGTGTGGCTCAGCAGTTGAGCATCGACCTAGGATCCAGACGATCGGGGTTCGATTCCCGGTCAGGGCACATGCCCAGGTTGGGGGCTCGGTCCCCAGTCAGGGGCATGCAGGAGGCAGCCGATCAATGACTCTTTCATCATTGATGTTTCTGTCTCTCTCTCTCCCTCTCTCTGAAATCAATAAAGATATATTTTTTTAAAAAAGAATCAGCAAATTGAACAAAGGAGACATAAAGGGGGAAAAAATGGAAACACTGAGATTCAAAGGCAATTACATTACTAAAATAAGACCAGGATTCCAAGAAATAGGAGTAATCTGAGAGCAAATAGTTTTTAGGGGGGGAAAAAAAAGATTGCTGGCACAATGAATGGACATAGTTAAGGGCTAAATTAATAAGAAATTCAACTTATGAAATTCTGAAAATAGAGCAGAATTTCAAAGATTAAAATAAATATATGAAAGGCTAAAGAGACATAGAAATCGTCACAGGAAATAGACTCTTCTTATGTAAGGGATCCAGAAAGAGAATGGAGTGGAGGAGAAACCCTAACAGAAGATCATGTAATATATCACTAATCTGAAATCTTGGAAATATACACAACTAAAATCTTTGATGTTCAATTTAAAATCACTTGCTATGTGCCAGAAATATTCATTAAAAACAGATCCATGTCTGGAAATAATGTTAGTGAAATTTCTGAATGCCCTGGAAAAACAGAAACTTTTGCCTGTTTTAAAATTATAAATAAATAATATTACCTACAAAGGAAAGAGAATCAGACTAGCCTGGAGCCCATTACTAGCCATGTTAGAAGACAAAGGTATGTTTCCAGGACTCTGAATGAAAAGCATTAGACCCTAGATTTCTAAACTCAGACAAGCTGCTCTTTATGTGGGAAGGCAAAAGGAAACATTTTCAGTCACATGATCTCCAATGGTTAAAAAGTCACATGCCATTATTGAAACAGTTCATCAAAGAACACCTCTTAGAAATATTCCTAGTCAATACTATTGTAATTACTACATATGGTACCAGGTGGGTACTGAGAATATTGGGGGATCACTTTGTAAAGTAGTATGTGATTGTCTAACCACTATGCTATACACCTGAAACTAATACAAAATAATATTGAGTGCAAACTAATTGAATATAAGAAAAGAAAAAGAAACTTAAATTTAAAAGAAATATTCCTGTGAAGTCAACAGTTAAAATCTCTATCTCTCCTTCCAAAGCCTCACGATAGAGGGTGGAAAACATTGCATTTTAACTTCCCACTTACTGGCCTTCCAAAGAGAGTGAGAAAAGCTGGTAGGTCGCCCCTTAGGATGAGGCCTGGCCCCGCCTCTTTACTCCCCCACAATCCGCACCCCTAGCCCAGCATCGCAGAAGGCATGCCACGGCCTCAGGAAGCCATCCCTCTGTTCTGACAGCCTTGGCTGCCCATCGCCCTGCCTTTGCTCTTGGTCCCTATATGTAAACCCTCCCAGTTGCCAGCCTCCTCAGCTTGGAGGGATGACATTTAACCTCGGCCTGTGCATCCACAGACCTGTCCTCCGCTCCTCGTCCCTGTGCCCTGTGTGTCAGGGTCAGGCAGGGAAGCACGGAAAACACACCGTGCATGTTAGGGCATAAGGAACCGATTTAGGAATCAGACCTCTCACAGTTTTGGAAGGAGCTGAGAAATGGAAGTTCCAGAAGAGAAGTTGGGGTATCAGAGAAGTTAACCGCCAACTCAGTATGACAGTCCAAGCCCCCCAGGTGCTGAAGTGGAACCACAAGGGAGAAACGTGTCACGGAATTTAAGGAAAACTTCACCTCTGTGTAGCCATGCCGTGATGCTCTACGGCCAAGAACCCAGCAGCGAGCTCGGGGCCACCTCTGGTTAACAGGGTCAGCAGTCAGGGTGTGGGATGGAGCCGAGCAGAGACAAACTGCGACCCAATGGACATGTCTGCATTTGTCCATCATTAAGTCTAGATACAATGGCCACTCTTCCTCCCACCTTCCAAATCTAGCGGAAGTTCTATTGACCAACCCTAACCTGGTCCACATAAGGGGATTCTGAACAAGGTGTTTCCCAGCTGAGCCAACTCGCTCCAGTACAGACCATCACACTTACTTTATTACTTACTTAAATTGTGTATCACCTCTGCTAGACTGTGAGTTCACTATGAGCACAGAATGTATCTTTTCCCCTTCAGTTCTTGCTTATACCTCTGGTGAATGATTGAAACGTGAATTGAACAAATACACATGTTGATCGTATATTGATTAATAGGTATATCGATGGTCTGCTTGGTTCACTTTCCATTATGTACTTTAAAAAAACAGGCCTGTTCTCTTTCATGTTGAGTTGATATCCTATTATTAAATAAAATAACTTTAATCAAAGGGGAAGGGATGCTACAGGACCATGGATCTTCCTATGATCCCTTCAGTTTCACCCCTAAAAGCTACTACCTAACTTACCAGTTTTCAAAGATGTCCTGAATGAAGGTACTTTCACATTCGGACTCTTCCTCCGGCTCAACATTAATGGATTTAGTTACTTGAGGTATGGTTCTATGAAACACATACCATATTTCATCAATTCTAAAACACTTTTCCCCCATATTTGAATATCTCTAAAACTGAGATGCATCTTAACATTAGTGGCATTAAATTTTTTATAAATATTATTATTTGTGACACAAAATTATAGTGTGCCTTACAATTGAGGCCTCTGGAATTAAATGAAAAGTGGCCATTGTGTAGGGATTCACTCCTGTTTCAGGTTGGGTAGTATGGAGAGAATAATACTTTGCAGATCTAATTAAATTCTAATTATAAGGACAGGGGATAATTTTAGGTGATTTTTTCCCTGAAAAGCTTTCTAAAATTGAGGCTGAAATGAAACACTGGCGTAAAATATAAAGCCTTTTACAAATTTAATGTTGCATTATTAACGTTTTATAGCATTAGGTACTAACTTATAGGCTTGATTTCATACCTCCTGCACACACTTCATAACCATCCCAGGGATTGAAAAACAAGGGGTTATGGCTTAACCTTTAATCTAATTCTTGAATTTCTCTAAGGAGTAACAATCCTAAACATATATTTAATGCACACGGTATTTGTGCTCTGCTGACTAACCTCATTTGAATGGGCTCCTTCACAATAGCGTATATCGAACAGTGACTTCGGTTGAATATATGCTGAATATTTTGCCCCAGCTTCTTTTCCTATTATTCTAAAATTAAGCTTTCATCAGAAATAAATATGTGCTTGATAGTTATTTAAATGGCAAATGCATAAAAGTAGAAGAAAGGGAAATATATCTTACCCAGAGTCCCAATAAAATTCTTGAATCCTAATGATTTTGTTCAAAACTGTTTAGAGATTGCTGTGTTGCCTTCAGGGTTGCTGTAGTGCCATCTGTGAGCAAACCAAACTTTGTTCTTTTGTAGGGATTGTTTTTGGGTTTTGTACAATGCATGGTACTTGTAGGATTATATCTGCAAGCTATTAAAGCGATTGTATGTGCCCGTCCTTTGGCACATTCAAAGAAAGGGAAAGCAGAATTCAAAAGGGAAGTTTAGGATATAAGGGGATTTGTCGGAGACTGGTCATGTATGTATTGCAGAGGACAGATGCAAGAGTTTGGGAGTTAGATTTGAATCGGAGCTGCATGGGGATGGCCCTGGTAGGTGAGGGATGACTTTGGAGCTTTGGGCTTCCTAAGACAGTCATGAACAGGAATATAGAGCATTATGGGATTTTGGTGGGCTGGGTGGTGAGGGTATCTTGCCAGGAGAACTCAGAGCACAGAATCATTTGGGAAACTACAGGAGCAGGAGCAGCTTGAGTGTCCTCATGTAGCTTCTCTGATGTAGGGTTGGGGCTAGAAAGTTAGAAGCAGCAACACTGTGAAGATGCAGGTTCCTCTGGACACACCATGGCGCTTCCACGCCTGGCGGTGTTGAGGCTGACTGACGTGAAGGGACATTTCCAGCATCCAGGGCTTAGAAAATGCCCTTCTGGCTGCTCTCTCATGCTGATTGCAAAGCTGATAGAGAAAGGAACTGTGTCACCAGTTGTACTTGCTCATTTCTCAGACCAGGGTAATGTGATCCTAGGTCACGCGCTCTAGCCTTGAGCAGGGTTGGAGCACACACAAATCCCATGAGCTGAAGGAGGTGAGAGATCTTTTCCTAGGAAATCAACAAAGGAAAACAATAGATGCTGGGAAGAGGGAATTAGGAATTGTGTATGGCTACTGGTATCAAAGAGCCAACTAACAATGTCTAAAGCCAATTAAGAGCTTTTCTCTCATCTAAAAGAAGAACATAAGTAGATAATCCAAAGCTGATGTGATCATGCCACTGTCATCAGAGACACAAGCAGCATTTATTTATTTATTTATTTATTTATTTTGGCTCTACCGTTGTAGTGCATGACACTTATTCTGTAGTATCCTATACTTATACTATAATATGCTGGGGTCCTACCTCGTGTTTGTATTTCAGGACAAAGAAGGAGAAGGGGAGGGAAAAGCAAAAAAGTACTCTGTCGATTGAGATGGTTCCCCCTAAAAAGCTTGTCCAGAAGTCCCACACAATTTCATTTTATAGCTCATTGGCCGCCGTTCCTAGTGATAGAGGTGGGGACTTGTCTTCTAGCTGTGTTCTATTATTATGCTGAATAAAACTAGGAAGAATGGTTTTTGGGTGGGCAAGTAGCATTCTTTGCCAGAGCAGCAAAAAACAAACAAAACCATGGTAATGCTTAAGTCAAGGTCAGCATCATGCACTAGGATTTACAGTGAGGGTGAGGGAATAAAAGAGTGAAAAAACTAAAAGGACCAAAGTTGTGACCAGAGAGTAGGACACTGGAATTTAAGATTGCAGAGGTTGGGCTGCTTTGCAGAGGCCAGGATCATTCAAAGGCCCAGGACATGCCCATGAGATCTGAGAATCAGGTTGCTCATGATCCTGGAACCTCTGCCCCTTTCCTTTTGTTGGAATGTAGCCTGGAAAATCACAGCAAAGGCCTTTGTCGAGCACCCCCAGTCTACAGGCATCATTGTCCATTTGGGGCCAGGCTCTTTAGAGACAGTTTAAACTTCCCACCTGTGGGTAGATGGCTGAACACAGTGCGATTGCTTGGGCGATGCATTTGGTAAAACATGGCCTTTTCGTTGTCTAGCACCAAGTCAGAAAATAACGGCATGTTAGTTGCTGTTTGCCATTTTAGGAAAAGGGCCTTTCCTTGCTTGTGATGTGTCAGCGTTATTAAACTTATAATCAGTATTTTTGTCCATATTCAGTAAAATGTGACCTAATGGTTTTCATCTTATACAGTAAGAACATGCCCTCGTCTTCGCCAGCCCAGACATGGCCGCCTGAGCTGCTCCTCGGGGGAGATGTCCTACAGGACAACGTGTCTGGTCGCCTGCGATGAGGGGTACAGACTAGAAGGAAGTGCTAGGCTTACCTGTCAAGCAAGCGCCCAGTGGGATGGCCTGGAACCGCGCTGTGTGGGTAAGTTTCTGGAAGGCCCGGCAACTTTGGTGATTCCTTTCTCTTACTCTCTGACTTCCCCTGTTTTCCATGATGACCTAGAACTAAAAATTGACTCAAAATGATTATAAATACGAAACCATATATACACATGCACAGAGATACAGCCATAAGTAAATATGTTGTCTCCTTCCCCTCCACTGGTAAAAAGACTTCTACATCAGAATCCAGTTTTCCAAGTCACTGAAGTTTACAGCTTTAAACGGTAATCCTTTTTTAAAATATAGGGCCAATTTTGATGGATTTTTTAAAAAAAGAAAATGCTGTATAATTCCCTCACTCTGTTAAACACAGTTTACTTTTACCGTGATGAAAAGACAGAATATGAACCAGTGAATGTTAACACAGACCATAAAATTCTATTTCATCATATACCCTGCACTGAGGATGCATGATGTCCTTCACTAAGAGTTGTGACATCTCGCTACTGAAGTTGGGTCCAGAATGAATGAATTCAGTAGCTTTTTTGGTTTTCTGCTTCTTGAACTCTGTAGGTGTAAATAACAACGGTAATAATGATGATAATGAGATGTTGATAAGTAGTATTTAATGCAACCTTACTAAGTGTCAGCTACAGTATATCTAGGAGCATTAGCAGGTGTGTAATGAAATATACAACTTCCAAAAATGGGAGGAGGAGAACCACTTGTATGGAATAAATTAGTTTACTGTTAGACACAGATTCAGTTCATTAATAATGACATACCTACTATTAAGAGTACTGACAGACATCAGCCTGACAAGCACCATCAGTACTTTCTCGGGTAAACAGAATGTGTGGCACTGGCAGTTTGTGAGAACACAAATAACAGTCTCTCATTTCCCTACAATAGAGCGCCAGTGCGCCACCTTTCAGAAGCCCAAAGGTGTCATCGTAGACCCCCCCAACTGCGGCAGGCAGCCAGCCAAACCCGGGACAATTTGTCAGTTTAGTTGCCACCAAGGATTCATTTTAGCTGGAGTCAGGGAAGTGCGATGTACCACCTCTGGAAAGTGGAGCGCCAGAGCTCAGACAGCTGTTTGTAAAGGTAGGTCTTCTACGTCGGTCAGACTAAAAACCAGATTCCTATATAATGACATGTTGGTGCACTGTGGGGCTGTCCTTCCTTGCGATTTTTGCTGCAAACCCGTGATAAACGGATTTGCAAAACCCGATTACAACATGCCAGGCAATGACAGAAGACATACGCAAATGAGGATAATGTCGAAACTGGAAATCAGGGAGGCTCCCTTAGGGGAGTTTCTGGCCAGGGGCCAGGGGGGTTAAGTGCGTTTTGGAAGCTGTGTCCCATTATTCACAGGAGAGCCTGGCCGTCCTTGCAGCAGGAGCTGATTCCCTGAGAGGGGTACTGCGGACAAGAGGCCTTAGCATTTAAAAGATGAGTACAGCTAAGAGGAGGGCGAACACATGGAGCAGATGTTGTTGAAAACAATAGTAGCGATCTGAAGAACCAAACAGAGTGTCCCTTCAGAGTAGAGAACTAATAAACGAAGAACTTGAATATCCCAATTTGTGAAACCAAACGGATGGAAGCTGAGAGATGCCAATGACCGATCGAGGAGCCCCAATGTCCATTTAATAGAGTTCCAGAGAGAGGGAAAGGTGGGCGGACGAGAATTTTCCTGCCAGTAAAAGAACGTTGCCTTGAGCTGCACAGAAAGGCTTGAACCTTTAGATCAAAAATAGCCCCCGAGTATTGGGCAGGCATCTATCTTCTCACTACTGGTGAAGTTTCTGAGGTCCAAAGTTAACGACAAAATAGGAAATAAGTTTCCAGGGAGAAAAGAGAAAGTGCACAAAAGAAACAAGAATGAGATGCACAGTTCACCTCTCTTTTACAGCTCTAAATGCCAGAAGGAAATGTAGCCACGTCCAAAGAATAGGAAGAGAAATTGGCTGTAAACCTCAAATTCCAAATCCTGTCAAGCTGTTATTCAAGTGTGAATGACAAAGCTATTACTTTTTTCAAATTTTCAGGGGCAGTATGCTAATGCATCTTTCGGGGGGGAATTGTCAAGTGGAAACCCCTCGGAGAAAATGAAAATATAAATTGAATAAATTGCAAAGAAACAAGGAGACGAATTAATTCAGATATATGTGCTCCACCACATGTTACAGAAGACCTAAGAACATAATTTCAAATGACGGGATTTATTATATAATAAGAATTTAGCTCTACAGTAAATAATGTGGATATGTGTAATGTTACCACTTCTAATTCAGTGTTTGCAGTGGAAAGTTTCATGCTGCAAAAAATATCATTGACTTTTAATTTGTTGTTTGTTTTGACAGTACCTTTTTGCACTACTAATACATTCTGCTTAACAGCCCTTGTTTTAAAGTATAGTCCCTTCCTGCCAGTCAACATTCATTTTTCTCTGCTTCTTTATTTCATTCAAAAAATACTTATCAAAGTCCTATTACATAGATATATATATAGTACAATGGGACAAGAGATACCCTGGCATTCAAAGACCTTAAATTCTTTTGGAGAAACAATTTAATTTCGAAATGGCATGTTGAGTCTTACAGTTCGAAGGACAGAGAGTTGTGGGAATTTGTGGAGTGAGCACCTAAAATGGACCAGGGGGTCCGAGAGAGCTTTCTGAGGAGCTTGTGTCCAAGCTGAGAATTAAAGGACGACTAGTAGTTATCTAGGGAAAGGGGGAAGAGGGCATTGATTCAGGCAAATGAAAGAAGACAGGCAAAGGTTCAAGAAAGACCACGGAGCTTTCATGGGACGGAAAGTGTTCAACGCAGAGAGCAAGTTCCCGCCAGCAGGGGTCTGTGAGGCGAGGCTGAGGTCAGCAGGTATCAGTCCACGAAGGTCCGAGGGAGCCACGCTGAGACCAGTATTCCTGAAGGCAGTCGTGCATTCCCAATCAATCAGGAACTGAGATGGAAAAGATGAGTCACAGAGTATTAATATATTTTTATCTCATTCTTAAATGATGCAGAATTATTTATCAACATATTAATTGATTTGTGTATTTTCTGAGTCAGATGTGGAGGCCCCCCAAATCAACTGTCCTAAAGACATAGAGGCTAATACTCAGGAGCACCAAGACTCTGCTAATATCACCTGGCAAATCCCAGCAGCTAAAGACAACTCGGGGGAAAAGGTAGGGCTTATACAGACATATGCATGCTTTTCGAATGGATTCTACATATGCTGTGAATACGTGGGATAATGAACATTTATTAATACTCTAATGATAGCATTCTCTATATATACTCTCCTGATCCATGGTAATGTCTCATTTGATAGAAGAATGATCAGCTTTGAGTTCTTAATTAGAAATTTTAAAATACAATGGAAAAAATAAATGTATTTGGCTACAAAAGTATTTTTTAAAATTCCTAAAGTAAAAAACAAATCACAAACTAGAGGAAAATGCTTCAAACTTTTCAAAAGTTAGAACGTTTATTACATAACATATTAATACAAATTTATTTTTATCACATCATAATTTTCTATTGGACTAAGAAGGTAAACATATAGTACAAAAGGAAAAAATACATCTGTACTATACAAACATATGAGAATTTAGTCTTAGTGTGAGATATTAAGAAACTACAAATTAAAACAATGACCGGCTGACATATTTTTGATTTACCAGAAAGCATAATATTTAATATAGATCAGGGAACTTTGGGTGGGAACTTTGACATTGACACTGTCAAATATTGACAGTGGAAATGCAAATTAGTACTATGCTTTGGGAAGTAAATTTTTTAGTATCTACATTAAATGTTAATGACTTTGAGGTTAGTAATTCCATCCATGGAAATTTATTACAAGGACATAATAAAAATACCTTTAAATTGTCTCTGCAAAACTGTTCATTCCAGTGCTGTTTACAGTAGTAAAATTTTGGACCAATTTAAATGTCTTTCAATAGATTTCTCTTAAATATATTTATTCTACAGAATAAATCATATATTTATCATATATTCTACAGAAAATTATGGCTACAATTAAGAGTCACCTTAAGTTCTAAAGACTATTACCTAGTCTTTAACTAGCATAAAAGGTGTTTTAAAATATTATGCTTAAAAAACAAGGAACAACATTTCGGATCATGTCAATGCTATATACTATGCAAATACAATAGTCTGGAAAGAAATACACCAAAACACTGTGCCTGATTTTTTTCCTTGTCACTATATGGGAAATATTGTGTCATTTTTTAACTTTACTAATAAGATATAAATCAAAACAGAATAAATGTACTATTGATACTAACTTTCAAAATATTGTTTATCTCCAAAAGGTGTCAGTCCACGTGCATCCAGCTTTCACCCCACCTTACCTTTTCCCAATTGGAGATGTTGCTATCACATACACGGCAACTGACCTATCCAGCAACCAAGCCAGCTGCACTTTCCATATCAAGGTCATTGGTAAGTATTCAGATTACTTGGGTCCGGTTGTGAAAATAATCCAGTGCCCCAGGACTTCGCCCCTTTCTCTTAATGACTCCCTTCCTGCTGATTCTTCCTACTGGCAATGAAACCTGCTCAAGCCGCCCCTTTGAAACCTTCATGCTCTTTAACTATCACTATTTCCCTTTGATTTCCTCCCATATGAGCCCTGTGAAAAGTTCCCAGTGCTTCTCATCTCTTTTGGCTTAACTGCCATTTATTCTTCAAGTCACTCAAGTCTGGCTTCTGGCTTCTTGACTCATGTGAACCAGTTTCATCAAGGGCGCCAATGATCCCTAGAGTTGCTCCTACCGCACACTTTTTAATCCTTATTTTAGAGAGTGCTCCCTTAGATTTTACATTATTAACCATATTCTCCTTTTCAAAACTGTCCCCTTCCCAGCTTCTCTGACACCATTCTTTCCTGTTTGTCCCCAACTTTTCTCATTTTTCCTTCCTTGTTGCTTTTCTGGGCTTCTCTTCCTCAGAACAACCCTCCAACATGAATCATCCTCAGGGGTCCAGCCTTGGTGGCTCTTCTCTCTCTTTTTATAGTGTTCCTGGTGATTTTGTTAACTGACAGCTCCAGGGTTTTCATCTCCAGATCTGATCTCTTTTTTGAAATTCAAATCAGTATATAAAACCACCTACTGTGGATGTCTCATGTGGGTGTACCGCAGGCATTTTAAATTCACCCAAGCATAATACACGTCTCAACTCAGAAATGGTACAACCAACAATCTAGGCACCAGGCAAAAATCTGGAAGTCATCTTCGACCCTTCTTCCTCCATCACCAACAGCCAATACATTTTCACCGGCTGGTTTCATCTACTTAATATCTCTGCAGTTGGTCCCGGTCTCTCCACCCTCCCAACCACTGCTATAGATCAGTCCTCTGTTTTAATTTTTTGGCCTGGTTTACTGTGTCATCACCCAGTTGGTCTTTGTGCTTTCAGTCAATTCAGTAGGTATTAAAAAGCTACCAAATCAAGACTTACTACATGGAAAAGTAAGATATGTAGCCGTCTGCAGTGGTCAAGACCACAGACTCTGAACCCAGACTGCTTGAGTCCATACCCAGCTCTGCCACTTAAAGGTAGTGTGGCCAGTCACCTCTCTGTGCCTCAATTACCTTATCCAAAAAATAGAATTAATAAATATATTACCTCATAGGGCTGTTGTGAGGTTTTTAATTAGTTAAGCTATATAAAACCCTTGAACTATTGCCTGACTCATTTAGCTCTCTATAAATACTGACATTTTGTGACATTTGTCTCTGGTATATTTTAACGTGTTTATTTTAAAACTCAGTGCATTAAATTCATTTTACTTTAAGAACTCTACATAAATTTTTGAAATAACTAATGTATATCAAACTGGCTCCTTACCCTAGGAATCAGGTTTTTGGCAAAAGTAGATAAAAAGACGCAATTAAAACTCAGTCTAATTCATTTCATAGTTCTTATTTTTTTAATTGCTTTTTTAATGTTTTAAACATGAACTTTAGCAGTCACATGAAAAATATGTTGGATTTGTGGTTCAAGGGTTTGCCAAGTTTTAACTTTTCACAATAAAGAGTCAGCAGGATGAAAGGTAGGTAAAATGTGTACTGAAGTGTCTGGCTAGACACTAGCTGAATTCAGGTTATGAAAGAGAGAGGGGAAGTGGGAAGGAGAGGGAGAGGAGGAGCGGGGTGGGGAGAGAAAGACAGAGTCACAGAGAAAATATTCCAAAGTCTGCATTTTCTGTTTTCCTCAGATGACAGGGTGCTCGTGTCTTACTGATAAATGAGAGGAAGCAGGAATGCTTTTGCTTAGCATTCCACAGAGTGTTGCCTCACTTGCTTTGGAATGGACTGGTCTCTCTCTTTTGGAGACAGCGCATCTGCTGGTATCTCCACTCCTTTTGACAGTATTTTACCTAGTCTGGCTGCTAGCATCTTTCCCCTGTGATTCAACTCTGAAACATTTGGCTAAAATCAGATAAGTTTAGTAAGCCTTGGAAATATCCATTGGCAATTTCTTTGGGAAAATAATACTGCCAGATTCTTCAGTTTAACTATGAATTGACTTGATTCACCAATCTCAGAGTGCACTGACCTCCTAGGAGCATTCCTTTACTCTTTCCTTCATTCAACAATGTTTTCTGAGCATCTATTATGGGCCAAGCTCTGTGGAGACCTAACCATGTGAAAAGGAGACTCCATCTCTGGTCAGCAAAATTTACAGCCCAGGAAGGTAGTAACCCAAAGGTACAGTGCTAATGAAATGACAAGCATGAAGAAAAGAGAAAAATTGAGCATTTATTCATAAGACTTGAAATAGAAGTCTATTTATTCTCACAGGTACAGCTCATTTAATTTTTTATTTTATTTTATTTTCGTTTAAAATATTACAGATGTCCCTTTTTCTCCCCAGTGACCCGTTCCACCCTGTCCCTTCCCCCTCCCCAGTCCCTCTACAGCTCATTTAATTTTAAGAGTATGTGTTTTCATATATTATAGATTAAAATGCCCTAGACCTGATACCTGTAACTATAATTTACTAGCTTAATGACCCCAAGCAAGTCCTTTAAATTTGCTAGTCTGAGATCCCTCACCTATAAAATTAGAAAAATCATTTGTCCAGTCTCCCTGGAAGGCATGTGATTACGGATATAAGAATGTTTCAAGTGTGTAAAATCAATAATTACATTAAAGTTACCTTCTATACACCTTCATTGTTATTCTTTACTGACGTCCTAAAAATTCTCCCGCAGCCAGTCAGAGCTCTGAAACCTGGCTCCTCCGTGTCCCCTTTAACCCCTCCTTCGATGTGGATTACAATGCTCAGCAACACCGACTCACAGTTCTTTAATTTCTGTGATGCTTTCACTCTGTCTCCACTGTAGCCTAATTCCTGTGTTCAGGCCACACCCTGTTCTTGTCTTTTATCTAGAATTTATCAACCTTAGAACTTTTAGACTCCAGTGTCCCAGCCTTGGACATAAGCTCCTGGCATTTCAGCAATACCAAATCCTCACACCTTGCATGCTCTACAACGTGACCCAAATCTCTTTACCCATTGTCCCTTACATTTAGCCTATCTTGCCCCTTCCGACAGGAGGAGGATCATGAGAGTGATCTCAGTGCAATGACTAGATTGGTCAATTCCCTCCTTCTGCTTATCTGGAAAGGTTCTCATCACTTTCAGGGAGATCAGTTTAACTATTGCTGGTGGAACTAACAACTTAAATGCCTACCACATGCGTATTACCTTTCATACTCTGCTCATGGTGATTTTAGTACCTGGTATGTCTTCTTCAACAGGCAGAGGGCACTATGCAAGAATCAGCTTTTTTGATGTTGAGACGAGGGATAAAACATACCTCATCGGGAAGGGGGTCCCAGGATCAGCCTCGTGTCTAACAAGGCCAGGGTTCTTTGCCAGCACAAGTAGACATCAGTTCTCTCTTGCAAATCCCCTCATCATTTTTTAATGTCAGTTGTTACTTCTTTCTCTGATTTCATGTTCTTTAGATGCAGAACCACCAAGCATAGACAGATGCAGATCCCCACCTCCAATCCAGGTCACCGAGAAGGAACATCCTGCAACCTGGGATGAGCCTCAGTTCTCAGACAACTCGGGTGAGAATATAGGCATTTTGTTCTCAGTATGGTAACACTGAATTGTATTTTATTTTAAAAAGCTTTTAAAAAACACAAAAGAGAAATGACAAGTAAATTATGTCTGTCTAAGTGGACTGAATAATTATATAAAGTAATATGTTTTAATGCTAGGGTAATTACAATGGTTGGCAAAAGTAGGTTTATAGTTGTTAGTGTGGAAAAAAAGACATGCAGGTCATGATTATAACAACAGCTTTATTAATTCAAAAGAATGTCATGATGTAACTGTAAACCTACTTTTGCTCACCCTAAATACATAATTTAACATTATTAATCTTACCCATGGGGTTTCCCTTCATTCAATATTCAATGGACATTTATTATCCTGTGCTGGGTATTGTACTTGAAGGTGGCCTAATAAATTCATTGGGTCTCTAAGCTTTCTCTGTCCTGAAGGCATAAACTAGGCATTTGATTGGTATCTCTTATGCAGGTCTATGCATTCATACTCATTTCTTAAACATTTGACCCCCCTAAAATTATAGACGATCATAGGGAAACAGAAAAATGGGTAAGTACAATTGAAGTTTCCTTTAAGATTTCAGTAAAATCTAGTAAACAACAATAAACATGCAAATTAAATAGATTTCTTAATTAAGTTTCCCATATTCAGATAGACTGACCTATTCAAGAAAAATCATTTAGAGTCTGTTGTTTTTATGTTATAATGTAAATATTACATCTTTTATTTTCTACTAGTAGTCAAATCAACATAAATTGAATGCGCAGCTGGTTTGTATAAAAAGAAACTGAAAATTTAAGTCAAATAAGGTGCCTGGTGAAGCAACTGCAGACCAGTAACCTCAAAATCATATTCCTTCTTTCCTTTCTAGGAGCTGCGTTGGTCATCACCAGAACTCATACACCAGGAGACCTCTTCCCTCAAGGGGAGACTGTGGTGCAGTACACGGCCACTGACCCCTCAGGCAATAAAAGAACATGTGACATTCACATTGTCATGAAAGGTATTCTGTTCCCAAGTCTCCAAAAATCTATTTGACATTTGATCTATGTAATTGCTGCTGTAAAACAAAGTAGGCTGTGAGCAGTAGATTTTTAAAGTTAGAATACTGCCAGATTTTATTTAGGTTTCCAATGATTATTACTTTACTTCATGATAAAAATATTTTCTCCCAGGGTGGTCTTTAATTAGCACTTTACGAACATTTTCTCTAAAGGTATAAAGTATTGATCTAATTTTGAATGCTTGCAGACACAGATGGGGAAAATGTATTTGCTACATAATGTCTAGTTTTCATTTTTACTAAAGAATGCCAAAGATAATAACCCCAAATCAGAAATACTTCTGGCTTTACATAAAATATGCACAACCTCCAACCTTAATTACACATAGGTCTAGCTTTTCCACTGTGTCCGCCTAGGGATCAAAAAGCAAAAGTTGCTACAATCCCCACTCTAAGGCTCTATGATGAAAGTGACTGTAGGAGTGTGGTGAGCAGGAGAAATGCTTTTCATAGTTCAGCTTAGACTCCTGCAATTTAATTTCTTATTCTTCCACCAGTGTATATGAATAACACATTTTTTCACACAGGTTCTCCCTGTGAAATTCCATTTACACCTGTAAATGGGGATTTCATATGTACTCAAGATAGTGCTGGAGTGAATTGCACATTAAGTTGCCTGGAGGGCTATGATTTCACAGAAGGGTCTACAGAGAAGTATTATTGTGCTTATGAAGATGGCATCTGGATGCCACCGTATTCCACTGAGTGGCCAGACTGTGCAAGTACGTTCTCATTCTTTCCCCTAGACGCCTTTAGTATGTGTGTCTGTCTGCCTATGTGTGTACATTTCTATGCATTTAAAGAGGAAGATTGCCTTAATTATAGGGATTGGGTTTAGTGAGTAGAAAATGGTGCCATGAATTTGAAGTGCTTGTGGATAAGAGAAATGTTCATTCCTCCGTCTAAAATATTATCCAACCAGAGTCTTGTTATTGATTGGATTGCAACAGGACAGGATTAAGTTTAAGGCAAAACCATATGGACACTCTCATTGTTGTTTACCAGGAATATCTGAGGAGACTTGTTAGCATGTTCTTGACTTGTCAAATTGACCTTGAAGTATAATCTCATAGACTGCAGAAGAGATAACATGTAAAGTAAGACCCAGTATATGGAGTGAGGGAGACCAGCTCTGATTTAGATTTAGAACTATTTCTCTAATCTTAAATATGTATTGTTATAAAAACAACCCAATATCTTTGTCTAGTGTGTGTTAATAGTATTATCTGGAGTGAATATTTGATCCAGTACCATAGATGGAGTTTAAATGCCAATTTCCTGGGAAAAAAGGAAAGCCCACTTAATTGAGCTGTTTTTCCAAATTTGGGGAGTAAGTAGAAGCAATATCACTTGTCTCTACCATAGACTATCAGATGATAGGATTTGAGTGGTGATACTGTTAGGAGGCCTTATCTTGGAATACTTTGAGACATCTTGCTGAGTCTAATTTCTCCAAGGACAGATTTGTCTCTGTAAAATTGCACTTTCAAGAAATATCATTTCACATAATATTCAGAAATTTTTAAATGTCTCTTGGTTGAAAATATAATATAAACATATATGTTATAAATTTAAATAAAATGAAATAGAATATCTTTGATCCAGCCATGATTTTTCCCAGGAATATAATGAAAACAATTTTTATTTATCATTTTTTCTTAAATGGCTGGAAGGTAAAGCATAATTTATCAAAGCAAATTCAGGACAGTGCTTGTTTGGCTTGTACTTGGTTTACTATGATTAATTAATGCCTAAAAGCTTTCCTTAACTGTCATCTCTTGCTTTTATAACAATACCACAAATTATGTTAGAGTTAAAATACTAAGTTACAGTTATTCCATCAGTTATTCCATGGAAATTTAAATCTCTGTTTTGAAAACACTAACCAACTAAAGCTGTTTTTTCCAACATTTTCCAGTAAAACGTTTTGCAAACCATGGGTTCAAGTCTTTTGAGATGCTGTACAAAGCAACTCGTTGTGATGACACAGATCTGTTGAAAAAGTTTTCGGAAGCCTTTGAGACAACCCTGGGGAAAATGGTATGTCACTAGTACTCCTTTATTGTCTGTCATATTTTAAAGCATGCTGTTGAGTGTTTCAGAGCCTCTCTGGGTCACCTGCAAAAGAAATTTCTTGTTCTAATGATTCCCTTCTTCTTTGTGATCCAAGCTTGATCTTCATATTTAGAATTATTCACAGGTTTTGGACTTCTGGAGTGAATTGTAAGTAAATCAGCATTAAAAAAAACTTTGAATTTTTTAAAACACTCGGAGCCAGAAGGTCAGAGAAGCTTAGGGTCCATGTGGTTTGAGAATGCCTGCTTTATTATTTAAAGTATCACAGAAATGCCATTGTAGATTGTATTTCTTTTACGATGAGATGATTGAACATTTAAGGATTTTCTTTTTCATGCATGTTTGTCGAGGACTCTTTCAATGGTTACAGAAAAGCAAAGCAATTTATTTAACTGTGTTTAGCATCTTGAAGGCCCCAAACATGTTCTATACATCTTTTATCCTAACGGAGCAGGTAGTGTGGATTTTGGATTGATTTTGAAAGTAGATTTAGTAGTCATAGTCGACTTGGTGTAGACCGTGAGAGAAAGGCGTCAAGGAGGCAGAAGATGCAGGGGCACAGATGCAGGAGTGGGAGTGGAAGTGTGTGAAGAAGGATCTTTCCTGACTCCTACTTTATCAGTGAAAAAAGAGATAGAATGATCAGCCTAGAGTAAGGCTGTGGAGGAGTTGTTGGAGGCTTTAAAAAAGAAAAGATTGTATAAAATAATTTTCTGGGAGAACATGAATACACTAAAGAAATATTGTAGGATTGACAGTAAGCAGGGTTGTGTTTCTCTCAAGTTATAATTGACCACATGGGTGCAAGTGGAGAGAGCCAAGCTCTTAATTGAACATTTGACTAGAGTTGAAGGTTCTCTAGACAAACAAATCGAGGAAGGTGCATGCAAGGGAGTCATGGGGATGGACCATGGAATCTAAGATGGGTGCTGAGGAAGTGAAGACATCAGGGGGTGAGGGCCGGTGAAGAGGTGGTAGGGTCAGGCGGTTATAAAATCTGATTAGGTCAAAGAATTGTTGGGTTCCTGGGAGGAGGGGAGGGTACAGTTATTGGTAATGATGAGGTCTGAGGGTATGGCCATGAGAGTGAGCGACGAGGTAAGGCTGGAAGACAGGAGAAGCCGAAGGGACGGAAGGGTTAGCTAGGTGGATATAGAAGTCACCGAGAATCATAACAGGGACAGGATGGAAGGGTTAGCTAGGTGGATATAGAGATCACCGAGAATCATAACAGGGACAGGATGGAAGAGTTAGCTAGGTGGATATAGAGATCACCGAGAATCATAACAGGGACAGTTACTTAACATTCTTGGAATGGGGCTGGGGTGACTCAGAATGGAGAAAGGCCGCAGAGGAGCCACTGGTAGGACGATGTGTGGTCTACTTGGTTGCATGATTTTCAGAACTGTGAGGCATGAGACGATGCATGAGCTGGAAGGCAGTGAAGACTGTGGAGAACGCGGCCTCCGCCTCCATGCCCGCCACTTAAGAAAACTGGACACACAATACGACATACAGAGGTTGTATTATAGAACTGTATGCCTGAAACCTAGATCATTTTATGAACCAATGTCACCCCAATAAAGTCAATAAAAAAGTAAAACAAACCAAAAAGGAAAAGAAAACTGGAAAGTCAGGTTTCATTGAGAGCAAAGATGAAGGGAACACAAAAAGAGGGGGTACAAAAAAATAGCAGGAGATTTGCTGATTATGAGCTGTGAGCTTCCAGGGGCATAGAGGAAGGTTTTGAGGATTTGGAGAAGGGTGAGAGATACAGTCAGAGACAGAGCACCTAAAGAGACATGTGGCCTAAAAGTTCAGAGGTAAGAGATTTACCAGGAGTCCTGGACGTTTTGTGGTGAGTGACATAAACAGAGAGAAGAGGTGTGAGAATAATCTCGGTGGTTCGCAGGGAGTTGGAGGAGGGAGGGGAGGGGCTGCAGGAGGGTCGGGAGTCTTTGGGAGAACAGGCAGGTTCCAAGCCCCCCTCCCTCCTGCTGACAAAGACATGAAGGCCAAAGCACACAGAGGTGTGAATTGTTTTTCATACTCTTCATTTTTTATTTGCAGGTCCCATCATTTTGTACTGATGCCGACGACATTGACTGCAGACTAGAGGACCTGACCAAAAAATACTGCCTTGAATATAATTATGATTACGAAAATGGCTTTGCAATTGGTAACTAAATTATTTAGTGTCAGTAGTTTACAAGACTGATCTGTAAAATAAGAAAATAATTCCAGAGTAGGGCAAACAAGAAAAATGAACTTTTATTAATTTTTCAAGTTATTTTTAAGTGATTGGATAATTTGATACTGTGCTTAGTTGTCTTTATGGATAGATTGAATTTTAGGTAGCAAATAAATTATTCCAGACTATTAGCCAAAGCTCTTCAAGATTGATAAAAACGAAGAAAATCAAGTCACATTCAAGTATTGATATGATGCCTTAGAAGAGGATAATAGTGAGAGAGTTCAACAGCATTTTTATATGGCATATAATTTAAATTGCAATTTAACTTTAAATAGTTACACATGTTAAATATTCAGATTCCTCACCCAGAATATGTTAAGATTGAATCCATTCAAGTCTAATATACCTTCAAGTGGACTTTTGATGTTTTCTTTGTGTAGACTCTGAACAGTCTGTTCCTCTTTTTTTTAATTGAGATTTAATTGACACATAACTTTTATTAATGTCATTCCAACGTATGGCATGTGATTTCCTTTTTTTTTGCTGGTGTGTGTGGTCATTTTACTTACTGCCTTAATATTTCTAGGTGACTTCATTTGTGTCTCTTGATTAGCAAAATCATTGTCCTCTCCAATAATTCTTCTTATTATTTTTATTTCATTTTTATAAAACTACCCAGAACTTCCAGAGTAATGTTTTTACAAAGTAATAGTGATAACAAAATAGTGTTGTGGTTAATTTAAGCACCATAGACTTTATAATCAACTACTTGGGTCCAGATCCTGGCTTTACCACCTACTAACTGTGTGATCTTGAGCAATTTATCAAACTATTTTATGCCTCAGTCTCCTCACCTGTAAAATGGAGATATAAGAGTACTGAACTCATAAGGCCATTGTAAAGATTAAATGAGTAAGTTCAAGTGAAGTGCTTAAAAAGTTATTCGAGACAATATTAATTCACATCCAGAAGACATCCTTTTTCTTTCAGGTGCTAATCATATTTGTAATATTTTTAGTGATTTAGCATTAAGACTGATGGTGACTGTTGCTTACACTTTTTACATTTTAAAAATGTTATTTGTGCACATATTTATTGCAAAATTTTGAAATGCTAAAAAACAAAGAATGAAATCAAGATAATTCACAGTCCCTCCATGTGCACTTAACAAAGCAACAGTAAACCCAGACAAATATTAATATTATTTACTGATGTTCTAGAATGAGTCAAATACTGAGCTAGATGGTTTATATATGTTGTCTCAGTTATTCCATGGACAAACCTAGGAAGTAAAAATGAAGATCCCAATTTGTAAATGAACTAACTGAGTTTCTGAGAGATGAAAATAACTTGACTAGGATTATACAGCCATACACCATATGTCAAGAAGCCACAATCTGAATCCATGCAGTTGATCACAGTGATACTGAGGGCATCTGAAGAAGCACACATATCCGTGTTTCCTCCAACATAGTTATATATGTATATTTAATGATACGCTGCCTTCAGAAACTATGCAGAGATCTTGAATAATCTTCACAAAAAGAAAGCTGTTAAATTTGTAAAGCTGATTTTTTAAAAAATATGTCTTTATTGGTTTCAGAGAGAGGAAGGGAGAGGGAAAGAGAGAGATAGAAACATCAATGATGAGAGTCATTGATCGGCTGCCTCCTGCACACCCCCGACTGGGGATCGAGCCTGTAACCTGGGCATGTGCCCTGACCCAGAATCAACTGCGATCTCCTGGATCCTAGGTCAACACTCAATCGCTGAGCCATGCTGGCCAGGCAAGCTAATTTTTTTAAAATGGAGCAAACCCCGAAGGGAAATAGGAATTGATCAAAATTTGGCAGTCACCCCACCATTTACCTCTAAAGCTAAAATAATTAACTATTGAGTTAAGATAGGATGGTTTAAATGCCTGTGTAGCTGCAGAGAGACTTTTCTTTCTATTTTTAATATAATTCATTGGTAACTAGATTAAATACAAAGTGCCTAAAAATTATAATATGAGATTATAGATGAAACCATGTATGAGGTACTTTTGAGTAATTTAAGGAGAGGCCAAGGGTAATTGGACTTGTGGCTTACCCTTTGAACCTAAATGCTGATAAAGAATTTGTTTCTCTACCCCAAATGTCCAGGACCAGGCGGTTGGGGTGCAGCTAATCGGCTAGATTACTCTTACGATGACTTCTTGGACTCTGTGCAAGAAACACCCGCAGGTGCTGGCAAAACCAGATCTTCACGGATTAAAAGAAGTGCCCCATTAACTGACCACAAAGTTAAGTTAACTTTTAACATCACAGGTAAGGACACACAATCCATTTGAAACAATAGTATTACATGAAATTCTTGGTTGCAGACCTATTCTTTTTTAATCCTCACACAAGGATTCTGTTGACTTTAGAGAAAGAGGAGGGGGGAAAGAGAGAGAGAAACATTGATGTGAGAGAGAAGCATTGATCTGTTGCACCTCCTGTATGCACCCCGACCAGGGATCAAACCAGTAACCCGAAACCTGGGTATGTGCCCTGACTGGGAATTGAACCTGTGACCTCGTGGTATACGGGAACGGTGCCCAAACCAATTGAGCCACACCGGCCAGGACAAGTTGCAGACCTGTTTTTCAAATCTTCCAT
Organism: Miniopterus natalensis; assembly: GCF_054644295.1. Classification (NCBI taxonomy): domain Eukaryota; kingdom Metazoa; phylum Chordata; class Mammalia; order Chiroptera; family Miniopteridae; genus Miniopterus; species Miniopterus natalensis. The sequence goes on along the minus strand of NC_142092.1, from coordinate 57,548,813 downwards.
TTGTTATTATCAGGAAATAATCCTGGAACTGAAAACTAAGGAGAGCACATCCACTTGAGTCTTGTGATTTTTTTTGCAAATTAATATCACCAATGTATGTTATGGTTCTGACAGCAACAAGCACCCTGCTTTTTCTCATCTTGGCATGGTGAACTAAAGCACTCTTTTAAAAAGCCAGAACTTACAGGAATTTAATGGAGAACTCCGCAAAAAGGTGATTCCGATCCAGCACAGGAATGAAGGATTAAATAAATTGTATTGTTCTTAATATTATCCCTGTACTAGTTGCTTAATAAGTAGTGGTAGAGTTTGAGTTAATTTTCCTGGAAGATTTTTAATATGACATTTCTTTTAGGTAAAAACTAACTACAAATGGCTTCCTGAAACACCATGTATGTGTGTTATGTTTTATTTTGTCTTGTTTTTATCTCAGCTAGTGTGCCTTTACCTGAGGAAAGAAATGATACCATTGAATTTCAAAATCAGCGACGACTCATTAGCACTTTGGAAACTATCACAAATCACTTGAAATTGACCTTTGATAAGGAGCCCATGTATTCCTTTCAGCTTGCATCTGAAATACTTGTAGCTGATAGCAATTCGTTAGAAACGGAAAAGGCCTTCCTCTTCTGCAGACCAGGCTCAGTGCTCAGAGGGCGGATGTGTGGTAAGATTTTCCCCTGTGATCAGAAATATTTGGTGCATATTGGGTTAAATGATATGGGTAGAGCATTTTATAACTATAACAGAATATTGAAGTGAATGAACCATACATTTTGCTATATTGTCTCAAAAGTCTAAATAACCACTATTGATTATGACAAGAAAAGTATTTTAGATAAGGAACTCAAATATTAGTTTTATTTATCGATCTTTAGACCTCACAGCTTTTAGCAGCAGTTCCAATAATAATAACTGATAGTTTTTGCTACTCCTCTATGCTGGCTGAACAGGATTAAACCTCTCCTGTTCTGTGAGGTGCCATTATGATTAAGCACATTTTACAGGTGAGAAAACTGAAGCCAGGGAGGCCAAGAACTTGCCCAATAAGTCTAAACCCATTAAGACAATAGGTGGTGTTGCTAAGATTCCCACTTGGGCAGCCAACACCAAATTCAAATAGAACAAAATGAACCATTTTTAAAGTGTACAATTCAGTGGTATGTTGACAGTGTTGTTGAACCATCACCTCTGTCATAATTTCCAAACATTTTCATCACTCCCAAAGGAGACCCCACACCCATAAAGCAGTCACTCCCCATTCTCCTTCCCTCCAGTCCCTTAACCGTTAGCCCCTATTCTAGGCTTTCACGATCTGGATCAATTCTAGCCTGTTTCCCAAATAAGTCACCATCTGTAGATAGAGGAATCTCCTCTAACCAAATTCCTTAAACTCAACTGAACCAAATGATACGAGTCTTCTGTTAATCTCTCAGTATGTGAGTGATCTTGCATCCTGGCTGGAAAAACTCCCTCAACAGTTCTTAGTTAGTTTTGTTCCCAGAATTCAGTTGGGTTTTTCACAGTGAGATCAATTTAGCCCAACAAAAGCACATTAAAATTGTCATTCTTAGCCCGCCCTTGTTTCCTCCCCACCTTGTGAGTAAAAATCAGGAATCGCCTTAAGCAACATTCCACATTTCCCCTCATGGCCTTCAGATGACCTGTATCAGCATCACCTGCAGTACTTGTTGAAATGCATCAGGCCTCATCCTAGAACTAATGCCTCTGATGCTTTGAGGGCAGGGCCTTAGAATCTGCATTTTTAGTAAGTCCCCAGGATATTCTTACACACTTTAACACCTCAGAAGCACCTAGCTACTAATTTCAAGTGTCCTCTTTGTAAGACTACTACCTTTGCAAGGAGCCTTTAAGTAGGGTTAATGGTCTACTTTGGTCTCAGAAATTCAGAATCACTCCATGCCTGATTAATGGTAGACCAAATCTTCTAGGAAGGAAGTTCTTAAAATTGGCCTTTTTCCTTGGGGCCTTGGCTCTGAGGATGCCTCAGACTTGCCTTCAGTGGTCAGTAATTCTTACAGCCTGAGAGAAGGGTCTACTTAACTCACCTGTTTTAGTCTCACCACTTTTCCCTGTTTTTGGTTCTAGAAATGATGCTCTCATGGACAGGCAGTTCATCGGAAGAACGGCTAAGAAATGTTTTTAATATCTCAGAGCCTCAAAATAACCTAAACATTCATTATTCTATCCTTTTTTTAACAGTCTTTTTCTTTGTTGGCTACGTGTTTCCCAGTATGATCTGACTTATTGAAACTTTACAAACACTTTAAAGCCCCAATCATATAAACCCTAGGCTTGGTAAACAAGAATTTGCATTTCCTCAAAAAGAAAGAAAGGAAGAATCTACTACTGTTGTAACTGAACCCAGCTTCGGCTACCTGCCTCAACAAAAGCCAAACTCATGAGACAGGTACTGGTGAGAAAGAAAGAGGCTTATTCAAATGCTCGCCACCTGAGAAGATGGGGGACTCTTTTCACAAAGCCCATCTTGACAACTTAGTGCAGACAGGGTTTTATTAGGAAGGAGAGGCAAAGCAGAACAAAGAAACCAGGAACAGGGGGCTGTGGATGTGTAGGCATTGTTCTTGCTAGTTCCAATAGAGATCTTTAATGCCAGCCAAATCTGGTGTTCTAGCTGCCCCAGGCCCAGGCAGGATTCAGGAAACCTGGTTTCTGCAATATGCTGGAAAAAAAGCTGTTAGCAATTTGTGGTAGGCATAACTAACCAGGCCTTAATATGGATCTTTACATTATTGTTCTTTAGTTGACCATCTGTCTTTTGTCACCTGAATTTCTGTGACTAGGAAGTCAGCATCAGCTGGGTCTTGAGGCCAGGCTGCTTCCTAGGTTCACGTAGAAATAGAAACTCCTGAAATGCAAAGTATACTAAAAAAAAAAACTTTCAATGTGAAAGCTCCAGTTTTGAGAAAAATCAGGTTAGAGGAACAAGCTGGGTTGAACATTTACTAAGATTAATATGGGTAGCTTTATATAAATTCTTTTATAAGTTCACTTTGTTAGCACATTCTCATTTTAGTTCTATTCTATGGCTAGTCAAACTAATATAAGTAGTACAGCACATTCATTCCCCATTACACCGTTGGTTTCTAGGAATACATTTCTGAAAGGTTTATCTTGTGAGTAAACCTGTGGCATACAATTTAACCTTAAATAGTAGTACCTGGGGGCAGGCTTTCTTAATTCCATGCTTTAGGAGAAAAGAAGCGAAGTGCATTCCATTGCTGTTTTCTCCTATGTTCAGTGTTTGCTGTTTGTTTTATCTTCAGTCAAATGCCCTGTGGGAACCTTTTATTCTCTGACGCGTTTTGGCTGTGAAAGCTGCTTGATGGGATCTTACCAAGACGAAGAAGGGCAACTTGAGTGCAAACTCTGTCCAACTGGCACTGACACCGAGTATCTCCATTCGAGAAACATCTCGGAATGTAAAGGTAGAGGCTACGTGCACATGTTGAACAGAAGAAGCCTGAATTTTGCCTCCTGTTATGGAATCTAAATGGCAAATAGGATGGAATAAGAACATCGCCGAAAGCCATTCTTTATTTTCTTTCTTTAATTATAAAATATTACCTGAAGTTTTCGCATACTTTAAAGAAGTCCATTTATCTTTTCTTTTGGAACATTCTGTTGCTCTAAGTCAAACTCCACTGTCAATCATTTCAATCAGCTAGCCTGGATTTTTTAAATTGAATCTCACTTTAATTGGTGGGAAGGACTTTGATCTTAGCAATCATTAGGTTGCTTTTCTTATTAGAATAGTATTTGACTTGATGGGATCAACTCTCCATTTACTTGGAAATTCATAACTGCAGATACATATGCATATATTCTTGCTACTAAATAAAATAGTCAATATTTTCAAAATATTTCACTGTTATTCTCAATGAATATTTTTTTAAGGAAATATTTTCTTTCATAATTGAAGTTCTAGTAAGACACACCTATAGGAAAGAATTTGAAAACTGGGCCTCCTTGCTCTTGTTGCAAAGGCAAGTGTGGTGTACAATGGCAGATACAAACCCAGAGCAGCGCTGGGTGATTGGAAGTGCACTAACTATGTTAGCAGTCCTGAGAGTGAGAGCCGTGTGGGGGACAAGGGCAAAGGAAAGGACAGCACACCTGGAGCCAGGGAGCCTGGCCCTGACTCCTCTACTGCAAAACCGTTGTGATGAATTTTAGAAAATTGCTTAAGTAACCTCTCTGGGCCTGGTGCTGAGACTATTTGTACTTCCCGCCCCTCCAGTCCTCCAGTGAAATAGTGTCTTTAGGTAGGAGGAGTGGGGGGCCAGTTCTTAATTAGAGACAAAGGTGCCAGCTTAGTTCTGAGGCTCTAGCCCAATTTGGGGTTTTGTTTCTGTCACTCAAGGGAACAGTGGACAAGCTGAGAGCTTGTACAAGAATGGGTTCCCCCATGCTAATTTGTTCTTATCATAGTGACTTTCTGAGATACGATGTCTAATTTCGCTCAAAAGCTACTTACTGACACTTTCTAAGTGTCAGACTCTGTGCTGGGTAACAACAAAACTAACTGGAAATGAGTTAAAACTTACTAATATACAGAAGAACGAGGAAGGTTAAACACATTGTGTATGCTTGGAGTTCGGGTCCTTCGTTCTGTCCTCAATAAATTAAAATGCAGAAAACCCTATTCTACGCAGTGCTAGTTTTTTATAGCTTTATGTCATCGTTATTAATCTTATTACGTTTTTCCTTTTAGCTCTTTGTAAACAAGGCACCTACTCGTCAAATGGGCTGGAGACTTGTGAGTCGTGTCCACTGGGCAGTTATCAGCCAGCCTTCGGTGCCCGGAGCTGCCTCTCCTGTCCAGAAAACACTTCAACTGTGAAAAGAGGAGCCGTGGACATTTCTGCTTGTGGAGGTTGTCAAAGCCTTAGACACTGCTATATCTTCAAACCTGCTAGGTTCTGTGCCAAACCATATGTCTACTGTATGCAAAGAATGCAAATAACTGTCCCTTCATAGAGTGTTTCCTTTCATTTGGCCAGCCAATACTTAAGTGTAAATGCCTGCAATATAAACGCTGTGCCAGTGCTGTTAGGAATGCAAAGAAATATGAGACTTGACCCTAAACCTCAACAGTGACAGTCGTGTGGCTTCACAAGATGGTAGAAATACACCTCAGGGAAGAACTGTGTTTCCTCATTTATAAAATGAAGTCCTGTTCAATGTTCCTTGAAACTCTAAAAATACCATTCTATGAATTATGCCATTTCATCCCCTACAATGTGAAGATTTTCATGAGTGGTTATCCACTCTGGCTACATATTAGAATCACCTGCACGTTTACGTTCATACTTACAAAGACTGAAATGCAATCTCTACCCCCAGACATTCTGATTTAACTTGTCTGGTTTTCTTTTTAACTTTCCCCAGGTGATTCTAAAACAACAGGAAACGCTGAATAAACTAATTTTGGTTTTCAGATGTTCATATGAAGGGCTCCTTAAAACAGTGTTTAATCTAGCAAATATACTGTGGGGCCAGAGAAGCTGATTCTACTTGGTCCAAGGACATGTTGATCACCACAGGTTTAAATATAAATAAAAAGATTAGTGTCCTAGTTTTCAAATAGTTTTAGCATCCCTATCAAGTACCAATTCCCAGCAGTGTAAAAATGAAGATATAAAAATAAAAGATGAAAATTTAGAATGACTGTGAAAACTGGGAATGACGTTCAGGTCAGCCTATGTCCAGAAATTCCAAAAACTGCAACCACTTTGCAAAATCAATGGAACTGGATTAAAAATAAAAAGTTTCACTGAAGAGTTGAGAATTTAACTAGGATCTAGTTAAAACTCATAAACCATGTCTGTTGTGTAATACCAGCTTTGGATATTTTTTTTGGTTATTAAAAGTCAAACAAGGCTTCACACTATGGTTGAAACAGATCTATTAGAGGCTCTTATTTTGTCAGCATACAAACTAATTTTGGGAGAAAGTCTGCAATAAAAAAAATTCTCTCTCTCTTTCTAACCCTTTCTCCAACCACAAAAGCAACTAGGATTTTTACAGTGAAACAAGTTCTCATTTAACAATTTTTTCCTTTTAGCTTTCCAAATAAGCCTTGGGGTTTGTCTTATACAAATTATTACAATTAAACAATGATAATTTCCAGAAAGTCTCCAAACTTCGGGTAACTGGCCTGTTTGTCCTAATATTCCTAGCACAAGTTTAACCACATTCTGTTTATCATGAGTGAGAACTGGAAATGACAGAACTCAACACTTTCCTGTGGTGCTGGATAAACACCATTTTACTTTAAAATTAAATTTGTATGGGTTCTAAAATATGCGCAAGAGAATTTATTAGCAATTCAGTGGCTTTCTTACAACCAAAGGCTAATGCATTTCTTTTAAATGGAGGCCCGGTACTTCAAGGCACAAATGTTTTGTCTTTACCTCCGCAGTACCTTGTCCACTAGGAGAGTTCTCTCGTTCTGGCTTGATGCCCTGTCATCCTTGTCCTCAGGACTACTACCAGCCCGAGGCGGGGAAGTCCTTCTGCCTAGCTTGTCCCTTTTACGGAACTACAACCTTCACTGGTGCCACGTCCATCACAGACTGCTCCAGTAAGATGATATACTTCATTCCTGCATAACCCTGTGTTGGAGATTGTTGCTTGTCTCTGTGGTAGCTTCAGTTCTGAAATTAACATTTTCAGTGGATTTGGGTGTCTCGACTTGTTAAATTGTCCTTTTGATGTCGTTTTGATGACAGTTAACTCAAAGACTCTTAACTTGGGAATGTCGATAACTTCCAGTTTCTTTCTAAGAGTCTAGAATTTAATGATGTGCTCCCATCTATCTCTATGTTTTCCTTTTTAGTATTGCTAACTAAAACAAAATATATGTGGCTTTGCCTACTCTGAGAACCAGAATCTTGACAGTAATGTTTAAACAGAGTCTACATACTGACAATATCTACCACACAATATGTTTCTCTAACGTTTTCCTATCAATTTTATTAGGTTTTGGTTCAACTTTCTCAGCAGCAGAGGAGAGTATAGTGCCCCACACTTCTCTGGGACATATCACAAAGTATGAAGTCAGCAGTCAGGCAAGTCCATTTTCTATGCATAAAATTTTCTCTAGTGGAATGTTTGGAAAACAATTTGACTTATACATGCCACCCAGAGGAAAATTACCGGAATTGAAACTAAGTAATCAAGACTCATAAATAACATCACTGAATAATTGTATGTACTTGTGACTTCTAATAAGAACTTTCCAAAAATTCAGCATCAGAAGTTCTAAGTACTGAAAATGGATTTTTTCCCAAGCATTTCTTGTGTAGAGAATGTGTACACATGGGGAGTCTTTTGATTCAGTAATAATTAACTTAGCATAGGCATAACCTATCATTTGAGTAAGGGCATTTGGATTAGCCAAAGACCTTTCTTTTCTGATTGGCAGGAAGTTACTCAACTTTCATGAAAATTATTTAAATCATTTTTGTCTGGGGGGGGCAAAAAACACAACAAAAACATTTATTGGAGTAAGGTGCGCTTTTAAGAAAATTAAGAAGCATGACTCATAAACCTAACTAAATTAATTTTTCAGCCATCACTCTGCATTCACCCTGCCCAATGTCATGATAAATTCCTGTCTTTAAGTATATTTAAGGAGGAGAATAGTTGTATTTCTTATTTCAACTCCCTACAGCCTCATCCAAACACTGATTTGTAAGGACTTCATAAGTCATTTTTTAAACTAAGCTTACTGGACACAGATTTTGTAAGGACTTCTAGGACAACTATCAACCCTGGAGACAGAATCCACTGGTCAACTTTTTAAAGTAATGATGCACAGATCCCACTCCCAGAGATCCTGATTTAGCTGGCCCGGGTTGGGGCCCTGTCCTTAGTATACTTTTAAAACACCTCAGTGGAGGCTGATGTGCAGCCAGCATTTGGAAACTGCCTGGGTTTACGGGAACATCACGAACATACGTGCAGGCAGCAGTCCATTTAGCTTGAGTGGACTCACCTGGAAACAGGAGCCAGCTGTCTAACGTTGGAAACCTTCTGACTCCCTACTCAGGATTGCTCTGAAATGAGCAGAGTGTTTTGTCTCTGAGAGATTTCTCTTCTGTCACTGACAGGTTTTCCATGAATGCTTCCTAAACCCCTGCCACAATAGTGGAACCTGCCAACAGCTTGGGCGTGGCTACGTCTGTCTCTGTTCACCTGGATATACAGGTAACATAGAGAAATGCGATTTTTAATGTGTTTTAAATATGAAACTATTGTGACTTGCAGTATCAAACTTTGGAACATCAAAAATAAACCCTGTAAGATACATTGGGCCATATCAACGCACAAAAATTTGGTTGAACGAGATAAACTGGTGAAAAAAGGTATACGTATCTTACAAATGACAGTTTTCTTTGCACATTTTGGAGGAAGAATAAAGAATTATCTTTTCAATGAAAAAGTCACATCATATCTTACAATTTAAACTGGAATATACTCCCCACCCCCCAACTTCTAACTTGGGATATTTTGCTGTTTTATGTATCCTTATAAGGATATCTTAAATGTGTTTACAAAGAGGCAGTACCTTTGTTAAATACTTAACTAGATGGTAGCACTTAATGAATACTGGCTTTTTGTTTACCACCACAACTCCCCATAAATTCAGATTATGGGGACAATTACCTTTTAATAATCATGACTCTGTTTCTCTTGATCCCTCCCTCTGATTGCCCTTCAGTGTTTGGTTTGCATTTTAGGTTTGAAGTGCGAGGTGGACATTGATGAGTGCGGCTCACTGCCATGCCTCAACCATGGAGTTTGTGAGGACCGAGTAGGGGAATTCATTTGCAAGTGTCCGTCTGGTTACACAGGTAAGGGAAACATTTCTTGTTTTCACAGTGTAAACCTTGGAATCACTGAAATTCCAATGCTGAAAATCAAAACCATAATGAGGTATCACGTCACCCCTGTTAGAATGGCTGTTATCAAAAGATGGGTAACAGTGTTGGCAAGGACATGGAGAAAAGGAAACCTTCGTGCACTGTCGGTGGGACTGTAAATTGGTGCAGCCACTATGGAAAACAACGGAGACTCCTCAAAAACTTAAAAATGGAGCTGCCATATGATCCAGCAATTCCACTGCTGGGTATATACCCAAAGGAAATGAAGTAACTATGTCAGAGGGATATCTGCAGCTCTGTGTTCACTGTAGCACGATTCACAATAGCCAAGTTGTGGAAACAGAAGTGTGTAACAAGGGATGGAGAGATAGAGTAAATGTGATAGGTATAGATGCAGATATTATTCAGCCATAAAAAGAAGGAGCATGGATGAAATTCGTGGGCATTATGCTAAATGGGATAAGTCAGACAGAGAAAAACCTACAATCTCACTTATATGGAATTAAAAATATCCAAACTCAGTCCTTTCCTCCCACGGCCCCCATCGCGGGTCCAGGCAGCTTGGGTGGCAGGCAGAAGTGGCATGGGCCAGGCAGCCCGGGTTCGCGAAGGTTCCCGGTGTGCAGCGGCCCGCGGGCATCCGGCACACGCACGCCCGTGCCGTGGCCAGGATGCCCAAGAGGAAGGTCAGCTCCACCAGCGAGGGGCAGCGGAGGAGCCCGAGAGATCAACGCGATTGTCAGCTAAACCTGCTCCTGCAGAAGTGGAAACCAAGCCAAAAAAAGAAATAAATAAAAAGCAGCAGGAAAGGGTAAATCTGCAGACAAAAAAGCGCAAAGGGAAAGGGGAGCAAAGGGGAAAACAGGTCGAAGTGGTTACCCAGGAACCTGAAGATCTGCCTGCGGAAAACGGAGAAACTGAGGCGCAGGGAGCCCAGGCTCGGAGGAAGCAGGAGCGAAGGGCCAGGTCTGATGAGCATCACAGCCGCGTCTCACCAGCGCTCCCTGCCCCGCTTGTACAATCTGGAGGAACGTTCTTATCAGCTATTTTGTAAATGCAAGTTTTTAGTAGCTCTAGAAACATTTTTAAGACAGAGGAAATTCCACCTCATCCCTTTTTTTTTTTTTTTAAGTGTAAATGCTTTTTTGTAAGAGGTGAAATCATTTGCTGGTTGGTGGTTTTTTGGTACAACCAGAAAACAGTGGGATATTGAATATGGGAGGGTTTGGTTGTCTTGGTGTCAGCTTAACATTCCATGGATGGGGGTAGTTTTTACATCCTATAAAAAAGCATAAAAATGGCAGTTTAAGGTCAGCATTTGATATGTCTTGAACATTTTAAATTACTTCTAGCTCATGTTTTTGGTAGAGTGGTCTCCAAAAGAAACTACTCCTCGATCTTGGGTCTCCCTGTCAGAACTTTGTGCAGCGTCTGTGGTGTGGTTGTCCAGTTTTCCTAGTAACTCTGTTAATGTGCTGCGACAGATTGAAAATTTGATTATGTAGTACATTTGATATTAAATTGTGAATTAGTGGGACTTTGTCGTAACAGTATATCAACATTTGAAGATATTGGTACTTGATACTCTATTAAGAAAAATTAGCCTCCACATTTTAAGTTGGAAAGTCACTGGAATAACTGTTTAGGAAAGAATCACAACTATACAACTTTAGGTTTTTGGTACGTATAGTAAGAATTGTGCACAAATTGAAATATCTGTGTACTTATCCTCAAAACAACCAATAAAATCTCAATTATGAAAGAAAGAAAAAATCCAAACTCATAGAAGCAGAGTAGAATGGTGGTTGCTGGGGGTATTTGGGCTGCGTCGTTTGAGGGTGTAAGCCTGCAACTAGTAGATAAGTAAGTCACGTTAAAGACTCAAGAAATAAACTCAAAAAAGGGTGAACAACTAGCAAACAATATGATAAAAAAAAAAGTTTAAAACAAAATCACACTTATCTTCTTAACTGAAAGAATAGTGAGATGTTCACGGCTGTCACTTTCTGTTGCATGCTGAAAATATCACTTTCTTGCTAGAAAAGTTTGATAGTTCACACAATAGAAGAAAACATTTTATTTCAATGTATTTGGCAAAGAGCAAAATATTTTACAAACACGTTAGCCATGATTTCCAGTTGTTCTGCTTTATACCTGATCGACTTGCTTGAAAAGTATTCGTCTTAAATTCATCCAGCTCAAATATTTTTTGATTCTTTGCAGGTCAAGTATGTGAAGAAAATATAAATGAGTGTAGCTCCAGTCCTTGTCTGAATAAAGGCGTCTGCATTGACGGCGTGGCTGGCTACCGCTGCGCGTGTGCGAAGGGGTACACAGGTGGGACGTCCCCGCTCTGCCTGCGCTGTCTCAAGTCCTGTAAAGCACCACAGACCGTAACACTTACTAACATTATATGTTAATGTTGATTTTCTGATTTTATAAATGTGCTGAGATTATAGAAGAGAAAGTCTTTTTTTTTTTTTTTTTTCTCATGAAAGTCCTTATTTTTGAGGAAATTCTCCCTGAGCTATTTAGAGGTAAAAGGGCATCACATCTGCAGTTTACTCCTAAACAGTTCAGAAAAAAATAATATCATTGTGTGTGTGTTGTGTGTTTGTAAAGAAAGACAAAGAGACAGAGACAGAGAAAGAATGAGAAGACGAGAGTTTATATGATAAGACAAACATTCAAGAAGAAGCTGGAGATGAGTCACGTAAGATTATATTGAAACGGATGCTAAGTAATATGGTTTTATATATATATTTGTTTGATAAAGAGGAAGTCCAAAAAAATGGACAGTGAAGAAAAAAGGCAAGGTCAAAGACACAGAGGAAATGTTTGAACTAAATGTGCTCGTTTTACTTTTTAACACTGTCTCAGTCTTATGTCCATTACGAATGCTGGTTTCAGAAGGACGCAGGTAAAAAGAGTAGGTTATGAAACACGCAGTCCTAGAAGGACTTAGAAAAGCCAGCGCTCAGTAGAGAGTGGGCCTCAGAGCAGCGTGACAGGCCAGTGGCTCTGCAGCCTTCACTGAGAAGCAGCGTCCTCCAAGGGAACGCTTTGCCCCAGTCCTCGCAAGGGGTTAACGCTTGGCTCTTTCCCACCTTCATCCACCCCAGGCCCGCGCTGTGAGACAGAAGTCAACGAATGCCAGTCAAGCCCGTGCTTAAATAATGCAGCCTGTGAGGATCAGGTTGGGAGGTTCTTGTGCAAATGCCCACCTGGATTTTGGGGTACCCGGTGTGAAAAAAACATGGATGAGTGTCTCAGTCAACCATGCAAAAATGGAGCTGCCTGTAAAGATGGTGTCAATAGCTTCAGGTACAAGACGAAGTCTGGTTCTTTCCATTATTTTTATTTACTTACCGGTCCTGTCATTCTGCAGCCTTTATAGAGGTTTATTTTGAGTCCCAAGTCAGCCATTCCCAAATTCTTGCCCAAGGACAGGCTGCAGTAGAGTCTCTCTGCCACCTGCAGTTCTCGTTCACGGAGTCCTATGTAGAGTCCGTAATTTTAAAATAGGCAACCATATGATTTCAATTCCCCAGTGGCCGTGGTGCACAGCTGCATTTGGGAACCACTGTTCTATACCGCCATCCCTCAGTGTCCGTGGGGAATTGGTTCCAGGACCCCCACAGATACAAAATCCACGGATGCTCAAGTCCCTTATATAACATGGCCTGGTATTTGCATATAACCTATGCACATGCTCCCATATGCTTTAAATGGTCTCTAGATTATTTACAGTATCCTTTACAATGTAAGTGCTGTGTAAATCGTTGTTATTCTTCATTGCTTAGGGAATGATGACAAGAAGACAGTCTGTACATGTTCAGTACCGATGCCACCATCACCCATTGAACATTGAACTACATGGTACATGTCAGCAACCCATAACATTATTTTTAGAATATTTTCAATCCATGGTTGATTGAGTCTGCAGATGTGGAACCCATGGATCCAGACAGCCAGTGTACTTGGAAGGCAATAAAAGATGAAAGGAAATACAGTTACACAAGAAGCAAATACAAAACCCATTTTTAAATGTTTTCTATTTTAGCTGGAATTTTCACACTAGATAAATTCAGAAGGACTCATGCAATCAAATTGCCACAGTACCAGTCTACATACTATGTCCATGGTTTTCAAACATTTCTCTTTCTGTTTAGTAACGCTTGGTCCAAAAGAAGTCTGATGTGAATGTAAACAAATGAAATAATAAAAGCTTGACTTTTTTGTTTAGTCATGTATTATCGAGGTTGATACATTTGGCTTTAGTTTACTCATTTCAACTGCTGATTAGTATTCTGTTGCATGATTATCCTGTGGGTTAGTTTCCCATCCCCTCTCCATAAACATTTAGAATGAGACGGCTGTGAACATCTGTTCCATGGGTTTTTGTGCCCCTGTGCCATAATCTCCTAGAGTCCTTAACTAGAAATAGGTGGACAGGGCTCTGGGAATGCAGACCCTCAACTTCCCTTGACACTGGCAAGTTGTGTTCTACTTACTATATGAGATGTCCCATTTCACAACACCCTTGTCAGGATTTGACATTATGAGGTATATTTTCCATTCTGATGGGTTTAAGTGGCTCGTGGCATACAATAGACACTGTATGGCAAGCTGATTAGGAGCAAGGCACTAGACTGTGTTCAAAATCCTACCCCATCACTTAGTAGCAAGAGGACTTGGGCAAGTGAGCTTCTCTGGGCCACAGTTTGCTCATCTGTAAAATGAGAATAAAAATCATTATGAAAACTGATTATAAAAATGGTTCTAAAAATTGATTAATATATGTAAAGCCTTTAGAGCAGCATATGGACTTTTAATATATTTTTTCCTAGCACTTCTATGGGGAGAGAAACTCCCAATGTGTAAATAACACTTCACCTTGACCAGAACTACCTTCTACTCTAATTTTACTACTACAACATTTCAAATAAATGGTGTGTTAAATGATTAGAGGAACTAGAAAAAGTACCTAACAGTTAAAGTAATGTTTTGATGTGGAAAATCTGTTCCAGCATTTCAATTTTCATAGTCCTTTGAGACAAGTTATCATAAGTGGGAAACATCCTCTGCTGCCTGCCTGCAACTGTTCTCATTGCTACGTTTTGTTTCCTTCAGGTGCCAGTGTGCGGCAGGCTTCACGGGGCTGCACTGTGAACTGAACATCAATGAGTGTCAGTCTAACCCGTGTAGGAATCAGGCCACCTGTGTGGATGAATTAAACTCTTACAGTTGTAAATGTCAGCCGGGATTTTCAGGCAGCAGGTGTGAAACAGGTATATATGTATGTAGTATTAACAATACTAAAAATCGTGATATGGTAACAGTATCAATTTTTACCTGCGCCAAGCACCACATATATACCAAAAACTATAATAAGCATTTTGTAATTATTTAATCTTCAGAGTCATCCAATAAACTGGGCAATCTCATCCTCAATAGCACAGGTGAGGATATGGAAACCTAGAGGTGTAAGAGGGAACTCTTAGCATTCTACATGTTTAGAAGGGACACTTTGATAAGCTACTTGACTGGAGGTCGCAGGTCATGGACATGTTTGAGAATCAATGCTAAACTGCTTTCTCAGGGTGCTGGAGTCTTTTAACTGTAGGACTTCTGTTTGGAGTGAGGTATGCAGGATTGGGGCAGAGCTGAACTGGTCATGAAACAGTGAAGAGCCAGAGCCCCGAGTATGGATGACCTGAAGTTAGTTGCCCCTCCTTCTCTCCAGCATCAGTTAATCCTCTCAACTAGGTCATTCCCAACAGCATCCAGAAATGCTTTAGAGTCTCTCATCTTTAATAACTCCCAATCCCACCTCTCCTTCCAACTACTCCATTTCTCTGCTTCCTTTCACTACTGAGTACTTTTCTTATCTTAGATACTCACTGATTATTTTAATAGAATGTGTTTTCTGTTTTGTAAATAATGTATTTTTAATTTTGAAACTTTGTCAGATCATCCTATTTACTGAAATGGCCTCTTTGACAATAGTACTGTGTACCTACTGTTTATTTTAGACGATTGAAAAATACACTGCGAGCGCCATGGTCTGCACACTTTTCTTATTTGTTGCAGAACAGTCTACACGTTTTAACCTGGATTTTGAAGTTTCCGGTACCTATGGTTACGTCATCCTAGATGGTGTGCTTCCAGCTCTCCGTGCCGTAACCTGCACATTCTGGATGAAATCCTCTGACATGAACAACTACGGAACACCAATCTCCTACGCCCTGGAGAATGGCAGCGACAATACCTTCCTCCTGACTGATTACAATGGGTAAGCAGAAATGGCAGGAAGTCTGTGCTTTGGATCTTCTCCCAGCACCAAGTTAGACCTTACTTTGGGGTTAGGGGAGCAGGGGAGTCAGGTGCTGCAGCAGGACAGCAGGGTGACAATAATGAAATATAGCATATGGACAAGTCCTATACAAGGGCAGTTTTCATCATAATGCCTTATACATGTATTTTGCTATTTACTAAGTATTTTCTTGGTATTTTACTAAGTATTGGTATTTACTAAGTACTTCATTTGATCTTTACATCATGCCCTGAGGAACTCATGCCCCTTTTACATATAGCAAAACAAAGTTCCAAAGAAACTGAATGGTTTGCCCCAAATCTCACAGCCTGAGAGTGGCAAAGCCAAGTCTCAAACTCTGACTCTTACGACTGTTGTTCCTTCTTTTACATATTGGGGCCTCCAAGGGTCAAGGGAGTTCAGTGACATTGCTGACCTGTGGAAGGATACATGTGTTGAGTATGAAGTGGTCTACAAACTCGGGTGTGCAAGACGACATTTCTTATTGGAGCCTCAACCTCAGTTATTTCTCTGCTTTTTTTTTTTTTTTTTTTTTTTACTATTGAGTGTTTCACCTATTTTAGATACTCTCAGATTAGTTAATAAAACCCACAGAGTTTTGCTAAAGACCCACAGTCTTGGACAGGACGTCCGTCATTGGTCATCTGTTCACATTAACATTGCTAATCAGTGAGCGGTCCACTGCCTCAACTCTGTGGTCCCTTCAGAACCACTGCTCTTTGCCACACGTGGAATCCTTGGCAAGGCTGAGGTTTATACCTTCAATCTGGATAGATTCTGTGGTTTACCACATGGCCTGTTCCTTTCAGATACAGCCAAATTTGTGGCCGTTTGCTACCGAGCAGGTTGCAAGCCTCAAAGACCCACTGAGCTCTCTTTCCTCTCCTCAATCCATTCTGTGCTTGCACGACTCTCATTCCTTGAATTCTTGACTCACTCTCTCCAGAATAGTGAATCTCCAATTGGACTGACATGTCTCAGCTCATCCTAAGGCTTTCTCCTAGCCCTCTGTGTTTAAGAAACACAAATAGTCAGTGAGCTACAATAAAGCATAATCTGTAAATCAAATCTGCTTTTGTGAAATATGACCAAATCAAAAACAAGAAGTAATGGTTTTACCCACATGAAAAGTAAAACAAAGAAAAGAAAAAAAATAGTAGCATGCCCCACAGGTGGGATTACAACATATGACATAACTGTGTCCCCTGGAATCTTTCCACAGCTGGGTTCTTTATGTGAACGGCAAGGAAAAGATAACAGATTGCCCCTCTGTGAATGATGGCAGTTGGCATCACATTGCAATCACTTGGACAAGTGTTGATGGAGCCTGGAAAGTCTATATCGATGGGAAATTATCTGACGGTGGTATGGGCCTCTCTGTTGGTTCGGCCATACCTGGTATGTCTTAGCAAAAGAAATATAATTGTGTTAAATATTACAAGTGGTGGTGCTTAGGTGAACATGGAGGTTGCTAGCTTTGTTGTCTTTGGTTTTAGACAAAGATCAATAAATATCTCTTTTATTTACTACCCCCCCTAATTATCCAGACTGTAAATTATTAGAAGCTTTTCTAGGTATGCTTTGTGACCCTCTGTAGGAAATGCCTTTGGGGTCTTTAGTAAGACCACCAAGAAGCGTTTTGAACTAACTGTGGGTGGTTACTAACCTGTCTTCCAAGGAGGAGATTAATTGCTGATGTTATTTGTATGTTGGTTTTGTTTTGTTTTATGGTCAGTCTACAAGTATACAAATATATCTAGTACATAAGTTGGAGCATTCCTAATAGCTATCTGACTTTTATGCTCTATTTCCAGTAAAACTCAAACTTCCCTCTTCAGATACTTATAGAAAAATATTCGAAGAGTTTTAGTTTGAAAGAATGCAAAAGTTTTAAGCGATCCAGGGTTCTCAGCATTGTACAGAACAGTAAGCTTGCTCTATGTAGATTTCTCTATGACGTATTTCAAATGAGGAGGAATGGTTGCAGTTTTCTTTAATAAATATGGAAGCATTATAAGTGTTTCAACGGGAAGTGCTACTATCAGGTGAAGGAGGGGGGTGGTTTCTTTTTGTGTTTAGAGTGTTCTAGTTTTGAACTATCCCTTTTCTGGGTGGTGGGATGGCAGGTGACTCTTATGTTCTTCTTTATTCCTTTCTGATATTTGCATAATGAACGTATATTTCATTTATGGTTAAAAAAACAGCATTTATCTTTAAAAAAAAAAAAGAGTGAAAAGTAGGTTAAAGAAATGGGGATGAGAAGGAAACTATAGTAGTATCCACCCAGGGAGATTGTTGTCTGACCACAGCAGTAAGAATGAATTGAAGTCCATATAAATTGCAGAACTCAATTGAATTTTTTTTTATTAATAAAACATACAGGAGATGTAGCTAACTGAGCTTTTGAAGAATTCGCCCTGATCCATTTCTATTGGCTGTGCTTTCATTAAGTTAGCATTTTAGGAATAACAGAGCAGTTTACCTCCTTTTTTCCCTTCTTTCTTTAGGTGGTGGTGCATTAGTTCTTGGGCAAGAGCAAGACAGGAAAGGAGAGGGATTCAACCCAGCTGAATCTTTTGTGGGCTCCATAAGCCAACTCAACCTCTGGGACTATGTCCTGTCTCCACAGCAGGTCAATTGCATTTTCAGTGTATGACAGTAATGAGATACAAAGGTACAAACCTAGTAAAAATGTGAACAGCCTAATGATGCCGTATCTTATTGCAACCTCTGGGTTTTCAGAATTTGCCACCAGTGTCATCTGAGGCTATGGTTGTAAACTAAGCCAAGCAGAGGTTATCTACAGTAACTTTCAATAAATCCCCTTTTCAGCGTCTTGGTGATGTTTTCAAATTTTATTGGACGTGATTATTGTATAAAATCTTATAATTTCAGAGCTGAAAAGAGTCATAGAGAATACTATTTCCAACCCCTCTGACTAAAGATATGGAAATTTAGGGGTGGCATAAGATTATGCATAGAGAGTAACAGATGAGTGAGTGACTTAAGCCAGTCTGTAGTCCAATGGCCTGGGTTCAAACCCCTGTTTTACCACGAATTTGCTGTGATGATTTTGAACATGTTACTCCCTCTCTCTAAGCTTTAGGGTTGTGTGGTTTTTTTAAATCTATGAAGATAAACAGAGCTGCATAGTGGAGCTTGGGACCTAACCTGATCCTGCATGTGCAGTTGTGGCATTGTTTGGGACATAGTAAGGGCTTAATAAATGCTTGCTCTTATTATTAGTGGCAGAGCTTGTCTGAGCCTTTGCTGCCGCAACTTAATTTTTAAAACATGTTTTTATTGATTTCAGAGAGAGGAAGGGAGAAGGAGAGAGAGATAGGAAACATCAATGATGAGTCATTGATCGGCTGCCTCCTGCATCCCCCCTACTGGGGGTTGAGCCCGAAACCTGGGCATGTGCCCTGACAGGGAATCGAACCGTGACCTCCTGGTTCGTAGGTCAACAGAGAGAGAGGGAAGAGAATTTTCCTGTTGCCCCCAAATCATATCTTACAAAAGCCTGCTTCCCTGCACCCCACCCCACCCAAAATCTGCAGATGTTTTTAATAGGATTAAATTAATATATAATAACTCCATCTCAGTGAAACAAGGAAGGTTTATCTAAAGATGTGTTCTTAACCTTTCAGGTGAAGTCGTTGGCTACCTCGTGCCCAGAGGAACTTGCTAAAGGAAACGTGTTAGCCTGGCCTGATTTCCTGTCGGGAATTGTGGGGAAAGTGAAGATCGATTCCAACAGCATATTCTGTTCCGGTCAGAGTTCCCTTCTCCCAAAGACTCTGCTGTCTCTTGACTACCCTGCGGTTTTCCAGCAAAAGGAGACTGTTTGAAATTCCCTGTTAGTCCAAGAGTGTGTGCCTGTTAGCCTGTTGGTTAACTAATAATTCATTTTTACCCAACTTCATCCAAAAGATACATTTATTTATTTTTTTACTACTTAAATACATTCTGTTTAATAGGGTACAAATTAATTGTGGAATAAACTTGGACAAAGGTAGAACAAGATAAGGAAAATACGATGAGAAGAGGGATATGGTTATATTTTTAAAGGCCCAGTGAAGTCCTGCCCTCCCATTTGAGATGGGTGCTCTCTGGGCCCTGTACTTGCCAGCAGCCACCCAGAGGCAGCACAATGGATGTTACAGCCCACACACCAAATAGTCAAGCTCTGAATGATCAAAACTGCCTCCTAAAATTCAGTGTATTTAAACAAATTTCTGAAGATGTCCTCGAATTCATGATTTTTGATAACTTATAAGAACATTTTTATTCATATTCCTAAAATACTGTTTTGTCCTTTAAAAAATATTTAGCAGAGTCTGCTGAAAGAGGGAAAGTTGTTTGTTGACTTGAGTTTTTTCGTAGTAAGTTTGCTTGCCAGTGATTTTAATATCAGCAGAGTGGCTCTCAAATGCTGGTACAACATGCAATTTGAAACCCTTGACCTGGCGATGCTCCTCTATGTTGTTGACAAGCTCTGTGCCTGTGTTCTTTGCCTCAGATTGCCCACCATTAGAGGGATCCATACCTCATCTGCGAACTGCATCAGCAGATTTAAAAGCAGGCTCCAAGATCAGTCTGTCCTGTGACCCAGGCTTCCAGATGGTCGGGAACCCTGTGCAGTACTGTCTGAATCAAGGACAGTGGACACAACCACTCCCTCATTGTGAACGTGAGCTGCTTTATTGAAGGCATTTTAGTACCTCTTGAAAAATATTGGAACCATAGAACACTTTTCAGGAATGCTGTATAAAAGTTATACACTGTACAGTAGGAAATATAGAAAATACTCCTTGAATGCTTCCTTTGTGCAATGAACCCTGAGTGCTGGACACCAGGAGGGAGGTGGGCAGTGAAGATCCAGAGAGACCACCAAGCTGCAAACTAAGGCTGACTGCTGCTAGTGCCAGGCTTGGCTGCTTAGCTAGAGGAACAGGACATCCCAAGGCCAGATGTTGCTTGTTTGGGGTTTGTGGATCTTTGAGAGATTTTAAGACAGTCCGCAGCATGAATCAAAACAGGCTATTTGTATGGAAAAGTCACTGGAAGTGGCTTAGATGGGTCTGAAATTTGGGTGGGACAAGTTGTTAGGGAATCGCCAGGGAGGGGTGAACAGTGTTAGCTAGGTTAATGGAAACTCAGATAAGGTGCAGGCCTGCACCTGCAGGGGGCGGGCTCTGCAAAGGAACAATGAATGGTGTCTGCCAGCACTTATGTCTAGGAGAAGGCTGCCCCTCCAGCCCTGCCCTGAAGCCAAACAATTTAGTTCTTCCTGTTCATCCCAGCGCTGGAGCTCAGAGAGTGAGTCTGAGCAAGTCCGTGTGTGGGCCTTTGAAGAGAAATGCCTGGGACTTCAGTAGCCTTCCCTCTCACTGGTCCACAATCCCCACTGTTTTTTACAGCCAGAAGTCATGGGACTTCTCTTCCTGGCACTAGAACTCTGGGCTGGGGGGCCTTGCTCCTCAGAGGGGACCTCCGTAGCCAAGGTATCCCTCCCAATTGTTAACTGCCACGCATGGGTGTGGGACCAGTCCATTCTACCTCTCTGCCGCTCCTACCAGTCTCGATGTGGGTTTTTCTTTATATCCTTAGTTATAGGACTTCTGTTCAGCTAAACTTCAGGGGGCCCTCAGTGATGGTTGTGCTACCACCCCTAGAGCACTCTCAGTCTAATGTTTCCAGGCAATGAAAAATTCATGCTTAACCCAACTACCTGTTCAATGTAAATAAAATGTCCTTTGATCATTTTGTTCCTCACGTAGTTGTGTTCTTCCTGGTCACATTGCAGGCATTAGCTGTGGGCTGCCACCCTCCTTGGAGAATGGCTTTTATTCAGCTGAGGACTTCCATGCAGGCAGCACAGTGACCTACCAGTGCAACAATGGCTACTATTTGTTGGGTGATTCAAGGATGTTCTGTACAGACAATGGGAGCTGGAATGGCATTTCCCCCTCATGCATTGGTGAGATAAATCTTGACAATTGCTGTGTTGATTTATTTAAACTCTATGGGAGACAGTCATCTCAAATTCCTGAAACTCTCTCATGGTACTTTTGTCAACTTCGTCTCATCCCAGTAAGCTCTGGATAAACCATGGAGGCAAAGCAGCTGTCCATAGAGGACAGCTTAAATTTTTACCAGGCTCCATATTAAGAGTATATGTTGTCTTTGTTCTTCTACTTACCCACCTATAAACTAAAGAAATAGTAACTTTTATTGTATATCTGCAATGTGATTATGACTATTTAAATTTTATATAGAAAAGATAGTGTTACACGTTTAGTGATATGTAATGATTTTAAAAATAAAAACAAGTGTTTACTCTCTGCGATCTGTCTTCATTTTAGATGTTGATGAATGTGCTCTCGGGTCAGATTGTAGCAAGTATGCTTCCTGCCTGAACACGAACGGATCCTACACTTGCTTGTGTATCCCACACTACATAGGCGATGGCAAGCACTGCGCAGGTAACTAGTAAATGGTTAATTGACAAGTTTATTTCCTTTCTGTATTCAAGTATATGTTTCTGATGTATGTTATTTGAAAATAAGATGACACTTTCAGCATCAAGGGGGAGTTAGAGAAGAGGAACCAAATTTAAAAAGACACAGAAGTGACAACTAAAGGTGCTTTAAATGTGCCTCTCCCAACCTCCCTATTTCTGAAAAACAAAACTGAGAGCCAACTAAACCATCAGGCTGTTGAAGAAATGCCTGCAGAGTAGGACAGTAAAATGAATTCAGAAATATAACCAGTGGTTTCCACCACCTCCGTCGGAACAAAACAGACGCATTATCACATCTTCATCATCAGGATGTTCCCTCTGCCTCAGCCACACAGAGTGGGGTCATTGGAAATAATGGACCCTTACTTTACCACATCTCTGTATTTTGTGATAACGTTGATAATATTGGCCCTTCTCTCAACCCATAGGAGTCTTTCTACATTTATTTTGAGAAAGCGGCTACCAGAAAACAATAAAGAGAAATTCTCAAAATCAGGTCTTATAATTGCATTGACCTTTTGAGAGCATTTTATTTAAAGCCCTTGGCTTTTTGAATCAATGTATCTTCCCCTTTTGGGAATTCAAGTATTAAAGTCACCTCTGTTACTCAAAAGTTAGCCCCAAATCTCCCTTTAACTTATTTCCCTTCCTAGAAGTGATGACCGACCCCAACTTTGCATGCAGTAGGGGCTTGTGATCTGTAGCCTGTTTGAGATGTGAGGCTGGGGACTTCTAAATGTGCTTTAAACGAGCTTGAGGGAACATCAGTTACTCTTAAAATGTGGGTGTAAGGTTAGGGGAGGTCAAAGGGGCTGAATCCATTTTAAGCCATGCCGTGGCTCCACCACTACCTCCCCAGTAAACAGCTCCTTTTTTGGCCAGATAAATTTTGTATATTTTTTGCTGTTTCAAAATATTATTTAAATGCCTATTAAATATATTGTCTGGTCTAGTCATTCAGTGATCTCTGGCCTTCATGTGTGTCCCTTCAAAAGCCTTTATCTCAGGATATAACTGGTTCCTTACCTGTAGTGGAATTGTTTTGCTGTGAGACCTTGGATGGTTGTGCAAAAGCCACTTACTGTTCCCCCAAAACTGTTTCTCTTTCAAGAACCTATAAAATGTAAGGCTCCCGGAAATCCAGAAAATGGCCACTCCTCTGGTGAGATTTATACGGTGGGTGCCGAAGTCACATTTTCATGTGAGAAAGGCCACCAGCTGATGGGCGCAACCAAACTCACGTGCTTGGAGTCCGGGGAGTGGAGTCATCCGATACCATATTGTGAAGGTGTGTTTAATAAGTTCCCCATGTTTATGGTGTTTGGCGATCCAAGACACTCCAGGGGTAGAAATGTCAAGGATTATATCGCGTCAGTGTTCCTAGCATTTAAAACCCAACTACTAGGCTCCTTTGTAAACGTGACAAGAAAACCTAGAGCTGTCCTTGAACTTGCAGAGATTTTGCCCACACTCACTAAGAACAGCACTGCTGTTTGTTTTCTGTCCTCTAAGCTGTTTCCTGTGGTGCACCAGCTGTTCCAGAAAACGGTGGCATTGATGGATCAGCATTTACCTATGGCAGTAAAGTAACGTATAGGTAAGCGGCTACGATTAAAGTACATTGTAGAAGTTGTGGGTGACCTGCTGGCAGTGATAGTATACTGGGAGAAGGGAGGAAGGATAATCCCAGAGGAGGGTTTTGAATTAATGTGGAATTAATTGAATTGTGTGTAGTATGAAGAAATTGAATCCAGTAATCTATCTAATGGTAGTCATACCTAGAATCCTTAAACCCCTTGACGAGTAACTTGTTTTTGCCACCAGCACCTCCTTGAGAACCTCTGAGAATGGATGCCATGTAAGAAAGCTCTGCGAGCTAATGAATATTCTTGGTTATAAGCTGGAGCTTTGGTTCCAAACCCGGTATTATGGGGACTAATACTAGACCAGATCACTCTCGAGCCGAGAATTTCCTGTTTGGAGCTGCTAATTCCTGGCACAAACTGGAGTCCAGCCAGTTCTTTAAATCTGTCTTCCTGCTGATCATGCCCAAGATTCCTGGGGGGGAAGATGTGCAGTATTGACCCCTGGGAAAAACATCATTTCAAAGCATTATTTCAGTAGGAAAAAGGAACTCTTCCAATATGAATGAATTCTCAGTAGTTTTGGAGGTTTGGGCACAGATAAAATTATGCAAAGTAAAGCACATTATGTTCTGCCCTGTTCCTTTATCTCCGTTAGGTGTAATAAAGGGTATACTCTGGAAGGTGGTCGAGAATCATCCTGTCTTGCTAGCGGTTCTTGGAGCCTCTCTCCTCCTGCATGTGAACCGGTCAAGTGTCCTAGCCCCGAAAACATAAATCACGGGAAATATATTTTGAGTGGGCTCACCTACCTTTCTACTGCATCATATTCCTGTGAGAGTGGGTACAGGTAAGTCCACACACACAGGCCAAGCTTCCTGCAACACCCGTGACTCATTATTTACTCTGTAGGTTTTATTTGCATGTGACTGGCTGATTTTCCATACAGGCTTCTACGTGTAAAAGATACTCTCAAATCGGTATGCTTCCTAAGGCCTAGCTTATAGCAGGTTAGCTTACAGGGAAACATTCCATCTGGGAGCTCTAATTCAGTTGCTATGAACATTTAGACAATAACCATGAAAGCAAAAAGTGCTGTGAAGCCTAAGACAATGCCTGGGTTTTTTGGTAAGACAGTGACTTACCAAGCTTATACTCAACATCATGTGGGATGTTATAAAAAGCATGTCAAGGTAAGGGCCTGGCTCCTTAATACTGTAGGAGAGTAATTTGATTAATGGTGTGTGTACACATGATTAATGGTGTGTGTGCGTGTTTTCAAACAGGAACAATAGAGAGAGTCAGTCTGTGATCAGAAACTTGGCCAACAGGATCTGAAGGGGAACAGATCAGGTGCACAGAACGTGGAATGCGAAGCACAGGCAGGCAGAATCAGGCTGGCAAGCAAAGGTAGATAAGCAATGCAACGGGATGCGAGGGTTGCAAATCAGAGGAAGACCTGGGGTCAGAGTCATGAGCAACACAGTTCAGATCCCAGGCTCAGGGCCAGGACAGCGCCCTCTGACCTCAGTTACCCTGAGCATCTCCTTTATCCTGGGTGTCTGTCTCCTAGCCAGCTGGTTAACCCTTTCTCATCCAAGCAACCTATTCACAAGGCCTGGCATGCCCTACCATACCACCAGTGAGCACAGTTTATTTTGTACCAAGTTATGTTGTTTTAACTCATTCATTTTTTTAAAGGGTCTAGAGGCTGCTCGGGTTTATAAAGCAGTAAAATATGACCAAACTTTATATTTATGTATTCAGATTCTGCAAGAGTCCCCCGTTCTCTTCTAAGCCCTCCCTATTTCATCTCAATAGCAGGACATAAACAGCCAATGAAAGAGGTGTGTCATTCTTTCCCGTAGCTTACAGGGCCCCTCTATCCTTGAATGCTCAGCATCAGGCAGCTGGGACAGAGCGCCACCTACCTGTCAACTTGTCTTCTGTGGAGAGCCACCTGCCATCAAAGATGCTGTCATCACCGGGAGTAACTTTACTTTGGGGAGCACTGTCACTTACACTTGCAAAGAAGGGTGAGTAATCCTGTGCAGTAAGGAGCTCTGGGAGCCGCTGAGGGTGGGGATGCTCCCGAAAGCAGAGATGGGCTCCATTGAACATTAAATTACACTTCCTGCCAGCCAAAGCCAAAGAGAGCTTTATGCTCTTATTTCCTGCCAGCAGAAAGGGAGCGTAGCCCATGTTTTCCTGGAATTAGAGTAATTTATCAAATTAGGCCTCAAGTAACAGACATTGGGCAATGCAGTGGAAAATACTGTTACACTTCAATTAAAGATGCAAAACACCATTAAATAGGCATTTATCCTCTGCAAACTGAAAGGCAGGACTTTAAGTCACAGAAGAAAGATGACATGTCTTCAAGAAAAAATGATCAGATTCAGGCTTTTACATTTTTAATGATCTCATTTAATTCAGACCTGAAATATGAAAAACCAGGAAGCAGATTACAAAGAGCTCAGTGTCTCACTGGATCCTCACGAAAACCCCGTGAGATTTAGAGGAGAAGTCACTCTGGATGGAGACCTGCTTGGGGTCCCAGACAGTACTAAGGGGTAATTGAATCCCAGGTGATCCGACTTTGCCCCCATGCTTCCTCAGTAAATATTTTCATCATTAGTTGTGCTTTCACACTCCAGATTTACCACAGTTGCTTTTCACACAGCTGGAAGCAGCAGCCACCGGAGGGTTCCCATCTTCTGGGTTTGTAAGCTCAGCTCTGTCATTCACTAACTGTGTGGCCTTGGGGAAATTGTATAACCTCTCTGTGCTTCGATTTCCTACATAAAATGAGTTCATTAAAGGTTCATAGTTCTTATGGACAGTGCAAGGAATAAAATGATATAACACTTGGCCTCCCCAGGAAAAACTTAATAAACTCAACAAAAATTGCCATTATGATGATGATTGGAGCACAAATGAGAAGGTACAGTTTCTGTACACTCATAGACGGTGAAGTTCATTTCACCTGGATAGAAGAATGCCCCACTCCTACAGGACTGCCAGCAGGTGGCGACATTTTGTGGCAAATGGTATAAATAGCAGACAACTCTCAAATCTTAAGGCCTTCTGAAGTGAAAAAGAAATCTTTGACATTAAACTGTCAGTGCAGGAGTTAGCTTCTGACAGCCCCATTTCTCCCCAGTGGACTGGCTGATTTAAAAACTGCTTCAGAATAAACTGCACAGGACTGTTAAAGGTTAGTTGTTTTTGTGAAATCTTATCTAATATAAATGTCCCAAATAATTACTAGATATTGACAACTTCTGGGTTTTTTCTTATTAAAAAAGTGAGGTACTGTTACCATATAAAACTAGAAAATAAAAAGGTTATTTTAAGAAATTACCCAAAGATAAATGTTGGTGATCTTTTACTATTTTTCTTCCCAAATTTTTTTTGCATGTATTTTTAGTATTAAAGATCACGCTGTATGTGAGATTTACGTGTTTCTTCTCACAAATCATACATGCCTTTTCATCACTAATCATGCACTTAAGTCATAAGCGTTCTGTGTCTGCCTAAAGTTAAGTCTGTAAGTCAAAAGGGATTTATTAAAAGAAGAATTAAAGGTGATAATGCGAATGACTACAACACATCCGTATATTTGTAGAGGGTTGTACATTTTTCAGAGGACTTTCACATGAATTATCTCATGTGTTCCCTTCTACAATGATGGCGGTTTGGCAAAATAAGTCGTATTCTCACTGTAGAGTTAAAGCATGAAGGTACCGGGTCGCGTTATCTGACATGTGCCTTCTGGTTTAGGCCAGCAGACACTCTGTTGGGAGCTTTTTTTCTCATTGAAAAGATAGAAACCAAATCTGCTCACCTAAATCATAGCCATTAAAGGGTCTGAAGTGCTTTATATACGCATGAAGTACTACATAAATACAGCCTTATTATTTCTGTATTGTCATTATTGTTATATAAAGTGATGACATTTTAATATTATGGGGGAAATTATCTTAAACAGTTGACCAAATTAATAGAAAGTACATGCAGTTCCAAATCACTACCACCTGTATTTTTTCTGAAAGAAAAAAAATCAGTAACTATTAGGAGAGAGTTTACCTTTTCTGAAAGTAAAACTTTCGGTGAGAGGACGTTTCCATTGGCCCCCTTTACCCTGGGCGCTCGGGGGTGGCCTGCTTGCAGCGTTGGCTGACAGACGCTCCAGCCAGCTCAGCCTCAGATCTGCACTTCTCTCTAGGAAACATTGCCTGGGAGAATTAGGAACATCGAGCTGGCCTAGGAAAATTTCCTTCTTCCCTACTCTACAGTTATGTGTTGCTTCCAACTGGTGGACGTCTGGACTGCAGACAGAGTTTTCTGGCTTCCACCAAGATAGTAAACCCCCGCCTAGCTCACTTCCATAAATCAATACTCTTTTGGTCCTGTGGTTAATAAACCACTTAAATAGCTTTCTGCTCTAGTGACATTTTGTCTGGTAAAATCTTAGGAGATTCTAGCCAGAAACCACTTGCAGTTCATCTGTGCCTGCCACACCCTCGCCCGGCAACCTCCCAGCCTGTGCAAGCGCGCACTTCTGGTGCCCGCTGTGGCCTTTTCAGGCTTCATGTTTCACGTGCTGTTTCTAACCATTTGCAGGTCCTCAGAACACCCCAGCTGTCTCACACCCCCGTTTCTTTGCTCGTGTTGCTTTTCTGCCTTGAGTGATTCATTTTCAACTCTCTGACTCAACTCAAAAGCCCTTGCACCTGCGAGGCCTTTCCCCCTCTTCACATTCTTAGGGTAGAATCAGTCATTTCTCCTGCCAGCAGCCGCTTGAGGTGTGAAGGGGCCCGTGTGCACCAGGTAATGGGGGAGATGGGAATGGGGGACAGCCACAGTCGTGTAAACCAGTAAATGCATTGGCATTGCATCTGTGCACTAAGGCAGTAACTCCAGCACATAGCGTGACCCTCAAATTATTTAATGACTAAGTGTTGACTGAGAATCATAAAAAAAAAAATGACTGTAGGTCAGAAAAAGAAATAGTATAGGATCTAAGAAATTATGGCTAATATCAAAAATCCATCCTTTAAATTCATTTATTCAAAATATATATATTTAGTGGTAATTTTCCATTTCATTACAGAACAGCTTTGCTGTGGTTTTCCGTTAGGGAGGAAGAGTTGGTGGAGATTTTCCAGAAGATGAGGGATCAGAGGTCTAACAAAGTCCTGCCAAATGACAAAACACAATGCTTGTGTCCTCAAGAGGCTTTGAGGAATAAGGGAGGTTCTGGAGGCAGATGCTTCTGCCACAGAACAGCTGGTCCTATGAACTAAAGGAAACATTTTATAGATGGCACGGTGGATCCTAATAAATCAGGGATGTCTCAGGTGGTGTCAGTGGACTTCAGCCAGTGACATATGCTAGCAGCATCAAGGGCCCTGTGACTGTAATGATGCGTGGTTCAAAGTGTGCAAAGGATGCAAATTGTGCTATAAAACATCAGGAGCGCCTACGGATGGAATTTGTACCCAGAGCACATCCCACACTGGAGCAGTAGAACCAGACCTTGGATAATGGTTTTCTTAATAATAAAATTACGTTTTTAGCATGTAGTCCTTATATCCCTCCTGGATCCTCTAGGACATAAGCCATCTAAAAATTTATTCGGTTCAGATTCTTATACAAAGAACTGTGCTTATCCAAAGCAATGAATGCAGCAGACCCTAACTGGAGACAGAGCTCAGCTATTGGGGATGTCGGAGAATATTCAGGGGTGATATATGACCATAGGTAGGGTGGATGCACACACCTTTGCTGATGCTCTCAATGTTTCCGATACCTTTCACAAATCTTGCCTGCTAGGGTGAAGGAATTCCAACCTCTCTATAATAGCTGATTTCTTATAAAACTCAAAGGGACCTCAGGAGAATGTTGGCTAACTAATAACCTAAGAATCTTTCCTGAAGGGTGGATCAAATAATTTGTAGTAGTAACAAGGCAATACAGTTTCCACAGGGCACCCACCAATTGCGATCTAACCTACCTCATTTTAAAAAGTGAGGAAGAGAGACAGAGCAATGTCATGAAAAGGTATGTGTTGGAATCCAGTCAACTAAATTCAGATCCTAACTCTGCTGCCTGCAGCTGTGTGACTCTAAACCTGTCTAAATAACCATTCACTTATCTGTAAAATGAAGAAATTAGTATGTCTGAACAGAATTAAATTAGGTGCCCAATTATTTTTGCTCCCCTCACCCATCATTGACATCCAAATGACAGACTGATCACCTTTCCCTTCAGTAAGAAAGTGAGAATAAAGGTGAGAATGACTCAGATATAATTATTCTAATATTGCATATCCTACTGTTTTGTTCTACTTCATTGAGAGAGCACTTGAGAGTAATTTAACATTTTGCAAGCTATCAGTGTGTCACATATGGGCAACCACCTTGTGCATAAAGACTGAGAGTTATTAAGCATAATTTATTCATACTGGTTGAATGGCAGAGCCATAAGCAGAACAGCTTTTAATGCTAACCACATGGTTAAGGAGACTAAAATTATAATCGCTGCTTTAAAGTTCATTGAATATAAGTAAGTGTGTGATTGTGAGCTATATGTAGGCTACATATGGCTCATAAGACATTGTTTCAAAGACTAGTGATAAAGTCAGCCAACTGAAACCATCTAAAAACAGATGAAGCTCCAATTTTGAATTGAATCAAACAGGGCTATAGCTTACTCCTCATTTTTATTTTTTTTTAAATGTGTCACAATTTTTAGAGTTCCTTAAATCACAGTAATCTTTAATCCACTTCCATTTCTGAAAGAGCATGAATATTAAAATCAAGATATACTTCTATATCCCAATTAAAAGTCATGTTATCAGTAAGCTCAATAGGAAATATTATTTTTAAAGAATAAAAGTAAAGTTACTGTTGGACAGATAATAAAAATGAAAGCAGAATAGCCTGGCCAGTGTGGCTCAGCGGTAGAGCATCGACCTAGGATCCAGGAGATCATGGTTCAATTCCTGGTCAGGGCACATGCTCGGGTTTTGGGCTCCATCCCCAGCAGGGGGCGTGCAGGAAGCAGCTGATGGATTATGTTTCTCACTCATCATTGCTGTTTCTATCTCTCTTCCTGTCCCTTCCTCTGTCTGAAATCAATAAAAACATATTTAAAAATGAAAATAAAAAAATAAAAGCAGAATAAAGAGATACAAACATCAAATATCATCCCTATTGTTTCTTTCCCCCAATCTCATAGCTACACCCTTGCCGGACCGGACACCATTGAATGCCTGGCCAGTGGCAAGTGGAGTGGCAGTAGCCAGCAGTGCCTGGCTGTCTCCTGTGATGAGCCCCCCCACGTGGAACACGCCTCTCCAGAGACTGCCCATCGGTTATTTGGAGACATTGCGTTCTACTACTGTGCGGACGGCTACAGCCTGGCAGACAATTCACAGCTCCTCTGCAATGCGCAGGGCAAGTGGGTGCCTCCAGAAGGTCAGGCCATGCCCCGTTGTATAGCTCACTTCTGTGAAAAACCCCCATCCGTTTCCTACAGCATCTTGGAATCTGTGAGCAAAGCAAAATTTGCAGCAGGCTCAGTTGTGAGCTTCAAATGCATGGAAGGTTTTGTACTGAACACCTCAGCAAAGATTGAATGTATGAGAGGTGGGGAGTGGGACCCTTCCCCCATGTCCATCCAGTGCATCCCCGTGCGGTGTGGAGAGCCACCGAGCATCATGAATGGCTATGCAAGTGGATCCAACTACAGTTTTGGGGCTATGGTGGCTTACAGCTGCAACAGGGGCTTCTACATCAAAGGGGAGAAGAGGAGCACCTGCGAAGCCACAGGACACTGGAGCAGCCCCCTACCCACCTGCCACCCTGTGTCTTGCAATGAGCCACCTAAGGTTGAGAATGGCTTTCTGGAGGTAAGAGACCAATTGGTCCATGGTTTCCATCACTCTCAGGACCAACCAGTGTGGCTGACCTGGGACTCAAAAGCAGGGCCAGTGAATAGATGAATTGTTGAGAAACAAGCAGCTAAAGCTATAGGTAGTGAATATTGAAGAAAATGTTGTAGGGGTATGAATCCTTTTACTATACTAGCTTTCCATATTCCACTAATATGTAGACGTTTGAAGCTCTTTGTAGCAATATCTTAGCCCTAACTATTGTTAGAATAAAGCAATTTTAATAAAAATACTATTTTGCTTTATAGAAGTTATTCTAAGATGGATGTATATTTTATTTTATAGAAATAAATTAAGGTCTAAATAAATCTATTATCATTTCTAGTTTTTAGACAAAAGATTGGATTAAACCATGTATTTGCTATTTGCAGCCTTGTTTCCATGGGTGTAAAGATAATTTTACCATGATGGACAAAGGGTTAAGTTAGACCCACGCATGTCCTGCCTTCACACTAATATGTGTCTTCACACTAAAATGGAGTAAGCCAAACCAATGGAGTAAGTCCATCAAGAAAACAGGAATGGAAAGTCATTCCTGCAAACCAAGGGCCATTTTAAATAAACAATATTCTAATTGAACACTTTAAAAATCAACACGTACATAGTAACTTTTCTCCTTTACATTCAAAAACAACAGTAAAAGCCATTTATTTAAGGTTTTTGCTCCAGTGTATTAGATTCCTGTTGGGAGAGGATTATAGTAAATGTAAAGAGGCTTTCTTCATTCATTCACTTAACAAATATTTCTGACGCATGTGGGGTACCCAGGCAGTAAGTAAGCAAGCGAAACAAATAGTTATGTCCAAAAACCAAGAAGTTCATTACAGCATGGAAGCTGGGCTTCATCTTTACCACTAACAGAGACTCACAGTAATCTTTTAAAGGTTTCATACCTAACTCATCTTTCGTACCACCTAAAGCCCTGTTATTATACATTTATTTATTTGAATTTTGAGGTCAGGAATATTAAGTATTCCATTTAAAAAGTTGACTAGTGTTTCTTATTCCCCTTCTTTATGGTTCTGCAGCAGTTTTTTAAAAGTCTATTAAAGAGGGAACACCAAACTCTGACAGTACTCTTAGGACCTTATCCATGAAAAATATTTTATTGGCTTTTTAAATTAACTAAATTAACAAATAAAGCATGTTTGTGTACGCATTTCCTTTTTTTGTGATTAAAACAACAAATATAGCAGTGCTTCGGTCAACAAGATTTTTTTGAACTTATCAAGTAACTAATAATTTTCAGTATTGCTCTATCAATTCATCCATTGATTTAGAGACTTTTACTTACCTTATACTTATGGGCTTAACCCTGTGGTAAACACATCTGCCGTGGTGATGACCTAATGTGACTTGCTACTGTCCTTTGAACTTATTTTAAAAATAGCACTTGGACCTATTGGGAAAAAACCATAAATCCTATTTGCTTATGTCTTAGTTGATTCATTTCTACTCTTCCATGTATTTAGTTAATCATATTATCTGTTATACAAATTGTACTTAACCATCTCTCCCTGTCATGCAGCATTCCACCGGCAGGATCTTTGAGAGCGAGGTGAGGTATCGGTGTAACCCAGGATATAAGTCAGTTGGAAGTCCTGTATTTGTCTGCCAAGCCAATCGCCACTGGCACAGTGATGCCCCTCTGTCGTGCGTCCCTCTCAACTGTGGAAGACCTCCTTCCATCCAGAATGGCTACACGAAAGGGGAAAATTTTGAAGTAGGGTCCAAAGTTCAGTTTTTCTGTAATGAAGGTTATGAGCTTATTGGCGATAACTCTTGGACGTGCCAGAAGTCTGGAAAATGGAGTAAGCCAAACCAAAAGTGTGTGCCCACCAAGTGCCCAGATCCACCCCTCCTGGAAAACCAGCTCGTGCTAAAAGAGTTGACGACTGAGGTGGGAGTGGTGCTGTTCTCGTGCAAGGAAGGGCATGTCCTACAGGGCCCCTCTGTCCTGAAATGCTTGCCATCCCAGCAGTGGAATGATTCTTTTCCTGTTTGTAAGATGGTTCTTTGCCTCCCACCTCCCCTAATTTCCTTCGGTGTCCCTGCTCCTGCTTCTGCTCTTCATTTTGGAAGTGCTGTCAAGTATTCCTGCGTGGATGGGTTTTTCCTAAGAGGAGATTCTACCACCTTCTGCCAAGCTGATGGTACCTGGAGCTCTCCACTGCCAGAATGTGTCCCAGTGGAATGCCCCCAACCTGAGGAAATCCTCAATGGCATCATCGATGTGCATGGTCTTGCCTATCTCAGCACAGCTCTCTATACCTGCAAGCCAGGCTTTGAGTTGGTGGGAAATACTACCATCCTTTGTGGAGAAAATGGTCACTGGCTTGGAGGCAAACCAACATGTAAACCCATTGAGTGTCCAAAGCCCAAGGAGATTTTGAATGGCCAATTCTCTCACACAAACCTACACTCTGGACAAACTATTACATACTCTTGTGACCAAGGCTTCAGGCTCGAAGGTCCCAAAACCTTGACCTGTTTAGAGACAGGTCATTGGGATGTAGATGTCCCATCTTGCAATGCCATCCACTGTGATCCCCCACAACCCATTGACAATGGCTTTGTAGAAGGTGCAGATTACAGCTATGGTTCCATGGTCATCTACAGCTGCTTTCCTGGGTTCCAGATGGCTGGTCATGCCATGCATACCTGTGAAGAGTCAGGATGGTCAAGCTCCATCCCAACATGTGTACCCATAGACTGTGGTCTCCCTCCTCAAACAGATTTTGGAGACTATACTAAGGTCAGAGATGATCAGGGATATTTTGACCAAGAGGAAGACATGATGGAAGTTCCATATCTGACTCCTCACCCTCATCATTATCTGGAAACGGTGGCTAAAACCTGGGAAAACTCAACTCCTGCTACACCTTCAGCAAGCTTTCTACATGGCAGCATGGTTTCGTACACCTGTGATCCAGGATATGAACTTTTGGGGAACCCTGTGCTAATCTGCCAGGAAGATGGAACTTGGAATGGCAGTGCACCATCCTGCATTTCAATTGAATGTGACTTGCCTATTGCTCCTGAAAATGGCCTTTTGCATGTTACAGAGACTACCATGGGCAGTGCTGTACAGTATAGCTGCAAACCTGGACACATTCTGGTGGGCTCCAACATAAGACTGTGTTTACAGAATAAAGAGTGGAGTGGTGCTTCCCCACACTGTGAGACCATTGCATGCAAAAAACCAAATCCACTTACAAATGGCTCCATCAAAGGAAACAACTATACATACCTGAGCGTGTTGTACTATGAGTGTGATCCTGGGTATGTGTTGAATGGCACTGAGAGGAGAACATGCCAAGAAAATAAAAATTGGGATGGGCATGAGCCAGTTTGCATTCCTGTGGCCTGTGGTTCACCCCCAGTCTTAGCCAATGGCCAGGTGAGAGGAGATGAGTACACATTCCAAAAAGAGATTGAGTATACTTGCAATGTAGGTTTCTTACTTGAGGGAGCCAGGAGTCGTGTTTGTCTTGCCAATGGAAGTTGGAGTGGAGCCACTCCCATCTGTGTGCCTGTTAAATGTGCCACCCCACCAGAGGTGGCAAATGGGGTGATGGATGGCCTGGAGTACGGCTTTGGGAAGGAAGTGGTGTTCCATTGTCAGGAGGGCTACGTGTTGCAGGGTGCTCCAAAACTCACCTGTCAGTCAGATGGGAACTGGGATGCAGAGTTTCCTCTCTGTAAACCAGTCAGCTGTGGACCTCCTGAAGATCTTTCCCATGGCTTCCCTAATGGCTTTTCCTTTTATCATGGGGGCCATATACAGTATCAGTGCCTTTCAGGTTATAAGCTCCATGGAAGTCCTTCACGAAGGTGTCTCTCCAATGGCTCCTGGAGTGGCAGCCCACCCTCCTGCCTGCCTTGCAGGTGTTTCTCACCAGTAATTCAAAGTGGAACTGTCAACGGGACAGATTTTGGTTGTGGGAAGACAGTTCAGATTCAGTGCTTCAAAGGCTTCAAGCTCCTGGGACCTTCTGAAATCACCTGTGAAGCCAATGGCCAGTGGAACTCTGGCTTCCCGCGCTGTGAACACATGTCTTGCGGCTCTCTCCCAACAGTACCAAATGCATTCGTCAGTGAGAGTGACTCTTCGGAGGAAAATGTGGTAACTTACAGCTGCAGACCTGGGTATGTCATCCAGGGAAGCTCAGATCTGATTTGTACTGAGAAAGGGATGTGGAGCCAGCCTTATCCAGTTTGTCAGCCCCTGTCCTGTGGACCGCCACCGTCTGTTGCCAATGCAGTGGCAACTGGAGAGGCACACACCTATGAAAGTAAAGTGAAACTCAGGTAAGACCTTGGCTCTAAGTCTCCAATGGATGCAGGCAAGAGAGTTGTAAAATGAAAAGTGATTGGTCAGAATTACTTAATAGATAAACAGATCACTCCAAGTTTGCAGAACCTCCGACTCCTACTTAGGCTGTAATTTGTGAAAAGAAAAAAACACACCCACCTAATAAATGTTAGCTAATTAAATGATTTAACTCTAGGTCCAGATTCTCTGAGTAGAAGTCAGCTCTCTGGTGTCAGTTTCATCACCTACAAATGAGCTTTATAAAGATAAAACTAGGACCCACTCATAGAGTTGACTTGAATATTAAGTGGGTTAATACTCTAGCACTTAGAACAGTGACTGGAATTTAGTAAGTAAACATTTGCTGAATAAATAAATGCAAAATTTTTAAATCATAGTTTTAGAGCCATGTTGATTTGAATTTGAACAGCCACACTGCTGTTGCATTACAGTACCTAATAATCAGGATTAAAAGAAGTACCCTATGTAAAGAATCTAGAACAGTGCTGTGCACAAGGTAGATACCTAATAAATATTAATTCTTGCTAGTGTTGGAGTCTACTTTGGACTTTGTCTAGAATTTCTTGAACTGTTAGCTGGGTTTTGTTTTTGTTTTTAATCCTCACCGAAGGGTATGCTGAAAGAGAGAGAGAGAGAGAGAGAGAGAAACATCGATGTGAGGGAGAAACATCGATCAGTTGCCTTCCAATACGTGCCCCAACCTGAGGTCAAACCCGCAACCCAGGTATGTGCTCTAACCAGGAGTCGAACCAGCAACCTTTTGGTGCAGGGACAGTGCTCAACCAATTGAGCTACTCCAGCCGGGCAGACTGTTAGCTGTTTTAGAATAAAAATGAATTCAGTAATGATATCATCCACAATGGAGGTCAATAACAACATTTCCGGCAACTTTAATCTTGGCTCATCCTTAATGTGGATAACAAAGGATTGACCTGGTTATCGTATTGGTGTTTTTACATGGCAGTGCCATCTACCTGATGCTTGAATCAATTTTGATATAGCACATAAAATACCTCCTGAGCCTTATAGCAGCTTCTTAAATCCAGGAACAGATCACCAACTACATAGTCCTCTTTAAGGCACTTATTTTTCCTTTTCTGTTGCAGATGTCTGGAAGGTTATGTGATGGACACAGAGATAGATACATTCACCTGTCAGGAAGATGGCCGTTGGTTCCCTGAGAGCATCTCCTGTAGTCCTAAAAACTGTTCTTTGCCAGCAAACATAACACATATACTTGTTCATGGGGATGATTTCAGTGTGAATCAGCAAGTGTCTGTGTCATGTGCAGGAGGCTACACCTATGAGGGAGTTAACATATCCACGTGTCAGGTAAGGTTCTCTGTCTTCATTAGAACACTTGAGTATAACTAGTGGATGTATATCCACACAGACAGTATCTTATATCCTAAAAAGAAAAAATACATGCCTCATGTCAAGGGATTTGAGAAGTTTTTTGGTAGAAATATAAAAAAAATATATCTTTCTTTCCAATATTCCTGTTTTTAAACTATGAAAGTGCCAAGGATAGGTGAAAAGCAGCAAAGTTAGATAAAATATTAAAATATCTGTAACAAGATATTTATGAAAAATTAACCATATGATCATCTGGTCTACACATAGATGCTCAAAAGAGTCTATGTATCAAAATGATTCCTGCCCGGCTGGTGTGGCTCAGTTAGTTGAGCATGATCGCCCTGTGCACCAAAGCGTTGTAGGTTCGATTCCCTGTCAGGGCACACACCCAGGTTGAGGGCTTGATTCCAACTAGAGGTATGCAGGAGGCAGCCCATCAATGATTCTCTCTCTCCCTCTCACTTCCTCTCTCTGAAGTTAATTTAAAAAAACATATATAAAAAAATAAAAAAGAAATGAGCCCTGATGATTCCAAATGTTTCCAGTTTTAGTACAAAGTAGAATCAGGGGGGAGGGGTGGGGATGGTTGATTATGATGCAGAATACTTGTATCAACCACGCAGTCCTCATGCATCATAATGAAAACATACTTCTTGGTGTTACTGGGTTTTTTAATGGGTTTTATCAGGAAGAAAATACTTGTTTTGTGTGTTTAAGAAATGTCCAAATTTGTTTAGCATTGACTCTAAAGCCTGTATAATAATTAATGTGTTTTTTTAAGGCCACAGATAGCAAGTAGCAGACATAGGACCAAATTCTAGGTCCTTTTGACTATCATCTTGGAGATTCTTCGCTATACAATCAATATTTACATATTCTTTATTTTACAATTTAACTCCTAAATATAACTTATACTTTGTTACTTGTTACTTAGCTTGATGGCACCTGGGAGCCACCGTTTTCTGATGAACTGTGCAGTCTGGTTTCTTGTGGGGAACCTGAAAGTCCAGAATATGGATTTGTGGTTGGCAGTATATACAGCTTTGGAAGCACTGTTATTTATCAGTGTGAACCTGGCTATGAATTAGAGGTAAGTGAACAAACTGTTTAACCAGAACTAATTTGTTTTTCTAGTCTACTTGGCAACATTTTTAGTATTAGCACTGATTTGTTTCACTGATTTTGGTCCTAAAATATTCTTTTGTACTTTGCTGCCTTTTACCGTAATACTTTACAAGAAATATTTAAGGTGACTTACAATTTTAAAAAGCAAAATAAGTCTCGAATTACAAAGATCAAAGCCATGAAAAGGAAGAAGCTAGTAGGCCAACCAGCCACAAGACTGATGCTGTTACTTCCACTGGCCAGGTAAGCCCGAGTTCCAGCCTCCTGCCGGTCATATGCTGCAACAAGGCAGTCCATCTGTCACCTTGGGGAGGCGACCACAGGGATTTACTTATGCAAAGCTAGGATTTCCTCAAGCACCGGGCTCAAGTACCTAGTCAGATTCTTGATTGCGATGCCAGGTTCCCACATCGCAGATCTGGCCTGAAAAATTCTCATAGCAGTTCTAACCAAGTACCAAGTTAGGTCTCAAGACCACTCCTGGTCTGTAATATTAAAACCCATTCAGCAGCACCTAGGTCTCCCTATTTACTTTGGTGGGAAGGTTGCGATCAATTTTGCCGAAAGCATGACAATATCATCAAACTTGGAAATGTAAGAAATCTGTCTTACGTTACATAATGTTTCATCTGGTTTCTCAGGAAACTTTTCTTCCCTGTTTTTATTGTCATAGTGGCATTTAAATGCAAGTTTTCACAAGTATTTGTTGCCAGTGGTCTGTTAAATCTGCATAGTGCATTCCGTTTTCTGACCACACAATCAAAGAATTGTCAAAAGATAAGGCTATGAACACTGGAACTAGCCTTATATGGATCTTGTTCAAATTCTTCAAAAGACTGAAAAAAATAAAAGAAAGAGAATAATAATATAACAGTCAATTGCCATTGACTTTATAACCCAGGTGTTCTTCACGTGAGAGTACTAATCTTACAATTTGTTAAGAAAAAAAAAAAGGTATAAGGTTTAAACAAATATGTAGCAAACTGATGGGTCATTAAATTTGAAAAAGTAGATAATTTGCTGTAAATATTTTTGGAAACATCCTGGTGTTAACTACGAAATAGAGAGAGGTGCTATAACAATTGTTCTCACTCCGAGTTACATATTTGAATTACCTAAGAAACTTAAAAAATACATTAATGTTCAATTACTTGCAGGAATATCTGATTCCAGGTCTGGGACAAGAAATGTAAAAGATTATCCTAGAAAATCTTGTCATATGAGACAGGAGAGAACCTATCAAAGGCTACATGTTACAAAGACTGAGGAGCCAACTGAACAAGGCTCCCGCAGGCCAAAAGGAGACCCTTTTAGTATCCATAAGGGTAATAACTTCAACAGCCTGAAACACATCAAAAGTGTCGGGAATAACACTAGACTTATAATAATGTTAAAATTTTTATTTGGTAATGAACAAACTCATTATTTTGGTAACAGAATTGTGTTTTTAATGCTACCTAGACTGCTGGATAACCAAAGAGTAGATGAAGGGGAAGTTCCCCTTTAGAGAAATATTCCAGGTAATAAATTATAGAATATAAATCCCAGAATTTGCAGCTCATATGAATTCATGGGTTTAGGTTATCATCATCATAGCTGCTGATGTCAGAAAAAAAGTAGAAGCTACCAGACATTATGTGCCTCCTGATGGATAAACACACCATGGAAAAATCTTGCCAAGAAAAAAAGAGAAAAATTGAATTTGAACCTTATCAAGGCTCTAAATTTAACAACCAGTATTAGTGGCAGAGGAACAAGTTAAGTGACACCATGCTGAAGCAAGCAGGGAACATTCTGTCTGTGGAAATATCTCCAGAACAAATGACCTAATTTCCTGTTTTCTGAAACAAATCAATTGACAGGGTACGAGGGAAGGAAATGGAGAAGCAACCTATAGAATTAAAGGGGTATATAAGAGATATATAAACCATGTGGACCTTCTTTTGGTCTGAATTCAAGTGAACTGTAAAAAAAAAAAATTATAAGATTTATGCACCCTAGCAAGTTTTGTTCAGTGGTTAGAGCATCGCCCTGTGGACTGAAAAGTCCCGGGTTCGATTCCAGCCAAGGCAACCAATCAGTGTGTCTCTCTCATATCAGTGTTTCTTCTACTCTCTCTGAAAAGCAATGGGAAAAATATCCTCAGGTGAGGATTTTTTTTATTATTATAACATTTATGCAACAATTGGAAATTTGAACAGTAATTGAACATTTTATTACTACTCAGGAATCACTACTTTATGATAGGATGATGTTATTGTTACAATTTTTAAGGGCCCTTATATTTGAGAGATGCATACTGAAATGATTATTATTAAATGACTCGATACTTGGGATCTGCTTCTAAATAATGTAGGCTCATGGGAAAGAGGTGGGGCTTAGATTAAACAAGCTTGGCCTTGAGTCTGTGCGAGCTGGGTGATGGCTACATGGGAGTATGTTATACCGTTCTTTCTACTGTTACATTTTTCATGTTTGAATTTTTCTATAAGGCCTAGTTTTTAAAAATGCAAATGACTGTTCTCAATCCAGACTAATTAATTCATTGTCTCTGTTGGTTAGATCTAGGGCAGCAGTATCTTATTAAAAGTTCCCAGTTGATTCTAGAGTTTAACCAGGACTGAGAATCACTGCCCTGATACATTTCTGTGTTTGTCAAAGTGTGATTCAAGAGCCACTTGCTTGAGAATCATCTGGGAAGTTATAAAAAGGAGTTCTATTCCTAGGCCAAGACCTTCTGAACAGAATAGGATCTGGGGATTTGTGTTTCTAACAAAGACCCTAGACACCAAAGGTCAGTGGAAGGGAGAATGGTTAAGATTGGGAACTTGGTCCTGGCAGACCTCTGTTACAGGCTCTTCACTCTTGCTGGATAAAGATGCTTGCGAGCCACCTGAACATCTCTGAGCCTCTGTTTCATCCTGCCTATGGTAGAAATGCAATAACCACTTTTGCAAAGTTACTGAAAGGGGTGGAGATAAAAGAAATAAAGTGGTGAACATGGTCCTTCATACTTTGTCTGAGTTCATTATAGGGTAGTTATTATTATCACTTGCTGTATTTTTATAACTTTTTTGAGCTATCTATACATCAAAATTTTTACTGCATGTGCAATCTTCTTGAAATAAAATTACTACAGGCAACTGGGGAATAAATGAAAATACAGAACCCCAAAATGGGATAGTCATGTTACAAAATCATTCCTAGTGGTTGCTATAAAGTGGTTGCTATGGTTCTAAAACTTAATATAACTATCTAACCCAGTTGTTGACTAAGCAGATACATTGGGTCAAAAATAATAACTTAATGCTGATCTAGATCTAAAACTCCAGCTTAATTCATCAAAAACAAGATATGAACAGAAACAGAGAAAAAGAAAGACAGAAAAGCATGATAAAATTTGCAACTTACTGAGGAAGGAGCCAACAGATGGTGTTTGATATTTTATATCAATAGTTACAGAAAATAGATTTATTTGAGTTTAAATAAAACTCAAACATAGTCAAATGGCATAAAATCAACATAGTCAAAACAGAATATTATTATTCAAATCACTAGAGGAAAGAGTACAAGGAAAGATAGTAATGGGAAAAATACTAAACTATTAATTAAAGTTAACAACTTGAGTATAGTCTACTTTGAAAGAACCCACATAGGTGGAGAATTAGTTGGCTTTTATGACTTGCCATATACTTCCTCAAAATTAACACAAAATAATTCACAAACTAGAATGGTATATTTTCCTGTGCATAGGTAAGTATATAAGCCTAGAAAAAGTATAGCAAATATTAATAGTGCTTATCTCTGGATGAAGAATCCTGGAAAACCTCTATTTTTCTTTTATATTTTCCAGACTTTCTGTAATGAACACATGTTGATTTTTTTTTTTTTAATTATATATCTTTATTGATTTCAGAGAGAGGAAGGGAGAGGGAGAGGGAGAGAGAGAAACATCAATGATGAGAAAGTCATTGATGGGCTGCCTCCTGCACGCCCCCGACCGGGGATCGAGCCCACAACTTGGGCATGTGCCCTGACCGGGAATCAAACTGCGATCGCCCGGATCCTAAGTCGATGCTCAAGTGCTGAGCCATATGCGGCTCAGCTGATATTTCAATAAGAAAATAATGAATACATATTTTAAGGAATATTTAATTTTATAGAATGAATTATTTTCTTGGAAAGTCTAGACAGTATCCTTCCATCAAAGTCGATGGAGTTTTAACAGGTAAAGATTTATCAGTGATTAATCTGACAGCTCAGAGAAAACACCTTTGAATAGATGAATAAGGGTGAAAGACATCAGTCAACCCAGATAAAAACCAAAGTAGGGACCACAGGTTCTTTTCAGGCATCTTGCTAATTTAGGACACAATTTCTAGACAATGAGGTAGCCAAAGGCTCTGAACGACAAAAGGGCATTAATGCATTACTCAGAACCTGATCTTTTTTTAAACACATAATGTTACAAAATTGTGTTTATCTTGTTTATTATTCCACAGATCAGGAATTTAAAGAATGAAAAAGAGCTATCATTAGAAACACTGATGATTACCATAAAAGATAAACAAGAAAGAAGAGGCAAAGACTTACAAAAATTATAACAGAAATCAAAGAATAGTGGTGTATAAGCCTGTAATAACTGTGGGGACAAGCTGTCTGTATAGCTCCCCAAGGGCAATGAGATATTGAAAAATATACCAAGAGTATATTCAGTTTAATAACTATAAATACATTTCAAGTGAATTATATTCATTTTACTCTATTTCACAAGGCAGGGGAGTAAATTTTGGCAAGATTTTACCCAAAATAGTTAAAAATTTAAATGCTTGGGCCCTCAATAGGATAAGTTTGCATAGGATAAATTAAATTGTTGAAAAATGTAATCCTCATACCAACAAGATATCTTTGCATGTGGCATGTTCAAGGATGTAAAAAAAAACACAATGTCATTCTTTGCTGTACCTCTCAGGTATTGAAAAATAGTTTCAACTCAAAATAATTTTAAAATATACTAAGCAAATATACCTCTTTGGCATTTCAAACACATTCTTCAGTCTTTACTATTGGTTATGACTAGTTATCATTTAAATAGAAAGTGAAACAGCCTGCACCTTAATCCCACTAGTCAGCAGGATGTGAATTTTGAAGATTTGGATGACAACATTTTTACAAATTAAACCTCCCTTCTAAACTCTATTTACTTGATGAATTTATTTAGCATTCCAGTGCCAAGAGGTTCAAGTTCACAGCTGTGGTGGTGCATTCCCTTAGTAGCTTTCCATTGTAGAGTTTTATCTTGCCAATGACTTGTGTGGTTTTTTTTTTCATTGATTCACAGGGGAACGTTGAACGCTTCTGTCAGGAGAACGGACAGTGGAGTGGCGTGGTGGCAACGTGCAAAAGTAAGTCAAATGACACACAGCCGTCCAAAAAATAATACTAAGGATCCATTAGAATCATTTGGGGAACTTGTTAAAAAAATATCAAAAGCAAGACCACAACAGAGATTCTGATTCATTTGGCCTGGGGCAGGGCCCTTGGCATAAAGCTTCCCAGGGACTCCAAGTGCAACTCAAGTTGGGAATCCCTGGGCTAGACCCCTTCCTCTACCTTCGCCAAGATCATCAAATTAAGACCCAAACCCGTTGTTTTAACATTCTAGAAAGGATGATCCTGCTATTCTCCTGG
This sequence comes from Miniopterus natalensis, assembly GCF_054644295.1. NCBI lineage: Eukaryota > Metazoa > Chordata > Mammalia > Chiroptera > Miniopteridae > Miniopterus > Miniopterus natalensis. The sequence goes on along the minus strand of NC_142092.1, from coordinate 57,504,966 downwards.
CATATCCCTGTTAATAACATTTCTCACAGGTACAGAACCATGCTTCATAACTACACTAAAACTAGCCATCAGTTTATGGAGTCTGTATCCATAGAAGCCATATAAAATGTTCCTTATCTGAATTTTTGGCCAAGCTCATGATTCCCTGTTCTTTATGCTTTCCTATTGTATTTCATCTTCTAATAATTTTATCTCTCATCTCTTTGCAAGCAAGCAGTATGGCCTTGATCAAATTATTTCACCTCTCTGAGCCTCAGTTTCCTTCACCTGTGGAATGAGACCATCTCAGTGTGTGACTAAGGATGTAAATGTAGCCAACAAACAAACAAAAAGACACCTAGTTCCATTTCGACGAGATTAAAAATGGTCTTTAATATAAATATGTCCCATGCAGTATTTGGGGCATACTTATTCTGAAATTTTATTTGTTGTTTAATATTAAAATTTAACTGATAGCCTGTATTTTATCTAGTGAACTCTAGCTGTAAGAAATAAATTTGATAATGTCTGGAGAGTTCTTGGCCACGGAAACAACCAATGAAAATTCCTTTGCTTTACCCACCTGCTCGTCCACACCCCCAGCATTATTAACAACAAAAGGTGGTGGTATACATAGACAGCTAGAGTCAATTGGGCAGAATAGCAACCCGTAGTTGCCTGCATGTATTAATATGAAACACGCATGCTGGGGCTTTCCTCCTTCAATGCGTATCGTATCGCTGTGCCTCACATGTGAGTAGGCTAGAATATTTTATACTGTGCATTGGGTGCTGTTAGCAGTTGTAGCAGAAGAAAAGAGAATTGGGATAAGCATTTAATCTGAGGCTTTCCTTGTTTCTTTTCTTTTTAGAGACCAGTTGTGAAGCCCCACTTGAGTTTCTGAATGGGAAAGCTGAGGTTGAAAACACCACCACTGGCCCCCACGTGCTGTATTTCTGCAACAGAGGCTACAGTCTGGAAGGCTCGCCTGAGGCATATTGCACTGAAACTGGAACCTGGAGCCACCCAGTTCCTCACTGCAAACGTGTGTGTTGATTTTCGGAGAGGTTTTAATCAGATTCAGTTTCATGATGAGTTCTCCAAATGTCTAAAACATAGCAGAAACTCACTGATAAGTGAGATGGGCCCAGAGAAAGCAATCTGCCCAAACCCAAGCCAAATATGTGGTATTTTTAAAATCTGCTTGTGTTTTCTAAGATATCTCATCTGACAAGCAGATTGTATCAGATTCCTTGGCTAATTACAAGTTTAAGGCACTAAGAAAAATGAAACTTAATGAAAGCAATTTGACATAAACGTATGTATAATGAATCTGGGGATGTAAAAGGGGAAAATCTATTTAATGCACAGTATTAATAAAGTCTATATAAATACAGCACTTAGAGATTATTACTTATAACCACTGGAATGGAAACAATATTCATGAGCAAGGTATAAATGAAGAGAGCTCTGGTTAGTTTAAAGAGCTGTAATGCATTACTGAGCCTTTAGGATTCCTTTGTGCCTGCTGAAAATCAAAAAGAAAAAGAAATTGCTTGAAATACGTATTGATTTGTGTTGATATACAGTAAGAAATCCTTCCACTATCATTTCCTGTTTTTCCTGTAGGCCTGGAAAGATGAATCCATTTTTGTCAAGAAGCCTTGCAAACTCTACAGTTTTAGTTCTGTTACCCTGTTCATGGTAGTGTGGGTCTAAAGTCATACGCAGGTCACTTAGAAATGCCTGATGATTCTCTGGTGCATCCTTCTGAAGGATGTTCAGTAAAGGAAAGGAGAGTGACAGTGAGAAGCATTTGCTCTGTGTTTTTAATGTTCTTCAGGTATTAACCCTTTGCGGTCGTATTAAATTTGGACATAGGTGTCGTACTGGTCAGAATTAATTTCCATTGAAAGAGCAGTGATACATAACATGCAAAATTATGAAGGATAAACAAGATTTATGAACTGATATATGAATGAATAGAGTTAATATTCGTATGGTTCCTTGCTGTGGTGGCTGAGAGCAGACATACGACCGGAACGGTAAAAAAGCTTTGGTGGCTGAGAGTAGACAAACAACCGCAAAGGGTTAAGGGAGTATTTGAAACACTTGTGCTTCCCCAGTGCTGATAACAAAGCAGGCTAAAAAATGGTGTGGGCCATAAACAGACAACTATTTAATTTGCCACCTTAGGGGTTTAGGACAGTGTGCTAGTGGCTGAATTCCTTGGTGTTTTCTGATCTTATCTAACTTTACCCTTCCAAATAATTTCATGGGAATATCAAACAAGTCTGTATTTATTGTTTGAAGCTCTGTGTTTTCAAGCCCCATAGTATTGTCGCTGAGAACCCAGTTCCTACAGAACTCGTAGTCTGCCTTCAAAGAAATGAGTTAAGAAAAGAGGGGTAATATCAATAAGCCTTTTCTTTCCTTTTTAACAGCAAACCCATGCCCTGTCCCTTTTGTCATTCCTGAGAATGCCTTGCTCTCTGAAAAGGAGTTTTATGTGGACCAGAATGTGTCCATCAAGTGTAGAGAAGGCTTCCTGCTCCAGGGCCAGGGCATCATTACCTGCAACCCCGACGAGACATGGACGCGGACAGGCGCCAAGTGTGAAAGTGAGTCAGCAGGCGGAATCCAGTTAATTGCGTTAGTTCAGAATGTTTTCTCAGCTTTGTGAGACTATTTTCAATCAACGAACTTAATCGTAAATATTTAGGTCTCTGCGTCATCATGCTTATCAGCTTCTTGATAGTTTTTAAAATTCTTTAAAAAGACATTTGAATTCCAAACATTAAAAGAAAAGTTGCAGAACTAGGCTAACACCTACCTGACCAGGATTCCCTGCTTTTGGAAATGTATCTTCTAAGAGTAAGTTTTCTGCTGTTAAATCTAAAATACAATTTTTCTCCACATTGTCAGAGTCCCCAAACTGTCCTTTAATTGGCTATGAGTGCTTTGCAATACAAAAATTGTTCCACAGTGGTTCTCAGTCTTGAGCCTGCATGAGAACCACCTAGAGGGCTTCTTAAAAACGGATGGTTGCCCCCTGCCCCCCAGAGGCCTAGAGTTTCTGATCCAGTAGGTCTGGGATCAGGCCTGAGAATTTGCATTTCTAACAAGTTCCCAGGTGGTGGTGCTGATGGTGATACTGCTGGTGCTGGAACCACAATTTGAGAATCTGGGCCGGCACCGCATTGGCATATACCATGCAATCTGGCAGCATCTCCTGCTGCCTCGTGATAGCTCTTGACACTTTTCTGCACTTAAAACATCTCCCCTGACCAACATCCTTCCCTCTAGTTCTTTCTAAATTCTATTTCAGTATTCTTAGTCTGTCCCCTCTTGTCTGAGAAAAGGGTCAGCATTTTCATCATTTATTTCTTTCCAGTTTCTGATACACAGTAAACATTAATACATATTTGATATCCAACTGATTGAATTAATATTTTTATCCACCTTGGAAGGAAACAAAAATTTAAAAGGATGATACAAATTGATCATCCCCTCTGAAGTTTTGAATAGTGTCATGATCACTAAGTGACCTTTTAGAAGCCAGTTCATGAAGATCCATTTAAGTTAGACTCATTCAAACTGGACACTGATGAGAGTCCTGACTGCAATCAGTCCTTGTCTTGTGAGCCACCCCAGACCAGCTCTCGTTATCTCAAGGCTTCTCATAAAATTCTCAAAGCAAACTTAGTTATAAACATTTTAATTGAAATATACAATGCATGTTGCTTTTAAAAGATAGGATTATCATTCAATCTAACACATTCCAAAGGTAGAGAGTCACTGCTTTACAGACTTGAAAAGAAACCTTGAATGTCAGAAACCTCAACAAGGTGTGTAAATTTAGTGTCTAAAGGCCAGAGACTATACTCATTTGCTCGTTTCTCAGATATGCATTGAGTACCTCTTGTTTGCCTGGCACTGTTGTAGACACTGATAGAACAGCCTTGATGGAATATGCAGTACCGCAAGTAATGATGTTTATTCTAAAATAACGGGCTGCAAGTAATCCTCATGCGCCTTCTCTTCTGATTAGATAAGCAACCTGCATTGAAGTTCTCTTGCAGCCACATCTTAGACAAATCGCCAGAGCTCATTCTTGGTCTCCAATAGAGGCCCTGCCTTGAGTATAAAACAGTTCAGCTTCAGCATTTGAATCAGAAGACAAAACTTTTGATCTTGCACACCTAATTTTTCTAGACAGCAGCAAATTATGCTTTTAGTTCCAGTATCTTTTAGATATTTATAGGTGAAAAGTTTGCCTTTCTACATTTAGGGGGTGGGGAGCTCTTTAATCCAGACTTAGAAATGAGACTCTGTTCTTTTCTACCCACTGGCTGAATTAATAGCACAGGCTTAATTGTTTTGTTTTCCTATAGAAATTTCATGCGGTCCACCAAGTCACGTACAAAATGCAATTGCCCGAGGCGTACATTATCAGTATGGGGACATGATCACCTACTCGTGTTACAGCGGGTACATGTTGGAGGGCTCCCTAAGGAGTGTTTGCCTAGAGAGTGGAAACTGGACATCACCTCCTATTTGCAGAGGTAAGGGGACATTTGAATGATTATTTCCTAGTGAAGCCATAGGGAAATGTATATGGAAGTCTGATATGGACAACAACTAGCATGCATAAGGGGGTGGCATCCTCAAAGAGTAGCCCAGGTTTCACTTAGCGTGAGAAGTCAAAATGAGGGTTGTGTGTGTTTCTCTTGTTTCTTCTCTTGTTTTACTTCTCTTGTTTTAAGATACTGTGAGGCAGTGGCAGCACCAAAGGCCACCTTTGGAAAGGCATTTGTAAATCTTCTAAAGAGGCATTCCCCTGGTCCAGATCAAAAGAGACTATCCCTTATATAAACCACCTTGTCGCCTCCTACCCTGAATCTGCAAATTACTAAAACCTTCATAGCCATGTTGCAGCCCTCCTGAGCCCCTCGTGTTCATCCCCAACCAAATCTTGAGATTCAGTTTTGTTTCTGCTCCTTAAAGCTTAAGTCAAGGATATATTATGCAGTATAAATGAGTAATCCTATTTCCTGAGAGCCACCCTTCCATAACTCCCTCGATTGATGACCATCTGCATCTTTTACAGCTGTCTGTCGATTCCCGTGTCAGAACGGAGGTATCTGCCAACGCCCAAACGCCTGCTCCTGTCCAGACGGCTGGATGGGGCGCCTCTGTGAAGAGCGTGAGTCTCTCTTCAAGTCTTACTCTGAGTCCTGATCATTTGCCTAGAAGCTGCCAACTCAGAGTTACCAGGAACTGGCTTTACTGGAGCCAGGGATTCATTTGCTTATCCTGTAGCAGGCCAGACAGAGCAGCTAGGGCTGATCTGAATGTGTCCATCAGTTTCAGGAGATGTAAAATATTAGGGACCACGAAAATACAGTTATCAACACCTATCAAAGCCATCTCCACATGCCTCCTGGCACAAATTTCTAAGGATCTTCTTGGAAAAGAGCTTATCATAGAGGGTATCCCAGCCTTTGTCTTCCCTCATCTCCAGCCCATTTCAGTACTGTGCCCCTCATTGTCACAGGTGTAAGTTCATGGCATTGCCTAACCTTGCACTTTGCAGCTAACCTTCACTGTTTTTCACTAAGGCAGCTCTGCCCACTAAAGGAAATGAGGAAAGCTGGTGTTCCTGTAGCTACACAGGCTTAGTAAATTAATACAGAATTTTGATTCTCATAGTTTTTACGTTTCAATTTGAACTTCCAGGGTACCGAATAAATGGTTTTAAATGTTTTTACTGCCTAAACCACACTTTGTTTCAATATCTTAAAAAATACATATGAGGATGAAATGATTTCGTTTTTCATTGGGAGTGGTACATGCAAATTGCATTGAGTCATTAATGTGACGGCCATTGGTCTATATCAGTTTTTTCTAAGGCCAGACATTTTATGAGATTCTAAAACTTTTTTAAGTGTAACTATTTCAGCTAATCTAGAAAGGAAAATATAAAATGGAAATAAATTTAGGCCACTAACAACTCACCAAAGCAAGTATTCTGACAATGATGAGGGAAGGAGAGAAATTACACGTTTTCCTTCCTCTTCTCCCAATCATTTCTTCCCCCTTAGGGCTTCCCCACACTTGACCGGTTATAATGGCAAGAGTCCAGAGACTCGGGGAACATTTACCCTGGGGTACCCCAACAACAGGCCTTGCTTAGCTCACTGAGCATGCAACTGACCTCCTGGGGTAGAGCGGGGCTTCCCAAGCTTTACTGTGCACACAGATCATCTGGGAGATGTTGTTAAATGCAGATTCTGATTCAGTAGATCTGAGCTGGGACCTGAGATTCTGCATTTCTAGCCAACTCCTGGGTAATGCCACGGCTTTTGGTTTGAGAACCATGCTTTGAATAGCAGGCCAATAGACAGTCTCACTCCTTTTAAACAGACTGTAACTCTTTAAAGAGCTCAGTAATTTCTAGTAGGAGGAATGCTTATCATGGAGGGTATAGGAGAGGCCCAATTCAATTGCTATCAGGCCTCAGCTCCAAAGAAATAAAGAGTTTTCCCATCACTACTAATGTGTTGCCAATAGCCTGTAAGATAGCCCATCTGACTCCCATTTTCATATTTAATTCAAGACAAGAAGAGAGCCCCATGGCAGCCAAACCCTCTTAGAGCATTTTATCTCATTTGTAATAGAAATTTGAAACTGTAATAAATGGAGAACATTCTGCTTGGGGAAAGCAAAGCATTCAGCAGATATTGATTACAGAAGACTCCAGAGGAGTGCATTTGGCATCAGTCATTACACAGGTTAAGAGGCCAGAGTTACTTTCCTAATTGTGTTTTCCCAGTGATACTGATTAATAACACATACGGGAATGCTCTCTCGTGGGTCATACAAGGTTTTTCTCCTCCTGGATAATGTTTTTTGAACATGAGAACATGTCTGTGTATTTTAATCAAATCCTTTTTTATCTCTTTTCTAGCAATATGCATTCTTCCCTGTCTGAATGGCGGTCACTGTGTGGCCCCCTATGAGTGCAACTGCCCACCTGGCTGGACGGGGTCCCGCTGTCATACAGGTAGGCCTCCTCTCATGGTTTGTTGTCCTGGTGACTTGGCTCCATGAAGTCTTAGAGGACATTGATGAGTGGGACTCAGTTTCTGAGGTACTAGAGTTTCTCAGAATTCCTCAGAGTGGCCCCTTGAATGGTGGTCTGAATGCTGAGCTGAATGGCAGCCTCAAAGGCACCATTCAGGGTCATGTGCCAGAGAAAAGCATCTAAGTTGATTGAGTTGTCAGCCTTCTTCTTGCCATCTACTCTGTTTTGCAGAATTCAAAGAAAAACATTATGCAGAGGTTCAGAAGAATATTTATTTTGAGTGCCAAGTTCAAGATGCTGGATTATGTCTTGGGAGCAACAGAGGCCACTGAAGGCTTTTAAGTAGGAAAATCATGTCATCAGACTTTTTTTAGAATGATTTTGGCAGCAGTATGGAAAATGGCAGAAAGCAAGACCAGTTAGGCAGTTATCAAAGCAGAGTTGGCAAGAGGTTAATCAAGTCTGGAGAAGTGATAACCCGAAAGGAGAGATGTGAGAAAAGTTAGGGAGGTGGATCAACACTACCTAGTTATAGGTTTTATTGTGGGGATAAAGGTCTGAGAAGGGTCAGCGCTGGTATTTCCAGTTTGGGTCCTCAGTGAAAGGTGGTGCCGTTTACTGAGGCAGAGACCCCCAGAGGAGCGGGTTTGAGGCTTAGGTAAGGAGTTGGGTGTTGACTTGCTTTGAGGGGCCTGTGGAACATACCAGGGAGAGGTCTGGTAGGCAGGTGGATGACGGGTTAGGTTCCCAGAAGATACAACCAGATTGAAGATAGAAATACGTAGGTTATCACTGGGAAACATTCATGGAGAAAAAAATAAGACTGTGCAGCGGACACATGGCATGAGAAGGTGGCTCAGAATGGGGCATCGGGGGCTCCCGTGTTAGAGGGAAGGAGGAAGATGTTAAGCTTTTATACAGGGAAGTCAAAATATTAACTAACTTGTTAGTACGGTCAGGTGCCACTAAATCACCATGCTTCTGAAAAGGAGGAATATTTTTTCTATTAGTAAGCAGGATCTATGGAGAGCTGGCTTTAGATTATTGGGTTTCATTTTTGCTATTTTTAAGCCTGCTTTGTTTCATTATTTCCTTTTTATTGTATTGCAAATACACACATTACGTTGGCCTACTCTTACTCTTAGCTCACCAAGACAGCTCTCCAAGGGCAAAGACTCTCTCTTCCACCCAGTGCTTCGCAAGTGCCCAGTGCTGTCTGGCATTTCCCCCATATTATATGAATGAGTGATTAAAGAAGTGACATCTATAAACATCTCGCCAAAGATGAGCTGTTCATCTGGGGAAGCTTACCTTCCCAAGCTATAATGAGGCTGAAATAGGGCCTGAAATGTTTCTTATTTCCAGCTATCTCTCAACAGGCATTTTATTATCTTCCTGTAGGGAGTTCTTTCTCTTTGATGTGTTCAACTTACTGGTGTTAGGTCTTTATCAGTTTTTAGCATCGTTGAGTTCTTTAACAAATAGATTCATGCAAATGAAGAGTTTGGTGATGAGATTGTGAATTTGTGAGAAAGGTGTCTTTATAGTAAACCTCTGGGTGTTCACTCAGGGTTTCATCTGTGGCTAAGTTTTAGATCTACTCTAGGTTCCATAATTCCAATTAAAGCCAGTAAACGTCCTGCAATATATTTCCTAGCAAACAGGAGGGCTTTTGAATCACCTGTTATTTTAGACAACCTGTTGCCTTATTTATTGTCATAAGAGTTGATGTCTGACGGAATGACTCAATCATAGAGTTCAGTGCGAGCTCCCTCAAGAGATTTACAGTCTCATTGAGCATATGAAAAATTCACAGTTCAAAACAGTATGTGTCAAAATAGTTACACAAGTAAAAATATTAAAGAAGAGAAAAATCAGTGGGCTTGAAGTTATCAGCAAAGGTTTCAATATGTAGGTAGAACTTAACCTGGGGCTTAAATATGAAAATGACTAGCTCGGAAGAAAAACGGGAGGTGGAGCCACATAATGACCTGAGGTCAAGCAAAGTGGCAGAAATACATGATGCAGACACTCTATGAGGAACAGTGGTGGCTGGAGCCAAAAACACAGTCAGATGGTATTTACATGTTTTCATGGACATCTTCAGAATGGTTAAGTATTCATTAAATAACTGCGTGAATTGTTTTATCCCAGCTGTTTGCCAGTCTCCCTGCCTAAATGGTGGAAAATGTGTAAGACCAAACCGATGCCACTGTCTCTCGGCTTGGACTGGGCATGACTGTTCCAGGTAAGACAATCAAAGACTAATGTTTACCTGTAACATAAAGAGATCAAAACTCAAATTAAGTTTTCAAGAACCAGAAGGAATTTCTACTGTGAGTGTGAGCATTTTGTGTCTGAAAATAGCCATTTTGAGATACACTCTCTAAATTTGAACTAAAGCCAATGCAAAGAAATATTAGTTAAGGATTGACAAATAAAACAATGATATCTCAAAAATAAATAATCCTGTGTGACTTTAGCAGCACATATACTAAAATTGGAATAGTACAGAGCAGATTTGCTTGACCCCTACACAAAATGACACAGAAATCTGTGAAGCATTCCATATTTTTCCACAAAAAAAGGATAAACAAGTAAATTAACTGCCTTCTTGAATAAAAGATTTTATTCCTTATATTCATGGATGTAAAATAAATAATAAACTCAATACATTTTATTGATGTTTATCTGCATTCCTGGTTACAACAAAAATAGCATTGAAATTGATGATAAGAATTATTTATTTTTAAAGTCAAAATTTTAATTTATATTTGTAGTGTGTATATATATTCAGTATTTAATTGACTACAAGAAAATTTATGTAAATATATGTTCTGTCAATTAGTTCAGAAAGGTAGAAAGAGGAAGCAAAGGGAAATGAGGTCTCCTCTGCCCATTTTTTAATTGGATTGTGGTTTTTTTGGTTGTTGAGTTGTATGATTTCTTTCTTTATTTTGGATATTAACTCCTTATCAGATATACGATTTGCAAACATTTTCTCCCATTCAGTGGGTTGCCTTTTCATTTTGTTGGTTTCCTTTGTTGTACAGAAACTTTTCAGTTTGATGTAGTCCCACTTGTTGATTTTTGCTTGTGTTGCCTTTACTTTTGGTGTCAAATCCAAAAAATTATTGCCAAGATCAATGCCAAGGAGATTACCGCCTGTGTTTTCTTTTAGAATCTTATGGTTTCAGATTTTACATTCAAGTCTTTAATTCATTTTGTGTTAACTTTTGTGTATGGTATAATATAGTTTCATTCCTTTGCACATGGCTCTCCAGTTTTCCCAACCACATTTATTGAAGAGACTATCTTTTCCCCACTGTAAATTCTTGGCTCCTTTGTCATAAATTAATCAACCATGTATGCATCAGTTTATTTCTGGGCTCTCTCTTCTATTTCATTGATCTATGTGTGTGCTTTTATGCCAGTGCTATACTGTTTGATTACTATAACTTTGTAATATAGTTTGAAATCAGGAGCATGATGCCTCCAGCTTTGTTCTTTCTTCTTTCTCAAGATTTTTTTAAACCTCAGGAAATGTCAGATATATTGCATCATACCTTGGATAAAATATTTTCAATATTAAAACATTGTCTTCACAAATATCACAATGTTGGAATATTACCAGCTCTATTTTAAGACTTTCAATATACATCATTGCATTACATCACTTAGATTTGTAAAATGTACATTTACTTCCATCTTATACGAATCATTAAGAACAAAGGGCTATTTCCATATTCATTTATAAAATTGGGTAATTCGGTTAACTGAAAACAATTCTTATTTTTCATTTCCTTTTATTTTATTTTGATTGGAATGTCACAGTCAACTTGCAAAGACAAAAATCTATTTAAATACAAACTTAATTAACAAAAAAATCTGTCTTATGCCAATGAATTTCCTCATATCATCTCAAGCATATGCCATCTTTGCAAAGAAGAAATTAAATTGAGCCCTAAAGAGCAAACTTGGATTGTACAAGTATATTTAGAAGCTTCCAAGATAAAAAAGATACTTTCACCTGAGAGTAGAGTTGAAAGAATGTCAAAAAATGAGATTCAAACTGGAATGGATTTCTGGGGAAAATGAGAGAAAAGAAGGGGAGGGGGGAGATAAAAGGAATAAGAATGACAGTGACCCAAAAAGGAATATTCTTATAATTTTAGACTTTATATTTTAATTCCTTCAAACAGATAAGAAAAGGATACCCAGAGTTCCTGTGGTTCCCTAACATCAAAATACTCCTAAAACAGTCTTTCTTGACAAGAACGGTGGTTATTAGCTTATGTGAAAATACTGTCTAATAAAGAGAACAAAATTATGTTTTTATGCAAAAGTTTGATAAAGGAATCCAAAAAATATGGCGAATTAAGCTGAGAAGTGTATCCCACGTTCAAGGAAAGATCAACTTCAGCCCAGGCACCTGGGCAGTCCATGCCCACCCCCACCAGTGATACTGTGATCCATTGTTCTAGAAGATCCAAATTAGTTAGGACCTCTAACTGCAACTATAGCATCAGCAAAGAAAGGAATTTGTTATCACAATAGAGGGGCCTCGCATGGAACCCAGATACACGGGATGACCGAGCAGCAGGAGGGTCGGACCAAGGACTCGAAAGCCACCTGAAGCCTCTCCACCTCCTGTCTCGCCTTCTCTCTCCAGCGCCCACACCGTCCTTTGTCTCGCTGCAGAGTGGTTTTCTCTGGTGTTCAGTTCACATGAAATGACAGAGCTGCTTGCAGCTCCCGCATTTTACATGTCGCACCACAGTATCCACAGGAACACTGTGCTGACCCCATTAAAAAACCCAGAACTGACTCGTCCAAATGGATCAGTCAACTGTGGTCCGAGGCTGGGCTATGTTGTGAAGTCATTTTGTCAAAGCTTGTGCCTCACTTTTGGCTAAAGGGGAGAGAAGGCTGAGAATTCCCCGAAGAAAGAAAGGTAGAATATTCCCCAAAACCGGAGAGGGAGAATGCTTTTCTGAGAAATCAAAACAATAAATGTTTACAAATCATTTTTTATTTTCTTCCATGAGATTGAATCCTTAAAAGATGGTGTCCCTTGTACTTAGCACGGGCACAAAAATGAATGCTCAGTAACTGCTTGTTGGCAGAGGGAGCAATTTCTGGGCATCTGTGACAGCTGGTGAAGAAATGCCCCATAGCGTTCCTTAAATCCCTCGACAGGCATGGATAGGACTGACCTGGTATTGTTCCCAGGTAGTGCATCCTTAAGAAAGGGATTGCGTTTCCCCTGATGTCTATGTGCCTCTTCGGAAAACTGATCCTAAAAAAATACCTTAAATAAAAATTACAGACTGTTAATGCTGTGAGAGACCTTCGGGTTCATGAAGTCCAAACCCCTCATTTTACAGATGGGAGGATTATCAGACAGGGAACAAGTGACAAAGCCAGAACTAAAACCCAGGTCTGCTGATCCTCAGATCTTTTCGCGCGTGTTCCCCATGCCCCTTAGTTGTCTCAAGGAATGACTCCCATCTGTACAAACAAGGCCGTGCATGGATAATGCCAGGTCTCTGAGACTTTTAATCCTATTTTAATCATCCCCCAAAGGGCTATTACTTCTTCAGTTCAGTCTTTTCTGTTGAATCTCTTTGTTTTTTGTTCCAGGAAAAGGAGAACTGGGTTTTAACCAGTGCACAACCAGCCAGCTCTCCTAGGAGCAGGATCATCTCTCCCTGGTAGTCCTGGGCCTCCTGGAACTTACACAAAGAAATTCCAACACGGTGCTGGGTCTCGTTTTGTTTAGTATACTTGTTATTTGGGGTTTCCCTTTTTATTTTGTGTTATATTTTGTTATTCCTTGTGACATACTTTCTTACATGTTTCCATTTTTTAAATATACCTGTATTTTCTATATAAAAATATATTAAATAGATGCTGCTCCGCTCTCACAAAATGTACATACTCTGCTGTCTATTGGGAAAGGTCCTGGTGCACATTTTTATTCAGTTACTTAAAATGATGTTTCAATTAAAGTATATTTTGCTACTAAATAATATTTTGCTGGATACTGCCATTTTTTGAGGTGGCCACGGAACGACGAAGAGGATTCATGGTTTCTATCTGTGCTCCTGGCGTAAAACAGAATCGCATGCAGTGTACTGAGAAATTACGATAAAGGAGACACCTTCATTCTGGTTCCATCTTCTTTACAGTATGTGTAACAATGAACGTTTCCTTTTATTTAATCAGAGGATAATTATTGGATCTACTATGCTCCAAAAGGAATGCTGTCCTGGTGCTGCGGGCAGCCTGGCTAAGCTGTTTGCCAACACTCGGAAAGCCATAGGCATCAACTTAGAGGATGGGGGAAAGCATCATGCCCATGGCTCACAAAAATAAAGTGCCCCCCTTCCTTCTCATGTCTGGAATAAAAATGCTAGAGCTGGAAGATTAACCAAGAGCCCTTTCTGGGTCATAATCCCACAACTCACTGCTTTGGGAGAGAGGTAATAGCAATCAGAGGACAGGAAAAGGGAGGGGAAAATGCAAGTGGGACAAGTTCCCCAGAACTGTGTTCCTGGTCCCACCTGCAAAAAAGAATTGGGGCCACTCAAGGCAGAGCTGAGCACCCCCTCAGTCCCACTGCTCCACCTACCTCCTTCACTGCTTCTATGGTAAAGACTTCCCCGAACTTCTGGAAGATGTAGCCAAATACTAGATTTTGTTTAAAATAGGAAAACCACGATCAGCTCATCTCCACCCTCTGGGAGAGCTACTCCCACACAGGGTGCAAGGTGCACTGTAACACTGGGAGGAAATAAACGGTGAGAAAGATCTTGATTGTCCATGTGGTTCCCGCCACTGCCCCGAACTCCCCTCAGTTACTGACGACCGCTCCGGACGTTCGCTCCCTTGACCGACCTTCATGCCCATGAGCATACCTTTTATTTGATTTACTTATAGTCTATCAGCTTCCAAACCATGCTGCTTTTTTTCATTTATAATCATAAAATTATAAAACAAATCTCAAAATCCAAGCAATAGAAAGATGGTACCAGAAATTTCAAGCTCAGGAAAGCTACTGCAATTGAAAACAAAACTCAGTTCTGAAAGTGTACCTACCAAGTAGAACTTGTATTGGATTACTTCAAATAGATTAAAAGATCCGTATTTCATAGTAAGTCAAATTAGTTGTGTTATGTAGACAGTACAAGGAAATAAAGCACCATCCAAGTGAGGTTTGCAAATGATATGAGGGTCTACAGATCTAGAAATGTGAGTCACTAGAGTTGCTGAAGACTGTTATTATTTTAAATCTTAAGTACAGGTATATTCACAGTGAATTCTTAAATTTCTAAAAACGAAGTAAGAGTGTCCAGCATACTAAAGCATGTCAGTTTCAAACCAACTATGATCAGTCCTACAGTGAACTGTTAAATGCTTTTTTTAAAATCAGAAATAAAGGGAAAAGGGTGTCCCCTTCTGATTTTAAACATCATTCATGGCTCAGCAGTCAAGCATCGACCTAGGAGTCAGGAGATTGCGATTCTATTCCCAGTCAGGGCACATGCCCGGGTTGTGGGCTTGATCCCCAGTTGGGGGTGTGCAGGAGGCAGCCAATGAATGACTCTCTCATCATTGATGTTTCTATCTCTCTCTCACTCTCCCATCCTCTCTTTGAAGTCAAAATATAGATATATATTTTTTTAAATCATTCTGTGAGTTCCAGCCAAAGCCATAGTACATAAATTTATAAAATAAGTAAAGGGTATAAAATGAGAAAATTAAGAGTCAGAGTTTTCATTTTGGCAGAATATATGATGATATTCCCTGTAAGGAATAAAAATTTTAAAAAATGCAAGAACTGGAAGATTAAGAGAGAGCCCTTTCTGGGTCATAATCCCACAACTCACTGCTTTTAGAAACACTGAATTCAGTAAACTGGGTGTTTACGTGATAAATAAAGGAAAACAAAGAGCTTTTCTTCATGTTACTTATAAGTAGAAAATATAGTGAAAAAGATCCTATTCACAATACCAATAATATATATGTATTATATAAATAAGATGTGGTCACAAGGAAGAACACTATAAAATTACATCTATAAATCTATAAACATTTATAAATGCCCAAATAATGAGAAGCATTCCATTTCCTGGACAAGAGAACAACATGTCTTAAAGATATTGATTTTTCCCAAGTAAACTTATAGCCCTAATGTAATTCCAATAACACTTGCCATATTGGATTTTTTGGGGAGGGGGAAGAGCAGGGAGTAGCATGACCAAATTATGTATTCTAGTAACAGAACTAAATTCAAGGTGGATTGGAGAGTTAAATATCAATATTTAATATTTTTATGGTTTTAAGCCATAAAAATTTTTTTTAGAATTTTTCTCAAGAATTTGAAGGCTTAAAAAAATCTTCTAAACCTACAAGAGGAGCAGATTTTATAGCATAAGTACATAGAAAGTCTGGATGTCATTCAAAAAATCATAATCAAAATGTAAAGGCACATTTTATGATAGACCAAAGAATAATTTTTATTATAATGTCCATATTCTATAAATTAAAAAGCATTTATGGAACTCAAGAACACAGACAACTCACCAAAGAAATGCAATAAATTGATAGGTATGTGAGAAAATGTTCGACCTCATAAATACAGTATGCAAATGCAAACAACAGTGAGAAATCATTTTATCAGATTAACACTGACTTATTTTTAATGTTAGTAAACAATGCTGGCAAATGTGTAATGAAATAGGAAAGTTTATATGCTGTCAGTGAAAGTGTAAATTGGTATGATTTTAGAAAGCACTTTGACAATATGTATCCTTGTAAGTATTTTTATATGCTGTGAGCTAATATAAAGCAAGTTTTAGGCATAATAAAGTTCGTCATAGCATTGTTATTGGTGAAAATGTGGGTGTGGATGAAAGCTCGGACAATAAAGAATTCTAAACTACGCTACCTTAAAGCACATTTCTAAATCACATATCATGTGGCCTTCAAAGATAACGCAATAACATGGGAAATGCATGTGGTATAAGGTTAAATAAGGGGAGGAAAGGAAGATAAAATATTTTTCATACTCAGATGATTAAAAATCTACAAAAAATAATGCATAATGAAGATAAGAAGAAAAATGCCCAAGGTCACAGAATTATAAGTATTGAAACTTACATTAAAACTCACATCTGTCATGGTCTTGAACTTCCATAGGAAATTTAAATTTATACCATCTTTCTTCAGAACAACTGGCAGCGTGTATCAAAAGCTTTAAAAGTATGTTTGTGTACCTTTTACTTCCATAATTCTTGCCTGAGAAGCAATCCCATAAGAAAAAAACCTGATTTAGAGGAAAATATTTATGCACACAAGAAAATTATCACAGCATTTTTAATATTAAAAATCAGTAACATCTTCCCTGACTAAAAGTCCTGGAACTGGTTATAGAATTCATGGTATATTTATAGAATTAAATATTAGGAAGCCATTAAATCTTACATTTACAAGGAGTTTTGATAACATTATAGCATAATATTCAGTGGAAACAGTATGAACATACTTGCTATTATCAAAAAGTCCACGAAGCAATGAAAATAGTATATAAAATGTGTCTATAGTGGGCTCTAATTGCCGAGAATATGCATATGCAGTCTGAATAGAAATTTGCCAAACTTTGTTAATTTTCTTAAGATACGGAACTATGGGTGATTTTTATCACTTATCCAAACTTTTCATTTATTTCTGACTTATTTTCAATGAAAATAAATTATTTTTTATATTCATAAATATACTTTCATATTTATAAAAAGTAATCTTTAGCTCATTATAATTAATTGAAATAAAAGCCCCGCTTCATGTATCTACCATCTTTCTGTTCACCCAAATCAGTCTGGCACATGCACTGGCACGTATTGTGTAAGTTTAACAGTCTTGCCTCTAGTTACATAGTTTTGTTTAAAGACTCCTTCAGGAATCTTTAGAAACGAGTTTAAGTCAAGATGAGTATTAGTTCCGTGTAGAAGTGGAAGCTGCGACCAAGAGGACACATCAATCAATTCTGAGTCACTGGCATACACAGGAGGAAAATATTTGCTGATGATCAGAGTAAGGAATTTAACAAATTACAGGAACCGTCAGTGTATTTTTACAGTATATCCTTGTGCTTTCTGCTGCAGGTAAACATAAAAGGTGGACACTTACCGTATCGAATTTACTGGCCACATTCCATCGGAATTACTTTCTTATGTTTCCTTAACAGCCCACGGAGCAGCAGTTGTTTGGGCTTTTTTAGGGATTAGAGCTACTTAGTCATGCTCCCCTCCTAACTCTGATCTTAAGGCAGTAGCAACAACTTCAGGTCTTTATATTCGTTTCCCCCTAATTCTCTTAGCAATCAGCCATTCAAGGTAACCTGGGCCGAGCGTGTAGACTTGGA
This sequence comes from Miniopterus natalensis, assembly GCF_054644295.1. Lineage (NCBI taxonomy): Eukaryota > Metazoa > Chordata > Mammalia > Chiroptera > Miniopteridae > Miniopterus > Miniopterus natalensis. The sequence goes on along the minus strand of NC_142092.1, from coordinate 57,487,474 downwards.
TGGAACCTGAAAGAAATGGACTGTCTGGGAAATAACGAAAAGCTGCAGACGCATAGTGAGGGCCGCACTGCCTGTGGCCGGCGCGGCTCCCAGCGCCCCTGGCTGCCGGGACCTGCAGGCGCGGCCACTGAGCATGCAGGAGCCTCGGCGGGATGTTTCTGGGTGTTGAGTGTGTGAAAGAAGCCAAGTTACTTTAGAGAGACTCACGTCGATCTAGGCTATTTGGGTGTCTGTAGGAGACTCCTGTCCTCCTTAGGGGAAATGCTGATCACACGCATTCCTCATAGAAACCATTTCCAGTATTCTCTTCACCCTGCTAAGTCCTGACCTGTCTGGTACCCACCCGATCCTCGCCCTCCTGAATCACGAAGATCCCGCCTTTCATTTTGCCCACTGGACCTTTCACTTTCCCAGCCAAGAGCTCAAGCTAGTTTATGCTCCCAGAAGTTAAAAGTGTATCTGATCACCAAGTGCAATGAAGAGTGCAAACTGACAGACTAGAAAAACCTGAAAGGATGGATCACGGTGAAGACCACGAAAGGAGCAAAAAATAGCTGCGTGCATCTCTCAATTACACTACATTTTTTCTCCAAGACTCTCGATCTTTTATTGAGAATCTTACAAACTATATAGTCAAGGGGACATTGTTCCAAACTCTTTATTGCACACCTTATAATTTGTATTTTATTTATGTAATTTAAAATTATTTTCTCCTACATTGTCGCATAACATTGTGAGAATTGGAAGTTATGTGGATGCCTGACATCGACCAACGGCTGAATGAATGCTGGTGTCCCTCCTTCTGCTCAGCTCTTCTCCAACCCGTCTGCATTAATTCCTCAAAGCTCTCACTCTACGTTTAAGAAAACTGAGGTATAAAAGAACAATATCTCCAAGATCCAGAAGTTACTTTCCCAACACCTGAAGTCCAAGGCGAGGGTTCAGAGTTATCAGCCACAGCACACTTTCTAGAGCTCAAACCCTAGCGAGAATGTGGCTGGCATTTTCAACCCCAGGTGAGCTTTATAACTGGTAGTTTATTACTACCGCCTATATTTCTGATGTTTGCAAAAGAAAGTGTTTCTAATCACAAGGCAACTTTGTTTTTTGTAAGTCCCACCAAATAACTTCAGGCTACCTTTAAAGGACAACCCAAAATGTTCCGTGAGTCATAATTGCAACATTGAGAGGACCTCGTGATGATTAATGCCTTTCAGTCCTCTGAATGCCCACACTCTCATGGGCAAGTCCCTTCCTTCACCCATGGCACCCGCCTCTACCCGCAGTTCTCACCTAACCCCGCCATCCTGATACCATCCCCACACTTTTCTTTCTACCATGTGTTCTTGAGTTTTCAGATGCTGCTGACTTTATCCTAACCCCCCTCCCATTTCCACCCAAAGGCCAACTTATATAAAACACAGAGAAAGTGAGCTCTGCCCCTTCTCATTCCAAGATTCCTTCTGGTCAGCAGTGCCACTGAGCACAGGCAAACCAATATGGATATTCAACAACCGGATGCATGCAACTCTGTGTGTGTGATGTACTGAGATTCAGAAGCAGCAGCAGCGGTTTAGTTATTAAATATATCCAGAAGCTCTCTTACACACACACACACACACACACACACACCCCACACACCTTTTCAGTCCTATCAAAATAGTTTGTGACCTTGATCTTAAGCCACTGCCCAGCTTGCTACCCTTGAACCTTAAGTAGACCCAAAAATACAGAATGGAACCCAGAAGCCTGTAACAAGTTGGTATAAAAATATACTTTAATAGGGTAGACTCTTGGGTGCTAAGATGTCTCCTACTAGAGTAAAAGGTAGAACAGACTCTGAGCTCTGGTTGATTTCTCACTGCACAGGCTGCCAGGATGATTAAAATTTGGTAACCCGGCAAATGGAACAAGGGAGGCGACAGGAAGGCACACCCACTCATTTGTATTCTTGATCTCAGATACATCATTAGTACGACAACTATTTTGCTAGTTGTATAGTGAGCTGAAGGAAAAACAAAGCCACCCAAGTCACAGTCATCTTCCCTCGTCTTAATAGCAGGCCCAGCCTCTGGGGCCTGGTCAAGCTGAACGTCTCAGCTGGCTGAGCTCCAGGTCTAGTTGAACTTCTGGTCTACCATCATAAACCCCTTCTAACCACACCCAAGAACTTCCCCCAAGGTAAAGCAAACCAGAAGTTCTGCTTCAGACTATGTTTCTTTAACATGCTTTATATTTTAATACAATTTTAATAAAGTCCCTATAATTTGAAGATTTAGGACCAAGACAACCAGGAGTGAAGTGCACACAGTGCAAACAAGAATGGGACGTTGAACTCTACAGATTCCTCTTGTTCCTTGGCCCCTCTCTTATAGTTAAAATTTTGCAAACCATCTCAAACAGTTCTGCCCGGTTTCTCTCCTGATTTCGCCTCAGTGGTCCCAAGCCTCTTTCACTAAAGAAGGTACAAAATGGAGATGCCTGCACTGACAAGCGCGTGGAACTGGAGTTGAAGAGCACTGTTATCCTTGGTGTGTTGTGCGCCGTGCTATCCGTTTTCCAAGACAATCAAGGTTTCTGTACCCAACCACCCAGTGCCTCTGCTACCAGCACGACACCAGTGACCGTCTCCACTTAGTTCCACTGGCTTGGTGTTCAGGATTCCGACCCAGCTATTAAAATAAGGCCTTGAGGATAAATAAGGTCCTAACCAGAGTTTGCCTCAACATACCCCGAGATATAGTAGTGTCAAGGTAGCAGTTGAAATTAGACTTACACATAAACCATAATGTTCAACAGAGTTAAGATATTCAACATGTGTCATTCATCCAGAACCTATTTTTTTTCTATTTTAACACCTTTGAAATGGGAATGCATTTTACAGTGTCATGGCATGGTAGAATCATCAATTTAATGATATATCTTACTGTCATAGTATCTCAGATTTGACAGGAAATGACCGAATGAAACCTTCTGGGTCTGGCATTGTATCTGTACAGTATTTGACATATGAAAATTTATAAGCTTAGATGAAATACTGGCCCGAGGCTCTAGAAGTAGCCTCTAGATCTGTGGAAAGCCTTCTTGAGTCTCCGTGCTTTCTACACCCTGCTGTTTCTAATAAAAAAGAAACCTCAAGATACAGGGAAAACCCTGAAACCTTTGAAACCCTGGCCTTTGATTTGAGAAAAGTGCTTTCCTAAGCATTGCTGTTTTTGTTTGTATGAGTCACTGTGGAATGCCCCCTAGATCCCAACCCTCCTCCCAACTCTGTTAGATTTTCCTAATCGGCGAGTGGAGACTGTGGGAAAAAGGAATTGGCAAAACCTAGCTGTTTCTCCCTAAGATGCCTCTTATAACAGAGTTATGCCCTTCCGTACACTTAAACTCCCTACTCCACCCATTATCAGCCTTGTCATCAAGTTCCCTGGTGATTCACATAAGCATGCGCTGGAGGGCCTGTCCTTTTGGCAGCATATTGGGACAACACCCCTAAACCCTGACTTTGTCTCTGGATTGTTATGATCAGTTTCCTCTTTTTGCTGGTATGCTGACTTTCAGCTTCATATTTCTCTCTCCAGGAAATGTGCCTTTGCCCAAAGCAGCTTCTGCAGTAACAATCCCAACTAGCCAGTCCCCTTGACAGCTCAACTCTGCCAGGTGTTTGTCACCAGAAGGGAAAGAAGCCTTAGAAAAGTGAAGGGTTTTAGGGGACAGTGACTCTCTTGATTTTCAGATTTTATAAATGAAGCTCAGGACTGAGGAACGTACCAGGAGTGACGCCATTAGGAATACAGTGAAGAAGAGAAGCTTGGCCACTGCCCCCAGCCCTTCCTCCAGGGAGTAGGTTTAGATTCTTTCCAACTGCAGTCCCAAGAAGAGCAGATAAATTGCAACACTGAATAGCTATCGTCCTCTTTGTAATCTTCCTAGGATCCAATAAAGGGGTATGGGAACGTACTAGACATCACGATTACAGTCCAGAGAGTTGTGGCCTATAGGTGCAGCAATGTGGTTGGAAAATGGAGCTCGAAAGTCCACTTGTGTGTGACTTTATTTAAGATCAGGAAAGAATCAGTTGTCCACATCAAAGAGGGGAGGGCATGTGGAAAAGGTCAAAGCCACGCACTATGTCCTTGGCATCCTCATGCAACCAGGCGCTAGATTCCTCATCTTTGACCCCAGAAATTCCTTCTCCATTTGGGGATCTTCCCTGGCTAAATAGCCTTATCATCTGTTCTTTAGAGTAAAATGATACGGCATTGACTTAGGGATGCATTGTCCTCTCCATGCCATTGAACATGTTGGCTACCCTCCCTCTTGAGCAAAAGCATACAGATGGGGGGAAAAATTTAATAGTTTTGTCTCAAATAAAGGCTATAAAACCAAAAGGAATTGGACTTAGTGGTAGGAGGTAAGGATGCCTCTTAGTCTAATGGGCTGATCTTTGCTCTCTATAAAAGAGGAAAGTTTCCACGCCCAGACCTCATGATGTCCCTGCATACAAGCTCCCCGATACAGTGGAGCGAAATCCAATCTGAATCTTCCCTTCTCTCCTCTCCTCTCTCTCTCTTAACATTTAACCCCTCCAGACAGCTTCTAGCCCCAGCGGTGCTCAAACGTGAGCATGTAGCACAGTCACCTGGAGGGCCTGTTGGAACATACACATTCGGGCCCCACCTCTGGATATTCTGATTCAGTAGGTCCAGGGTGGGGCCTGAGAATTTGCACGTCCCGCAGTTCCCAGGCCACGCCGACAGTCACGCTGCTGGCCCGTGCTCCAGACGGCTCCCTGGGGTGCCCGGGGCAGTGCTTCCCCAGCGCGGGAACCACCTGCAACCTCCTCACGCAGATTCTCAGCCACTGGATCCGGGTGGAGCCTGAAGTCTGCATTTGTCAAGCTCCCAGGTGATGCCGAGGCCCGTGTCACCTAGAAGAGCAAGGTCTTGGCGCCGTGGCGAGAATTCACCCTTCACGTCCACATGATGAAAGTCCTGCTTATAAATCCATCACCCGCCCTGTGTGCAGTTTCCTTCTCATGCTCCTTTCGTTCATTATTCTGTTGTTGCCCTTGTTCCTGTAGCTGCTGTTTTCTTTCTTTTAAATTTTATTATATTTATTGGGGTGACTGGTTAATAAAACATGTAGGTTTCACGTGTACAAGTCTATCACCCAAAGTCAAGTCTCCTCCTATCGCCATATGTTCAATCCCTTCACGCTCTTCCACCTGCCCACCCCCTTCCCTTCTGGTAACCACCACACTTGCCTGTTCCCCCCCCCCCCCCCCCCCCCCGTCCCGTCCTTCCTTCCTTTCTCTTTCTCACTCCCCGGTGGTGCTGATGGTCTGCAGAGCAGACTGAGCATCAAGCCTCCAGTAGGGGCCACAATTCTCTCCCTCTCCCCAGAGCGCTTTGGAGCAGCCCCTCCGGCCTTCCTCCCATGCACATCCTGACCACAAAGCTAAAGCCTAAACCTGCACCACAAAAAAAAAGAAAATGCCAGCAGGGAGTTTGGAGACAGAACAAACCGACCTCCTTAGGATCAGACTAGGAACGAGCTGCTGGTTCCTGCCACCCCTGCGTGCCCGGGCCCCCGTGCGCCCCTGCGTGCCCGGGCCCCCGTGCGCCCCTGCGTGCCCGGGCCCCCGTGCGCCCCTGCGTGCCCGGGCCCCCGTGCGCCCCTGCGTGCCCGGGCCCCCGTGCGCCCCTGCGGTGGTCCACAGGTATACAGAGGGCTGATTTTTTTCAGGCCTGTAAAAGTTTCCGCCTGGCTGCCTCCTGGGCTTCCTTCCCCCTGCTTCCCACCAGCTCTCTTTTCATCTCTTCCTCTCTCCCTTTGCTGCTTTTCCTCCCCCTCGGTTTTCTCTTGTCGATTTTTTCAAGATTTAAAATTTCCAAACCACACTCAGGATTCCACCCCGGAATTCATTTAAAAAAACAAAAACAACACTCAACCCTGACTTCTCTGAAAGAGACTCCGCCCGGGTTCTTTGGAGCTTCATGAGCCCCACAGTGAGGCCAGAACTGAGTCTAGGAAAATGCAGGTGAGCGCCTGTTGGGGAAACAAAGGCGGCAGCCGTGCAGAGGGAGGGCCTGGATGGTGCTTTTCTAGAAAACACCTGGCCAGGGGCTTTCTTCCAGGACTAGACATTTGCCCTGCCTACCAACTAAGCTCTCTCTGCAAAATATTTTTTAAAAATGTTCATTTTTGTGAACGTGGTCATTTTCTGGGTTTTATTAGTGCTTAATTCTACTTAGGATTAAACAGCCGTCTGGGAGCTGCCCGCTCGTTCTGCCCCTGCCCGTGGGCCGGGCAGGCGCTTGGCAGGGAGCCCTGAGCCCTGTGGAGCAGTCTCCCGGCCCCGAAAGGCCAAGGACTCGCCCGGCCTTGCCCCCTCCGGAACCCAGGGACGGGGCGGGAGTTTGTCTGTCTGTCAGACAGTAGGTGTGTCTGAGAGAGAATTCTGTACGTGTTCTTTCCAAAGGCAGTGCAGGTCAAGAAGAGCCTTTTTTTTTTTTTTTTTTTAAAGAAAAGGGGGGTAGAAATGGTAGGTGTCTTCTTGGTGCAGAGAAAAAAGGAAATCGCTCTGAATCCAGTTCATCCAGGGCTTACAGGCTCTTCTAAGAGACTGGCATGTTTTAGCTGACCCTGTGCTCCTCCCTGTGTGACAGGCCACCCAGACCTGAACTCTAAATCAGTCCTAGCCAGGATGAGTTATCCAAGCTTGTTGCCCTCGATCGTGTCGTGGGTAGAGGAGGCTTTCACCTTCACTGACCGGGCACCTGTAAGTGTCCGTACGTGACAGTGATGCCCAGAGCCAAGCCCACACAACAGCGGCTCTCCACCGGGGGCTTGGAAGATGTTCAGCACATGTCAACGTCCATCTTTCCTTCTTGGATGAAAGAGAGAAAGAAGAAAGAAGGAGATGATAAATCTTCCATATGTCACCATCAGTAAAATTCCTGGCTCTGACTGTAGAAGCAACACAAACAGGGGTCTCAAACTCCAGCGCCACTGCGAGCCAGGCAAGTCACAGAAATGAGGACAGCGCCACCGAGGCAAAGAAATGAGACAACAGCAGACGGCAGACAAACAGCAGATACCTATTGTTACAGTGGAAGGGACGGAGCTGCACACCCACCACGCAGACGGCATCCTGCCGCTCCGCCTTCTGTTCCCGGGACAGAGACGGGGACCCCGACCAACTGGACGAGGCCTGCCCCCTCCGGAGGGGCAGCCACTCTCTCGGCCTGACAGTTGTCATGCAACGCAGGACTCAAGGCCCCGTGCAACTTTTTTCAGGATGAGTGGGAGGCTTTGTTTATTCCGAAAGTATTTCAGTTCGTAAGTGTCGACCGACACTGGTCAGGCCAACATGATGTGTCCCCAAGGGCTTGTGGACAGGTAGGTTGCAGCCTGTGTTTCTTTTCCTTTTGAGAGCCCTGCCCACGCGGCAGGGAGCGCGTTGAATTGCTGTTCGCTTTCTGTCCTCTCAGAGCGAGGGGAGCCCCTCCTGGAACACGAACTTGGGGAGTCGGCACGGAAGGCAGGCTGGCCACCGCCGGCAGGGCTGGAGATCGTAGGCATGCGGCCAGACTCCCTGTCTGTTCTTTCTCACCACATCCCTGTGAGGTGAGCAAGGTCCCCATTTCACAGATTAGGAAGCAGAAGCACTGATTTTCTCAAGATCTCACACAATACCAACTCCCAGAGCTGAACCCGGGTTATTTTATGCAAGTTTAGCACCCCTCAAAGACCAGGAGAGAGAAAACGGCCGTGAGGCCGAGGCTCACTGTCCTGCCATCCTCTCCCTGGATGGGCACTAGGCAGCCAGGGCGGCTTGGAAGCAAGTTTTGATCACTGGGGCGCCGGCTGGGGAGCGGGTATTGGGGAGCCCTCGTGAATGTTTTGAGCCTGGACGTAGTGGGGGCCAGAAATGAACTTCCTCGATCCCAAAGTTAGATTTTGCTCTACTATTGTGAACCTTAGGTGAGAAAATTTTAAACACCGATAATGATGTCAAAGTTCTTACAATTAGACCGAAGTGGAGAAATTTCTGTACTATTATATCTGAATGGTTTCCAGGTAAGTTTCAGAAACGCCAAGTTGAGCCAGTGTAAGCTCTAAGGGGACTTACTGACAATGGAGGTGAAAATTCCAGGCTTAGACTGAGTTTCTGGCTTCACCCAGGAGATCGTTACCAAACCCTCAGATTGCCTCCAGGCCTCCTCACTGCTTTCTGAAATACGGGCCTTAAACAAAGGTCAGTTCCCGGGTGTTTTATAAAAGCTGCCCACCAGCATCTCCTCGTTTGTACCCAGGTGGGGAAGGGAGGATTCAGTAGCCCTGTCGTAAGTGCAGGGAACTGCAGTCCCTGCCCTCCTGTCCCTGCCCTCCTGTCCCTGCCCTCCTGTCCCTGCCCTCCTGTCCCTGCTCTCCTGTCCCTGCTCTCCTGTCCCTGCTCTCCTGTCCCTCTGCTCTCCTGTCCCCCTGCTCTCCTGTCTCTCTGCTCTCCTGTCTCTCTGCTCTCCTGTCTCTCTGCTCTCCTGTCCCTGCTCTCCTGTCCCTGCTCTCCTGTCCCTGCTCTCCTGTCCCTCTGCTCTCCTGTCCCCCTGCTCTCCTGTCTCTCTGCTCTCCTGTCCCTCTGCTCTCCTGTCTCTCTGCTCTCCTGTCTCTCTGCTCTCCTGTCTCTCTGCTCTCCTGTCTCTCTGCTCTCCTGTCCCTCTGCTCTCCTGTCCCTCTGCTCTCCTGTCCCTCTGCTCTCCTGTCCCTCTGCTCTCCTGTCCCTCTGCTCTCCTGTCTCTCTGCTCTCCTGTCCCCCTGCTCTCCTGTCCCTCTGCTCTCCTGTCCCCCTGCTCTCCTGTCTCTCTGCTCTCCTGTCTCTCTGCTCTCCTGTCTCTCTGCTCTCCTGTCCCTGCTCTCCTGTCCCTGCTCTCCTGTCCCTGCTCTCCTGTCCCTCTGCTCTCCTGTCCCCCTGCTCTCCTGTCTCTCTGCTCTCCTGTGCCTCTGCTCTCCTGTCTCTCTGCTCTCCTGTCTCTCTGCTCTCCTGTCTCTCTGCTCTCCTGTCCCTCTGCTCTCCTGTCCCTCTGCTCTCCTGTCCCTCTGCTCTCCTGTCCCTCTGCTCTCCTGTCTCTCTGCTCTCCTGTCCCTCTGCTCTCCTGTCTCTCTGCTCTCCTGTCTCTCTGCTCTCCTGTCTCTCTGCTCTCCTGTCCCTCTGCTCTCCTGTCCCTCTGCTCTCCTGTCTCTCTGCTCTCCTGTCTCTCTGCTCTCCTGTCTCTCTGCTCTCCTATCTCTCTGCTCTCCTGTCTCTCTGCTCTCCTGTCCCTCTGCTCTCCTGTCCCTGCTCTCCTGTCCCTGCTCTCCTGTCCCTCTGCTCTCCTGTCTCTCTGCTCTCCTGTCCCTCTGCTCTCCTGTCTCTCTGCTCTCCTGTCTCTCTGCTCTCCTGTCCCTCTGCTCTCCTGTCCCTCTGCTCTCCTGTCCCTGCCCTCCTGTCCCTGCCCTCCTGTCCCTGCCCTCCTGTCCCTGCCCTCCTGTCCCTGCTCTCCTGTCCCTGCCCTCCTGTCCCTGCCCTCCTGTCCCTGCCCTCCTGTCCCTGCCCTCCTGTCCCTGCCCTCCTGTCCCTGCTCTCCTGTCCCTGCTCTCCTGTCCCTGCTCTCCTGTCCCTGCTCTCCTGTCCCTCCTCTCCTGTCCCTCTGCTCTCCTGTCCCTCTGCTCTCCTGTCCCTCTGCTCTCCTGTCTCTCTGCTCTCCTGTCCCTCTGCTCTCCTGTCCCTCTGCTCTCCTGTCCCTCTGCTCTCCTGTCTCTCTGCTCTCCTGTCCCTCTGCTCTCCTGTCTCTCTGCTCTCCTGTCTCTCTGCTCTCCTGTCTCTCTGCTCTCCTGTCTCTCTGCTCTCCTGTCTCTCTGCTCTCCTGTCTCTCTGCTCTCCTGTCCCTCTGCTCTCCTGTCCCTGCTCTCCTGTCCCTGCTCTCCTGTCCCTCTGCTCTCCTGTCTCTCTGCTCTCCTGTCCCTCTGCTCTCCTGTCTCTCTGCTCTCCTGTCTCTCTGCTCTCCTGTCTCTCTGCTCTCCTGTCCCTCTGCTCTCCTGTCTCTCTGCTCTCCTGTCTCTCTGCTCTCCTGTCTCTCTGCTCTCCTGTCTCTCTGCTCTCCTGTCTCTCTGCTCTCCTGTCCCTGCTCTCCTGTCCCTGCTCTCCTGTCCCTGCTCTCCTGTCCCTGCTCTCCTGTCCCTCTGCTCTCCTGTCTCTCTGCTCTCCTGTCTCTCTGCTCTCCTGTCTCTCTGCTCTCCTGTCTCTCTGCTCTCCTGTCCCTCTGCTCTCCTGTCCCTCTGCTCTCCTGTCCCTCTGCTCTCCTGTCCCTGCTCTCCTGTCCCTCTGCTCTCCTGTCCCTCTGCTCTCCTGTCTCTCTGCTCTCCTGTCTCTCTGCTCTCCTGTCTCTCTGCTCTCCTGTCCCTGCTCTCCTGTCCCTGCTCTCCTGTCCCTCTGCTCTCCTGTCTCTCTGCTCTCCTGTCTCTCTGCTCTCCTGTCTCTCTGCTCTCCTGTCCCTCTGCTCTCCTGTCCCTCTGCTCTCCTGTCCCTGCTCTCCTGTCCCTCTGCTCTCCTGTCTCTCTGCTCTCCTGTCCCTCTGCTCTCCTGTCTCTCTGCTCTCCTGTCTCTCTGCTCTCCTGTCCCTCTGCTCTCCTGTCCCTCTGCTCTCCTGTCCCTGCCCTCCTGTCCCTGCCCTCCTGTCCCTGCCCTCCTGTCCCTGCCCTCCTGTCCCTGCTCTCCTGTCCCTGCCCTCCTGTCCCTGCCCTCCTGTCCCTGCCCTCCTGTCCCTGCCCTCCTGTCCCTGCCCTCCTGTCCCTGCTCTCCTGTCCCTGCTCTCCTGTCCCTGCTCTCCTGTCCCTGCTCTCCTGTCCCTCCTCTCCTGTCCCTCTGCTCTCCTGTCCCTCTGCTCTCCTGTCCCTCTGCTCTCCTGTCTCTCTGCTCTCCTGTCCCTCTGCTCTCCTGTCCCTCTGCTCTCCTGTCCCTCTGCTCTCCTGTCTCTCTGCTCTCCTGTCCCTCTGCTCTCCTGTCTCTCTGCTCTCCTGTCCCTCTGCTCTCCTGTCCCTCTGCTCTCCTGTCCCTCTGCTCTCCTGTCTCTCTGCTCTCCTGTCTCTCTGCTCTCCTGTCTCTCTGCTCTCCTGTCTCTCTGCTCTCCTGTCTCTCTGCTCTCCTGTCTCTCTGCTCTCCTGTCCCTCTGCTCTCCTGTCCCTGCTCTCCTGTCCCTGCTCTCCTGTCCCTCTGCTCTCCTGTCTCTCTGCTCTCCTGTCCCTCTGCTCTCCTGTCTCTCTGCTCTCCTGTCTCTCTGCTCTCCTGTCTCTCTGCTCTCCTGTCCCTCTGCTCTCCTGTCTCTCTGCTCTCCTGTCTCTCTGCTCTCCTGTCTCTCTGCTCTCCTGTCTCTCTGCTCTCCTGTCTCTCTGCTCTCCTGTCTCTCTGCTCTCCTGTCCCTGCTCTCCTGTCCCTGCTCTCCTGTCCCTGCTCTCCTGTCCCTGCTCTCCTGTCCCTCTGCTCTCCTGTCTCTCTGCTCTCCTGTCTCTCTGCTCTCCTGTCTCTCTGCTCTCCTGTCTCTCTGCTCTCCTGTCCCTCTGCTCTCCTGTCCCTCTGCTCTCCTGTCCCTCTGCTCTCCTGTCCCTGCTCTCCTGTCCCTCTGCTCTCCTGTCCCTCTGCTCTCCTGTCTCTCTGCTCTCCTGTCTCTCTGCTCTCCTGTCTCTCTGCTCTCCTGTCCCTGCTCTCCTGTCTCTCTGCTCTCCTGTCCCTGCTCTCCTGTCTCTCTGCTCTCCTGTCTCTCTGCTCTCCTGTCTCTCTGCTCTCCTGTCCCTGCTCTCCTGTCTCTCTGCTCTCCTGTCCCTGCTCTCCTGTCCCTGCTCTCCTGTCTCTCTGCTCTCCTGTCTCTCTGCTCTCCTGTCTCTCTGCTCTCCTGTCTCTGCTCTCCTGTCTCTCTGCTCTCCTGTCCCTGCTCTCCTGTCTCTCTGCTCTCCTGTCTCTCTGCTCTCCTGTCCCTGCTCTCCTGCTGTCTCCCCTGGAGGTAGGATTGCTGGTTGGGTGAAGGGACTCGGGGTCCAGCCCTGCTTTTAGGGCTGTGTTAGTCCCCTGCCAACTGCATAGCTGCTGCTATACAATGGAGGGGGATACATTTGCCCATAGAAAAGTCAGAATATTTTTGGTGGAACGTGGACGAAATGGGTGCGGGGAGGCAACTGACAGATGTTTGCTGCGAAGCCGCCTGGCGTGTGGCTGCGCAGGGAGAGGTGATGCTTTATGTTTTTTCTGAGGCAGACGGAAAGGAGAGGCGGGGCCCCGGCCCGAGAGGCCTGGCGGGACGTGCGGGAAGCCAGAAAGGATGATGCTGTTCTTGCTTCAAGGCAGAAATCAGCCCGCTCTCATTTTGTCGTCGTTGCTTTTGTTGCTCTGGGGAAGATTTGGGGAGCATGGCCATGGCCAGATTTGCTACTAAATTCTGAAAAATATCAGCTCATCACGCGCAGGGGTCGGCAGACGGCTGCTGTCTGTAAGCCAACAACGTGCTACCGGACTGCGCGGCCTGTAAACCCTCAGCTGCTATTGGGGCTTTTCCAGGAAAAGTGTGCCAACCGCTCCCTGATCCAGTGCACAAAAGTGTAGTTTCTTTACCTCTTTAATAATTAGAGCAAAATAAAGTTTAGGGAACCTACCACTCAAAATTTACAGGATTCTTATGATAGGACTAAGGCATTAGTGTTTTCCTCAACTGCAAAATAATCCCTTCGAAATCCAAAATAAAAATAACTTTCACCTATCTACTAACACCTTGTTTATTTCTCATGGGGGCCGCAGGGCTGGAGAAAGGAGAGGGGTGCATGGAAATGGGTGATAGAGGCTCAAAAATAGACGTTACTGATCCCTCCGTTGCCGGTTCTTGGCTGCTCACCCGTCGACTAATAGTCATGGCATAAAAACGAAAGCAGTTCCAAGTCTGCCAGAGTTCTAGGTTCTGAGCTGTCATGTTTCATGATGTCACAGAGAAGTCACCCCTGTATTCCAGCTAAGATCCTGTAACGAATAAAGGCACAGCCACGGGGAGCCAGCTGAACCAGCAGGAGAGTGTCATCAGCAGCTCCCAGGTGTAAATCATGATGCAGGTGATTAAAGACGAGGCAAGTATTTGTTTGGCTTCGCTGAATATCTCAAAAGGGATCATCTTGAGGACAGATTCTTATCAACTTCAAGGGTGATTTCCTCCACCAGGCACTCCTTTGTTGCTTTGTAGCACGGGGAGATTTTAAAATTCTTGCTCTTCATCTTGAAGAGAGCACTGTCCGGAGAGTAGCCAAGAGACAACTCGATCAAAAAGGGTTTCGTTCCACCCTGATGCTCATTTCTTGCTCCAACTCTAACCAGCTCCAGGCCGGCCCCTAACATACCCCATCCTGTACCCGATCCCACGTATTCTACTTTAGTTGTACCTGGGGAATTCTATGGAAGTAAAAGAGCCCACATATTTCTCTTATCCTGGGAGAGAGAACAGAAGAGACGCTCCTGTGGAGCGGGGTAGGAAAATGATGGGCATTAGTATCAACAGCTCCTTAGGTGGCATTTTAGAAAGCCACTTGGTAGCCACTGCCCAATATTTGTTGCCACCACAACAAATCTAAGTGCAGATCTAGGTCAGGGATAATTCTTTATTTATAAAGAAGAAAATTGCCTGTAAAAGAGAAGCTAAGGTCCTGCATCTTTCAGGGTTGGCGTGAGCATTAGAATCCAGACATTCCGATGCCAGGCTTCATAATAGGAGGGCCAGGAGCTGGGTGGAAGGAGGAGGGCACGGAGCCTGGTTTCCCGGCTTCCTCAGATTGTGTCTTTGGCATTTTCCCCAAACCTGGCTGTACAGAAGGTTATAAAAATTTGACTGACCAGACTGAAAGGAAGCTTTGCCATGGAACTTTGATATAAGCAAGTGTTTTAAAACAGCTAACATTTGCTAATGCTTTGGGTGCTGCTTTTTTTAACTTTCTGGGAATCTTGCAGTATTGCCTGTCCCCTGAGAAGCCTTCCTACCCTGAGAGGCCTCCTCCATCTCTTCCTCAGAGACCTCCCCGAGGGCCTGTTCTCTCCTCCATGTCTTTATTCAAATGTCGCCTTCTCATGGAGGTGACGAGACTTCTCATGGCCATCGAGACTACAGTTGTAATCTAGCTTCTATCTTTTGTCCCTACTTTATTTGTATGTCCCTCTTTATTAGCAAGCATCACTAACACGCTGTATGTTTTACTTATTGATCTTACCATCAATTATTCCTCTAAAATATAAGCTCCATGAAGGCAGAGAATGTTCTGTTTTTCTGTCCACAGCTGTGTCCTAGCAGTGTGCCCAGTACCTGGCATGGAGCAGGTCTCGACAGGCACATATCGGATCATTGCATACACTAGGGGGCATTCCCTTCAGAGAACTTAACCAAGTCAAATTCATCGGTTCAACTAGGCCAGTCTACACCCTCCCAGCTACTGAGATGTGGAGGGTGCAGGGACTTATGAGGATGGCATCTACCTCATGACTCCAGAAGCAACTGAGAAACGGGATCTCGGTGTGGCTCTCTGGCAAGTCAATCGCCCCATGTCCTCGAGCAGTGATGTTCAACCTTTCATCTCATGGCACACACAAACTGCTTGCTAAAGTCCTATGGCACACCAAAATAGCCTTAATACTGATCATTCCCCCAAAACAGAACGAAACAGGTGTTAGGTTAGTTCATCTTCGTTTAAATTTCACCGTTAATGCATGTTTCTGTCCTTGTTTAAAACATCAGATATAGGTGTCCACCTTAACAACCCTCACCCCACCCTCTGCCCCTCATCTCTCACCGGCCAATCTCAGTTTCTCCCCAGAGGTAAACAGCCATTACCAACAATCCTAATTTTGGGGGTGGGGGATTTAGATTTATCGTCACTATATATATACTTAAAAGATAAATATATAGGACCTCAGGGACATTTAGGAAAGTTTTGGGCCACCTGGAGGATGAGATGGGGAACCTGGTTAAGGTTTTTAAGAACTAACCTGTCATTTTATTCTTTGCAAAACTTTATGAGTTTTAGTGATTATGCACATTTCCCCATTTGTGTTCTGGTCTCAGAATGAACTCAATACACTTTTGAAAGGTGCCGGATGCAAACTTGTGGTGGTTGAATTTTCAGCAAAATGGTGTGGTCCTTGCAAAAGGATTTGTCCCCTTGTTCATGTAAGTATCACCAGTCTCTATTTCAGTTTTAGAAGGAATTTAAAGTCCCCAAATATTTTTCCCAGAAAATGTTAAAAGTTTGGCACTTATGAGCCATTATGAAATCATAGTACACACACCAGAAGATTAAGACTATTTGTCTATGGATAATTCTGCAAGGAACATCAGGTGTGCAAAAGAAGACAATTGTGGAAGTGTATGGATTATTGACAATAATGACATTTTACCAAAGTTCCTGAGTTCAGATCTTCTAAGTATTGGAATAGATTCCAGATAAACATACTTGTTTTTAACAATAATATAAAAGAATAAACTACCCCCAATCCTTCAGCCCTTTTATCAGAACCAATCATATCTCTTACATATTCCTTTTGTATCTTTGATCTACTTTATAAAATATTTTAGTAAAATATTCTACTTAGTAGAATATGATCGTGTATTTATATTCAGATCTTTTTTCCACATACACATTGGTTCAGATTTTTGTGGGGTCTTCAGATTATAATTTTAATATCTATACAATGTTTTATCTGTTGAATTTCCCCATTGCTTCATTTAAAAGTTTTCACCATGTTACTTAATTATTTTCAGTATAACATGCCGCAAAAAGAACTTCAGGACATTTTCTTTTCATTTCTCCTTAAGTGCAGAAGTTTTACATTTACAGTCAAGTTTATGAAATCTATTCCTTCAAATATAAAGGAGTTTTTATTTCTCTACACAGGTGAAAATACTCTGGTTTATTTCCAGTGAGGTTTCTAACATCTCAACTTTTTTGACTCGAACTCTCGAATCCACCTTAATTAATTTATCCACAGTCACAACCTTTGACATTTAATTTAAAATAAACTTAGATCCAAGTAGAGAGATTGGCTACATGACATATAAACATCCATTCTATGCCTAAAATTTTTGGAATATCCAGATGGAACATTTTAATGTGTGACAGGCCCCTCTGTTCTGACTGTCAAAAGTTTAAGAGAATCCCCCAAGTTCAGCTTCAGGAGTGTAAATATACTCACATGCCACAGGGTCAGAGCTGATCAAATTCCAACAGCCAGCCAGAGGCATTTCCTAGAGTGCAATGGAATCTAAGGCTTGGTAACCACTCGCTTCTTCCCTTGGGCCCGTAGAGTAGTAACAGCTTTGCTGCTCTATCTGGGCTCCTGTAGCCACCGCTACACTCATCCTTAACTTCATTGTTAGTTATAGTTAGTCCTGTGGAGATAAACCTGCCCGAATTATCCCAATTCGAATGTCATCTGTTTTCTCTTGGAATCCAACTAATGCAGACATAATTTTAAAATAAATTTTGGTGCATCCACTCTGTGAAATACTGTTTAGATGTTGGAAAGAATCAAGTAGACTCATATGCCTTGAAGACAGCATAATATCAAATAAAAAGAGTACAATATAGGAAAACTTATATAGTATGGTTCCATTTATGTAAAACAGAGACACGTATACGTATGTGTAACTATATACAAGCTACCCCCCCAAAAATGTATACAAACTGGTCCCATTTACTTCAGTTTGCTGCACAGTCTGTCGTGCCAAGCATGAGAGAGGTCTTTGAAAATGAGGAAGTTTATTTTCAGCAAGATGGGGCACCCTCACCCTGCCATCGTGATATAACATCCTACCTTGATGAGATCTCGCCAAGCGGGGGGATTGGGCGAAGGGGTTTCATGGAATACCTTCCTTGTTCACCAGACCTCACACCTCTAGACTTTTTTATGGGGATTCTTAAAAGATAAAGTCTACATTGCAAAACTGGCAACGGTCACTGAACTGAGAGGAGCCAATATTTTCAGGTTTGCAGGGCCATATGGCCTCTTTCATAACTACTCAGCTTTGCTGTTGTGACACAAAAGCAGCCAATGGCAATACACAGATGAGTGGATAAGCTGTGTTCCAATAAAATTTTATTTACAAGACTATGGGGATCATTGGTTTTGGTTTACAGGGTACAGTTTGCTGACCCTGGGCTGAGAGGATCACCAGACAAAGAACCCTGGAAAGAGCATTTCTGGAAAAGGAAAAGTTACAGATTTGTTGAGAAATTGTATGTGTGATCACGGGAAGGGAGGCAGCCTGCGAGGCCAACTCACAGCGTCCACAGGGGCCGTGGCAACGAGTGAGTTTCAAAAGGAAGCTGAGGCCAGGTCAAGAAGGGCCTTGTGTAATAATGTAAGTTGCTGTACAGTCAGAAGGGTTTTAAGAAGGGCTTCCCATGATCAAATGTGGGTTTTAGAAAATACTTTTGGCAGTCTTGTTTCAGAGTGGGTTGGAAAAACTGAAGGCAGGTAACCCAAGGTGAACAACAATCTCAATTTTGGAGATTTGGTAGTTTCTGGAGAAAAAAAAGGAAAGATCAAATTCAGCATATCTCATGCCACCATCAGAGAGAGCCCCATTTGAAATAGGTCACTGGACGTGCTTGACATATGACGTTAGAGCAAACAAATCAATGAGCAATTAAGTGTCCTTAAAGTATGAACACAGCCGTCTGGGGGAAAAACCAAACCAAACCAGGAGCTGACATTTATAGGCCATTGCTGCTGCTGTGTCCACCACCCCCCAGACCCAACACTAATGCCATTGTCACGGCTGTTGCCAAAGATGCTTCCAGAACACAACAGAAGCAGAAGAGCATTGTTTCTTCCTGCCTTCCACCTTCCATTTCCCATCAAATGCTTCCCATTGGCGGACAGCTGGCAAAGCATCTGGAAAACCCAGTTTTGGTCCATAGTAAAGCACCGAGGGTGCAGTGGGAGCAAAAGCAATTAGGCTAATGGTCAGCACAAAGATTTTCTATCACCTCAGCTGTAAGGCCCTTCCACCACCAGCAGCATCACCACCTTCAAGAAGCCTGGCAAGAAGAGAAAGGTGGATTTTGAGTATTTGGCTCAGAGATCTGTATTTTTCAGAGCACTGGAGGCTGACTGTCCCCCAGGAAAAAGCTCCTCTCCCCCTCCATCCCACAGCTCAAGCCTGGGTGCAGCACATTCGTTTCCTTATTTCTTTCCCACCTTTGAGACTCTAATCTCCAGTTTGGCTCTTTAGGCTCTGGCTCTGCCGTTGGCCTTGGCTTGACCTCGGCATCATCTGACATTTGACTTTGGTTCTTCAAGTTCTAGGCAGCAGTGAAAAGCCAGAATAGATGCTTAGCTGCCTTGAACAGCCTTTTTGTTCATGTCTTGGTTTTGTCAAAAGACACTTCTAGTGTGTGATTTCATAGTAACACTAAGCTAACAGGGAATTTCTATGCTTTTCTTTTTCAAGGCAATGGCTCTGCAATACCAAAATGTACTCTTTGCTAATGTGGACGTCGATGAAAGCCAGGTAAGAGTCTTAAATCCTTCCATGTAGATACGTAAAGTCTGGACGTAGTGTCATAGAGAGCAGTGTCTGGGTGAGTATAACCGAGGTCACACTGTAAGGTCACACTGTCGCAGGCTGCACTAGCCAGTCGCAGCGTCATCACCGCTTGCTCTGGACTCTGCCCGGGGGCCGCTCAGCAGCTGCCGCAGGCAGACAGCACCGGCTGGGTGGAGTGGGCTCAAGACGAAAAGTGATTTTCACCCGTTATAGATTATTAATCAGTTTCTAGCCCAATGCACTATAGACATGTTAACATATCTTTCCTCTTGCTGTATTTTTGTGGTGGGGGGTTGCTTAAACATCACAAGAAATTCCAGGAAATCCTTTCTTCATGTCCCTAGAGACTTCCTTTCTCACACACACCCCCAAAAATAATCAGCCTCCGGTCCTCAATCAAAGCATACCTTATTAATAGAACACATAGTGTGCCTTCAAAATTAATCTTCCTGACATTTGTTCATGTATAATGAGGAAAAGTAACATAAACTAGTGACCTATGCATACGTTAGATTGAATTTGAGCTTTAGAAAAACAAAAAATCTATTTTGCACCCATTCTGCTCTTTAATATGTTTTCTTTTTGTGCGGGTAGATACCTAGGAGTGGAATTGTTGGGTCATGTGGTTACTCTATGTTTAACTTTTTAAGGAACTGACAAACCATTGCCAAACCGGCTGCACCATTTTTCGTCCCCACCAGCAACGTGTGAGCGTCCTGATTCCCCCACATTACACTATTGTTTGCCTTTTTGATTGTAGCTCTTTGTCTTTTAAGGTTAAACAAAAAGCACGATTTTCTTTCCTGATAGCAATTTATTTATTAGTTGTTGGCATTGCTGTTATGGTGGAAATGATCATTTAATGTGTGCGCGCATGTGTGTTTTGTAGGTGGCAGGAGAGAGATTTAGTGCCATGAAGTGATAAGTATATTATCGAGAAAAGCCCAATTCTCTTGATCCTATTGATGGCTAATTTTCCTCTAGCTCTAAGCAGGATAAAAACTGGCACTGCAAGCAGATTTTAATGGATTAAAACAACTAATATTTTGACATTTTTCTTGTTTTTGTTTTATTTTTTGGCTCCAAATTTTTCACATAGATGGGCAGTGAAGAAGAATAGGCTTAAAAAAAAGAAAGAAAGAAACATGTAAGCCTTATTTAAAATACTAGACTATTTCTATCAGCCCAGGCCTCCAGGCTCATGAGTTATAAAAATACCTTTACTCTTCCTTTCTTCCCTTTTTTTATTTGTGTTTTTGTTTTTGCAATATCCTCTCTCCATCGTGGGCTGCACTGGGGCCCTCTGCAATCTTTTGCAAGCTCTTTAAATAGAGCTCATTTGTTCACCCATCCCATTCTGTATTGGCCTCCATCTCTCACCCTCTGCTAGAACTTTGGGCTGAGAAAGCTCAGGAATACTGGGAATAGTCATTTTCTATTGTAACGTTCCTGGGAGCTCTGAGGATATGTTAGAAAAGTCTTTGGCAGGAGAATCTGTAAAGTGTCAGCTGTCCCTGAGCTTTCAGACAGGCCTCCTGAGAAGTCACCGGGTTCCATCTTGGTACAGACAGAGGATACCAACGTTGTGACTTCACGCCATTTCTTTTCTTTCCCAGGAGTTGGCCCAAACTTATCAAATCCGAGTAGTACCCACATTTCAGCTGTTCAAGCAAGCCCAGAAGGTATGTGTCCGTAGTACCTGGCAAAGTTGAAATAGGTTATAGAACCATCAGAGTCTTTACAAAAGAGACTGGAGTATCCTGGATGGATGAAACAACTGCATTTCTTTTTAATACTTAGCAATGTAATTCTTAGTTTCTGAACTTTACATATTGGCAAGGAGTTTTTAAAAATGCATGAATTATAATAAATTTCCCCATTCAGATCATCTGAGGTGTCCAAATCCATAAGAAATATCTCACTATTATCTCTATATGGGGCAAAATTATTCAAAAAGAATCTTATACAAAAGGACATGATGAAATTCTCATGTAAATATATACAGTTTTTAACAACACTTCAGGGAATGTTAACCAAAAACAATCACAAGGCCATGTAGCCCAGTGCTGGACCATGTGGATTCTGGATTCATATTTCCATGGTTCAAACACCAGGTCTACCACTTCCTAGCAGTTTACTTAAAACCTGTTTGTATCTTAGTTTCCCTGTCTGTAAAAATATGGATCATAATAAGAAATGTCTGAAATACTTGGTGTGTGGTAAGACTAGTAATTTTCAATAGAAACGTATATGGCCAAGAGCGTTGATAAATAAACATTGAATTCCCTTTCACACAATTATTCCATTCTTGGGAACTTTTACTTCAGAAATACCTCAAACAGAAATAAAGAGCTAAGTGTATAGTAATTGTAGCATTATTTCTAATAAAATATAGAAGGAAGCTAAATGCCTTTTTTTAGTACCATAGCTAAGTAATTTATGATACATCTACTCTAGGAAAAAATATCAATTAAAAACTGTTATGAAGAATATATGTAAAGTTAAAAGATCATGCTTAAACTTTGTAAAGATTATGTCTGCAGTATAAAGAATGAAAGCATTTGATATGCTAGCTGTAGAATTTTATATTCAGCTTCTATTGGTTTGTATGTATTTACTGTAATATAATCGGTGCAACAGATCTAAATAATGCTCCAAAAAAAATTAGACTACCTATTCCCTCTCTCGAGTTTTTACTTAAAAATTGAAGCTATTTGTCATATGTGCCCTCAACTTCCCCCACCTACGTGTCAAATCTTTGTGTCATCTTTTATCTCCCCTCTTTTATCTCCGAAATGAGGGTGCTGTCTCCTTTCTAAACCCATTCCGTCTACTGCATCCAGACTGAATTCCTTTTCTTCTGCTCCAGGCCTCCATTCACTGGCAAAGAAACACTGTCCAGTAGCCCTTTTTAAATGTACATTGTACAAAAAGCCTTATGGTAACTCCTCTAAGATCACAGACTTTGGAGAATACTTGCCTCCCTTGAAAATATGATCCGCTCCCTTGCACTCAGCCAGGAGACTGGGGACCCCTTGGGTTTCCCCTTTGCCATTGCTGCCAAGGATCTCCGCGTTGCCCCCGCTCCTCAAGTCCTACAGCTCCCCGGCCAGTCCGGCATTCTCCAGCTACCCCCCACAGCAGCGTCCTTTCAGGGTTTTTTGATTCTTTCTTGCCCTTGATTCTAGCTCGTTTCAAACACTTTCAAGGTATATATAGAATATAAACAAAATAAAGCATCGAAAAGCTAAAACAAATTCAGCTATGTGACAGTGACCTAGGGCCAGGGTGTACAATGGGCATTTCTTGATGTTGGCAGCTTTCATCATCCAGAGGTTAGGCAAACATCTGGCGGGGATGCCCTATAAACAATAGCTGTCATTGTTTCACAGATTTAGGGCACAGAGCAGCCAGAGCCTGTTAGAGGTAATAAGTAAGGTGGGTTTGTTTCTTCCTGCTGTGTTCCTTAGTGTTGTCATCCGAGACGTCACATCATGTTCCAGCCAGGTTAATTGTGGTTTGTTTGGGTTGTGTGTGTGTGTGTGTGTGTGTGTGTGTGTGTGTGTGTATCTTTATTGATTTCAGAGAGAGGAAAGGAGAGGGCGAGAGATAGAAACATCAATGATGAGAGAGTCATTGATGGAGCCCGCAACCCGGGCATGTGCCCTGACCGGGAATCGAACCCCGATCACCTGGATCCTAGGTCGATGCTCAGCCGCTGAGGCACGCCCGGCCGGGCTGTTTGGGTTGTTTTCTTTGTTTTTGCATTCCCTTGGTGTCTCCTGGGTGAGGTATCCAAAACCTTTGCTGGTTTCTGTAACCAGAGTATTATACTGTGTTTTATTATAAGTAGTTCATAAATTTGGCAACACTGGGGAATTGCCCTTGGTTAGTAACTCTAGTACCGGGTGGAGGCTGGTGTAAGTCGTGGAGCAGGGGAAGGTAGGGTGACGAAGACAGCAGGTCTCGGCCGACTGCTTCAATACGGGCCGCCGCCCGTCGGTTCCGCCTTTCATGCTTTCATAGAATAAAATGCACTTCGGTCCTCTCCTAAGAGCGATGAGAGATGGGTACATAGATGCTAATAAGTAAATTATTCACAAAGGAGTAATTCAGAAGAACTGAGCTCTCGTACTAAATGGGAGGAAACTCACTTTTATGCTTCTGAAGCAAAGGACTCTGGCCGAGGCCGTGGAAGTCACTTCTAGCAAGTGCCCGCCTCCAAGTGGAACAGGGGTGAAAAGAATTCCAAGCAGGCAGCAACCGCGTGCAAAAAAGTGTTGGAAGCAGGGGTCACAAACTTGCTGTCCCCAGGGGTCAGGAAGGGACAGTAGGTGAGACAATAGGAAGTAAGGAGGATGGTGGTCCCTAGAAAGTCGCCCTCCCAAATGCTCACTGTTCAAGTTTATAAAAGCAGAGTTTGACCTGCCCTCTAGAGAGAGTGTCTGCAGCTAATTTCTGCCACCTCTGGAATCAGACAGCTCTCGGTTGGACCCAGGTCTGCCTCTTAGTAGTGGGGGACCTTGGGAATGTACTTTAACCGCCTCGAGGCTCCGTTTCCTGCTTTGTGAAATGGGGACGCTATCACATATCTTTGAACAGTTCCCAGGAAAATGTAGCACTGGGCTCGAAAATGCAGCTGCTAGTAGAACCCCAGGACCTGCCTGTGCACCTATCTTCCTGTAATTTTATAAGTAAATAGAAATTTAGAAATAATGATTATGAGAAATCTCTAAAGCTCTTTGAATAACTACAATACCCATTTAAACGAGTCACCTTAGGGTTGAGGAGTTGCCTACCTACCCAGTGACACCCAGCCTGCTAAGGATTGTTTTAGACACAGAAGGGAAAAAAGAGCTGTCACGTGGTCTGCAGGGTTCCAAAGTGTGCAGATCCCGAAAAGGGGTCACACATCAGCCCCATAAGCCGCTGATACACTGGCAAAGATTAACTGACTGGAGGAGACAAGAACTGAGTGAGGTGGGGGGAGAGCCAGAGAAGGGCAGCAACCATTCATCACGTTTAGCAACCGTGAGCACTCTTGCCCAAGGTGCTGCTCTCGGCTTTAGCAACGGAAAGGCAGTGATGACTTTGTACCTCTTTTCTCCAGGGTTGGGATCAGGGTGAGGCAGGATATTGCAGTATAGGGTGGAATCCTGCCTTTATTTGAATTTCTTGATATTTTAGTATGGATTTTTGCGTTAATTTTTAATACTTTTAAAAATATTTGTTAAAATATTTTCTATCTTGAATCCTGAGTTTCTGGCACCCCTTGAATTTTATACCCAAGCCCCAGCCCCATTCTTCTCTAAATTTTAAATTGTTGAAAAATGGGAGTATTTCCTTGGGTGATTCTCCGGAAAGACTGACGAGGCTCAATAGCAGGTTGTATTCGTTGCTGAGCTTTAGCCCAGCAAAGAATGCAGAGGAAAAGCAGCAGGAAAAGATGCCTCGGCGTCCGGGAAGGTTCTCCAGACCCTGACGGTCTTTCTTGTCCAAGGAGTACACAGGAGCACTCTCTCCAGCAACGACCTTAGGGACATGTGTGGAGAGCCTCTGCCTTAGGGATGCCCTTTGGAGTCGCAGGGTCTGAGGACTTCATGTGGGGACTGGTCGCATAGTCACATCATGCTAGGCAACCACTGCTACACAACTCGCCACGGCAGTGGACACTCAGGACCCCCAAACAAAACCAGGTGCACATCAACATCGATGCCTACGCAAAGCAGCTTGACCAGCCAGTGTGTCCCGGTCCTTCGCTCCGGGTATATAATAAAATCATCAAGCACTACCACAAAGGACGCCCAGAGGCCCACATTTGCTGGGGGTTGGTGAAAGCCCCATCATGGTTCCCTTGGAGACATGCCACCAGCTCTGCTGCGTTAACTCTTATCTTACACAGAATCACGTGGAAAATAATTATCACCTTTATTGTAAGTAGCAGTAGTGCCAAATCGCAGTAATGGGAGGGCGTGGCGTGGACCCACATCAGCAGACTTCCTACTGTCCCTTGAAACCAAGACCTTGAGATGACCCAGCTGTGCGAGAATTGGGGGCAGCCAAAGAGAAACTTACCCACCGGGGAAGGAGATGCTGCTGCTGTTCACAACTATTGATCCCCAAAATGAGGCCAAAGGGTGATAGCCTTCCAGACCCGCCTGCAGAAAACAGACCTTAGGCCACTTCAGATGTGCTTTCCTGGAGTGGGGGGAGAGCAGCCCTGTCCCTTAAGCAGAGCACCCAGAAAAGGGAGAAGATCGGAGCTCTTAGCTTCGTCTAGGCGTCACTGATAAGCTTGCCTCTGGTCTTGGAGGGGAGTCGGGGAGGGAACATACAACTTGGGGAGAAGTCAGGAAAGGGAAAAGCAAGCACATGTTCCCAGCACTTCAGAGTTGGCAGGTTCTCAGTGGAAGCATGAGAGCAGGAGCATATGCCAGTGAAGGAAATGGCTCCAAAACCATCCTCGCATCCCGTCCCAAGCTTCCAGCAGTGGGCGGAAGGACACCTCCCCTGCGCAGAATCCCAAATTGCCTTTCCTATTCTAGTGTGGGTGGCTTGAAATGAATTCCCGCATCAGACTAATGCCGCCTTTCCCTTCAGCAGAAGGCCACATGGTACTGAGTCACCGGCTTTCAGGCAGCTTCATGTGTGTCCTCACCAGCTCCGGCCGGTGGCAGAGAATAATGGTTGGCAACCTAGGGCCCGAAGGCCAAATCTAACCCTCCACCAGTCTGTGTAAATAAAGTGTTCCTGGCACACAGCCATGCCCACTTGTTTAAACATTGTCAGTGGCTCCTTTCGCACGACAATGGCAGATCTGAGTAGTTTTGACAGAGACCGTATGGCCTGCGAAGCCTGAAAGAGGTATCAGCCCCTGTACAAAAAAGTTTGTCCATCGCTAGCACAGGAAGAGAAAAGCACTTTAGTCATTTATGCCGCCAGGCCTTTAAGAAACACATGCAGGCAGAGTTTCGAAATCAGCTACAACAAAATGAAAGTAAATTAGTGTTTTACTGCAGTCTCACTATTGAAACAAATTGAGAAACAGGCCAGTGTAGATTAGAAAAAAATTAGATAATCGCTTTTACATGCTCTGTTCTGGAATTCACGGCCATATAAATTCAAGCTGTTTGAAAGAGACTATTTGAAAGAGGCCCTGACTCCTTGGTTTGCTTTTGCTCAACTCCAAACATCCTAACTAAGCTGCTTACATTTGCAGGGCCTGCCCTGGGTATTGTGAGAGTCGAGGGGAAATGTGCAAACACCTGGGGAAGGGACGGGTCTGGGTGGAGTCAGAGTCAGGGCCAGACAGGAACCAACAGAGGCTGACACTGTCCGCCTCTCAGTGGAAGGTTAAGGGACCTTTAAACGTTCTCTTGTTAGACGTGTCCTTCCCATCTATTGAGAGACTTGCTGCCTTAAGACTTACTGCTTTAGTAAATTTTAAAAAAGAACATCGTACTATTACAAATTACTAAATTGCATTGTCCATGCAGACATTTCTACAGCTCTCCCGGCACCCCACCCCCCAATGTCTCATGTCCGTTGGTTGGTTGGGCTTTTTTGTTTGTATCGTTATTGCTGTTGTTTTGAGAATTTTGTTGTTGCTGTAAATGGTTTTAACTCAGTCCAGATGTCTAAAAAATATTTGAACTTTCATACAGCTGGCCCAAACATAACTCTAGTATTCACTCAACCACACTGCGTATCAATGGGCCACGGCATTTTATTGCAATTATTCTGTGAGTGTGTTATTAGTCAGACTCCCTGCCTCCGGTTCCAGCTGGGAAATGGGTATATGGGGAAGTTTGCGTCATTCGTCTATTTTTGTGTGTATTTGAAAATGTCCTAGTAAAAGTTTTTTTTAAAAAAACAACCTGACTGTTGGGCATAGGCTTTTCTGTTATGCATAGATAGCCACTCCATATCCCCGTGGTCTCTGTGAACTGGAGCTTATAAATGGCATTGGCGGTCATTGCTAGGGGGCCAGCAGCACGTGGCAAAGGAAGGCATTGAGAAGAGAGAGGTGAACATTGCTCCCCAGAGCATCAAGTAGAGAGTGCCTTTGAGGGACACAGCCAGTCAGGTTAAAATGAGAAAACATTTTGGGCAGAAAGAATATGCTAGTTGCCTTGTATATAGTATCTCTTTAAAAAAAAAAACTAAAAAAAAAACTACTTACGAAATAAGTTCTTATCAGTAAACTACTCCTTCATTAACTGCATTCATTAAACTCTGGTTTACAAAGCCCGTTCTAGACAAAGACACACAAATGCAACATTTGCCTTTGGCAAACTGGACAGAGGAAGAATAAACTAGTTCACAAGGTGAGAAGTGTGTGCCTTCTAGAGCCCGAAACTTAGCACAACCCAGAGTCTCAGTCCTATATGTCAATGACCAGAAACCAGCTTTGCCCAGCTCACTTGAGGCCTAAAGCCATTCACAGAGCACCTGGGCGTAAGGTTCCGGGTCAGATACTGAACATGTGGAGGAAAACATAAGGTCCAGTGCCCAGCCTTGGACTAGTGGGGGAGGAAGGTGGCAAAGTCATTTCTTTAGCAGTGGAATGCCCCGGGTATGACGGGATCACAGAGGAAGACTTCAGGGCAGGCTTCCCAAGTTCAGCCTTGAAGGATGGTTGAGATTAGCAAGCGAGAAAGATGGGAAGAAACAAGGGGTTATAAAAGAGCATGGGTCTGTGTCAGGAATTGTTTGATAATAATATAACAAAAGCATAAAATTACTAAATATCACTAGAAAATTAGCTTCATGAGGGGATTCTGCCTGTTTTATCTGGCTTGTAATAGGTACTGATTAAGTATTTGTTAAATGAATTCATCTAGAAAGTGTCGCTAGAGTTCAGAGCTTCTGGTGGGGAGCAGCATTAGATGTAGACAGGACAAAATCAAGGAGTCCCTGTAAGAAGCTTGGATTTGATGACGATGGAGAAACATTCAAGAATTTTACAAAGAAGGATAGCTTGACTGAAATTGTGTTTTTTGAGTTCCAAGGGGGAGAAGGGACCTGAGGGGCACAAGACTGGAGACAGAGAAACACATGATGAGCTGTAGCTGAAGTCCAGGTGAAAGGTGACGGGTTAAAAATCCCTGGAGTTCAGTGACAAATTTAATCCCCCCTGAAAGCCCCGGAGTGGCTAACAGGAGGAAGACCGGCAGAACCAAGTGCTGTCAAGCACATGGAGCAGCCGGAACACTTGACCTCTGCCTGCTGGCAGAGTGTAAATTGATACAGGCACTTCAAAGGCCTGTAGAGTATCTCCTACTAAAGCCGAACTCAGTAATCCCACTTTCAGGGACACAACAGAACCCAACAGAAAGGAGTATTCACACGTCCCCAAAGATGTCCCCACGAAGATGTGGGGAAGAATGTTCCTAGCAGCACTATTATTCTTAGCCTGGATGGATAGGTTGTATTATAGTCATGCAAGAAAACAATTTTTAAAAACATGAAAAATGAATGTACTGCTATTACACAGATAAATATCGTCATGTTGAGTGAAAGAAGCCAGACAGAAGAACACCTTCTGTAGAATTCCATTTATAAAAGTTCAAAACAGAGTTAATTGAGGATGAGACACGGTGCCATTGGGCACAGGGTAACCATGGGGTGGGAGTGCCTGGGTACGAGTGAAGCTCTGTATCTTGATCTGGACATGGTTGTGCGATGTGCTCTCTTTTGTAATAATTCTCCAAACTGTATGCTTACAATTTGTGCAGCTATCTGAGTGTATATGAATTTTTTAAATGTGGCCTTGGTTTCCCGGCTGGGGTAACAGGGTGGGTGATGGTGACTGTACTCGGTTCAGTGTATCTGGAAGGAAGGGGCGTTCTTGCCAGGACGCCTTGTCTCGGTACCTGCTCTGGCCTCAGAGGATTATGAAACTCTCTTCATGCCTAGAGCCACCATCCAGCTGCCACCTGACTCTTAGAAAGAGAGACTCTCACAGACCCTTCCTGACACCCTCCTCCCCAGGTGGCCAAGGCCAAGAGAACTTTTTATAGAGGAGATGGCTACAAACCAGACAACCCAGATAAATCATGAAATTCTGCACCCACACTTAGGTAACCCTATGCTCAAGAATCAAAAGAGCAATTTGCTGCTATAGAAGTGGATTCGTGGGCGAGCCGGTAAGTGAAATGGGATCCAGACAGAGTCACAGGACAGGGCTTTACTTTAAAGGAGCAGAATGAAGCATGATGCCCACAGGCAGCGCCCAGACTGAGTGCTGGGGAAGCAGAGTCATTAGCTGTGGGGATACTTTCTTCTCTGCTGCACACTGAGAGTTGAAGGCAGTTCCAAACTCTTCCAACCTCTGCCCCAAAGTCCCATTTTTTGGCTGCTGAAATCTCCCTCACTGAAAAGTCTTCAGCCAGTCACAGCCTCAGTTTACCCACACTTCCTTCTCTCCAGCTCCCTCAGATAATTGGTACTGAAGTGATAATGGTAGTAAGGTCTTTAACTTTCCTATTTCATCAAATGTAAGATGCTCATTGACAGATGCACCATTATTTTAGATGCTACTGAAAAGTGTTGCAAATAAAATATCCCATCCGTTATGAAATGCATCCTAATTCAGAGATGTGAAAATTTGAAAAGAGAATGTGCTGCTTAGAAGCAATTGATTGCAATCCTAGCACCTGGGCAAAAGGCAGGGCGTGGGAAATCACAAGCCATTTGACTTCAGGAAATCAGGCATATGAGTTAACAAGCCCTCAATACCAGTGGATAATTCAATGGCTGGGTTTCCTCGTTTTCAACAATAGTACATGTTTTAGGCCTTAGTTCAGAGGAATATTATGGATAATTATATAAATCTTGCAAAACACTAGCATAACCAATTTTGAAAAGGTGCCAAACAACTAAAACATTACGAATTTAGTGTGTTTAATGCATATTTATATTTAAAGTATTATGTAGGTGATAAAAGTAAGTAGAAGATAATTTTACAAGCAGGACCAAAGTGCCTCAAAGCTTCAACATCTTGGCAATATTTGAACCAATAAGTATTTCACCTTTGTGTATTTGTGAACAGATTTTTGAATTTTGTGGAGCTGATACTAAAAAATTAGAAGAGAAGATTCAAGAACTAATGTAAGCTGACCTCCAAGACCAAATACACTTGCAGCATTTTAAAGCCCACAGCCAAGTGTTCGTGTTTTCATTTCCAGCAAATACTGTAATGTTCTACTGCCCTCTCTCCTAATGCTTTACAGGTTGAATTTTTTTATTGCGATCTCACTGCAAAGTTGCTTTAAAGTCTTGAGCTATGAGAGATTATGTCATCCCCATGCTCTAAGGTGTCCTTTCCACTTACTCTGAGCACATTCCTTTGGCAATATTTTTATGACCTTCATATCAGATCATTGAGAAGGTTTTCCAGAGATCACCAAAGATGGAATTCTTCACAGTGATCTAGAAACAAATGTCTCATTGCCCTGTGCACTCCAAACATATAGAGGCCTGTTCCCAATTAAGCCCTTGTGGTACAAAATTATTTTCCAGTGTATTAGCTAGAACTGTGTCATCTTTTTCTCTCTCATTGCCTTCCTAAAATTCTTCTATAAATTTAAAAAAATCCCACAAAAAAGGAACGCCAAAAGCCATTTTGCTGCCTGTATATGTTTTTAAATTGAGATAGCTCAGACATTCAGAGCTCAGAGAAGACGGCTGCTTCTCATATTAACTGTGCCTACCATGGGGCTGCCGTCAGATGAACACTAGGGGTTTTAGGCCATAGAGTAGTGCCAGCTCTCCCTAGCCATTAATGACTGAGACTTTGACAATGCATAGGGTCCATGTGCCTTGTTAGAATTCTTTGGAATATAGAGTAGAGGAAACCAACACATGCTAGCTTAAGCAAAAAGCAACATCTATTCATCATTCAACAAATGTTTATTGAGCACCTACTCTGTGCCAAGCACCATTACAGTTACTTAAAATAAAATTTGAGCCTGGCCAGCATGGCTCAGTGGTTGAGCATCAACCTATGAACCAGGAGGTCACAGTTCGATTCCGAGGTCAGGGCACATGCCCAGGTTGCGGGCTCAATCCCTGGTGGGGGGCATGGAGGAGGCAGCTGATCAATAACTCTCTCTCATCATTGATGTTTCTGTCTCTCTCTTTCTCTCCCTTCCTCTCCCTGAAATCAATAAAAACATAAAAATAAATAAACGACTGATAGAATCCAAAGAAAGAGATATAGCTGGCCTTTACATGAGATTAGAAATGAGGAGTGAAGGAGCTTGGGGAGCCCAGGATATTTCTGAGTACTTCTGTCCTCTACTTTTCTCTTTTCATCTGAATCATTTCTATTGCTTTTGGATAGGTGTTCTTTACTTCCCAGTCCTCATGTTGGAAAGTAGCTTCTGAGAATAACTCCCAAGTTATCTCCTCCATTCAAGAGACCAGCCAGACTGTCCCTTCAGTAAGACTCTAGCCAGTGGGCAGGATCACAGGATAAAAACAATTTTGCTCATACTATAAGGGTAGGGATGGGGGTGGCAGGAAAACAGGCAAGCAAGAGGCTGAAAAGACTTAAAATAGCGTGTCCCCTACTAAATATAAATGTTTAAAATAAAGTAACAATTTAAAGCAAAACTTATTGGATGAAAGTATCCATATCCAGCTATGCTTATGTATATAAAGACTTATACACTTATGTGCTAGGCAATATCCTAAGCCCTTTGCATTCATCCCTCATTTAAGCATTGCAACAATCCTATAAGTAGCTGTGTACTGGTAAATGTTTAATAACTGGCTCTCTTTGGGAAAAAATTCCTGGCTTGTAGTGATTGCCAATTCCTATGGTGTAAATACTTGGTAGATTTCAAGCTACCAACATGACCTCACGGAACGTGGACTGGGAAAAGATGTACGTAGAAGGCTCTTGTGAGCCAGTTAAGATTTAGCTCCAGGACACCACTACACATACATGAGGTACTACTTTTATCCCTATTTTCTTACAGAGGACAAAACAGACACAGCATAATTAAATGACTTGCCCAAGTTTTCCCAGATGAATCTCCATTAGACCCCAGGCTATCTTGATTCCAAAACTGAGACCAAAGATTTAAGAAAAATAGTATAGTTGGGCATATAATAATGCCATGCTTAAATTTATCAGTCACTCTCACTACTTAACAAAATATAGTGTCAGAATTTTTCTGATCATCTTTTCTGGTGCCCTCATTTCACATAAGAGCATTTTGGAGAGGTTTAGGGTAAAATATCTCAATTTGCACTACCAGGACTCTAAACTATAACAACAATTTACCCAATTTTTTGTGCCACATGTTCTTTGCACCATCTCATATACTGACAACATCCCTAAAAGATTCTTAGCATTGTCATTTTACAAACAAGGAAATAGACTCAGAGTCTGATCTGTCCAAGACCACAAAGGAGGTGGAGTCAAGATTCAAACCCATGTTGACTAATCTCTAAGATCCTCATTGAAATGCTGAAGTTCTTTGGAGCCTTTTTTCCAACCTCCACAGGACTATTGCAGTCCTGTAGTCAAAATGCCTTGGCCCTTTAAGCCAGCAGTCTGCTTGACAGCCCCTACTCACTGAAGCGAGCCCCGAGTCCTTCCTGAGAGTCCCTGCCTGCTTTTTGCTCAGGTCCAACAGAACATGTCTGTCCCCAGCCTCCTGGCTCCCAAGCACAGTTCTCTCATCTCTCAAAATTTGCATTAAAGAAATTCTTTTAAAATGCACTTAGACTCACTGCATCATTTTCTTCTAGTAAAGATAACGTAATTTAATCATAACAAAATCTTTTACCTAGCTTTTTCATCTTCAGTGAACACACTTTTAACATGCTAAGAAAGTTCTGGCTTACTGTCCACATTTTACTCACCAAGAATCACAAATCGCAGTCTGAATTAAAAATCCTACTCCTCTGTCATTCTCTATGGGGCACAAAGATAGTCCTGGCAAAATCAGGAGGTAGGTCCAGACCAAGCCGAGACCTTCCCCACTCTCAGTTTCAGCACCTCCTCGCCCAGCTTTGCTTTCTGCTCCCTCCCACTCCCAAGTGTCACCACCCAGCACACAATTTACCTCTGATTTCCCCAGAGCCTTTCTTGCTCTCAGTTGCAGTTATTCCTTCACTCATTCATCACCTCCCCCCCCCCAGGGTTTTTTATGCTAGCACCAGGCCTGCCGTAGGGATGCGCAGAATTCGAATACTACTTCAGCAAAGAAAAATCATGTACAAATGCCTAGAGGGATTTTGGTGAGAGGGGATCTAATCAGTATTTATGCAAATGCAAAGAAATGTAGAAAAACAGGCGAGGGAGTGAGGGAGGCCCCTTGGGGGTTGGGCAGGGGATGCGGTTGATCTCTGTTTAACCTCAGCTTATCTTTACCTTTAGGATGTCTAGACTGGGTCACTCCCAGAGGATGGGAGCACGTTCTTACTCGTTTCTAACTCCCTGGTATCCAGCCCGGTGCACAGACCAGAGGAGGCCAAGGAGACGACCGCTAAATGCAGTGCGGTGTCCTGGATTGGAGCGTGGAGCAGAAGAAGGACTTAAGTGGAAAAACTGGTGAATGCAAATAAAATCTGGAGTTTGGTCCACAGTAACATGCCAGTGCGGGTCTTGGTAAAGAGTGAGGCTCAAGAGTCCCGCACACTGCAGCCTGTAACCCCCAGCAGCACGGCGGTGATGCCGTTCCCGTAGACACGCAGGTCGGAGTGGAAGGGCCTTGCCCGAGGTCGCACAGCCAGATGGGGACTGAGCCCCAGTGTGAGCCCGGGTGCGCCGGAGGGAGTGAGGGGCGTGATGTGCCAACAGGAAAAGATTCTCTCAAAGAGATAAAGCTACTGCCACCGTGGGTCATTTTATCCGTGTCATACTCAGGCCCTTGCACCCTGATCTGGGAAATGGGTTTCAGAGCAATTTCCTTTGCCGACATACTCTGCTCTCCCAGGGAAGCCCCTGAAAGTCTGTGCATGACGCTGGAAATTTTTAGATGTGTCGTGGGCACTCACTATTTTAAAAACCTTGAGCCTTTTTATTTCATCAAGTTCAAGGGGCAAATCTGTGGTATTTTCATGTTAGACACCCTATCCAAGGGAGGCATTCGTGGGACTCTCGTCGGGGCTTTTAAGAAAAGGACCATGTAACGGGACGAAAATAAAGAAAAGAAAAGCAGTGCAGGAAGAGTTTAAGCAACAGCGGATCTCCCCAAAGGCCCGGCGGCCCAGGATGTCCTTATTTGTTTTCCCAAAAGAGAGGCGCTTTTCTCCAGAAGCTCACCGGCGCCGCAAAGGCCAGGAGGGAATTGCCACCAGGCGACCTCGGCCTGGCCTCAGCCCTGAATTTTTCAAGCTTTAGTCATTCCCATGCCGCTGGTATCACTTACTTAATCTAGTAAGATTTGTATATGAACAAATCTTTTTTGCAACAAATTTTTGTATCATCACACGTTCAACAGAAGATGAGTATTGTTCTCAGGGCAAAACCTAATATACAAATACACTGAAAACAAGGTGATTTTTGTGTTCAGGTCTAACTTGGTATGTGGCCGGTCAAAGACTCAAAGGCAGCCTGCTCTCTCCCGTCCTTCCCTCCCTCTTCGCTCCCTCCCTCCCCCCCTAATTCTTCCCCCCACCCCTCTACTTCCCCTCTAACAGGATGAACTACTATAGAAGTTTTAAAGCTAAAAGAGCACCAAATTAAGACTTTCTTCTTGAGTAAGCAGCATTTGAAAGAATAAAAAAGAAATCAAGAGGGGTATATGAGCCCAGCCGGGCGTGGCTCGACCTAGGATCCAGGCGATCGGGGTTCGATTCCCGGTCAGGGCGCATGCCCGGGTTGCGGGCTCGATCAATGACTCATCATTGATGTTTCTATCTCTCTCTCCCTCTCCTTTCCTCTCTCTGAAATCAATAAAGACATTTAAAAAAAAAAAAAAGGGCGGGTCGGTAACCCATCCTTAATTATTAAAAAAAAAAAAAAAAACGGGGGGGGGGGGGCGGTATGTGAGAACTCCCTGGATTTCTGCTCAGTGTCTTCTAAACCTAAAACTGCTCTAAAAAAGACTATTGTGTGTTTTTTAAATGGACGTATAAATGCACTTAGTAGAGTCTTGGTGACTATTGAATGACTGCTGTCCAAACTCACCCAGGAAGCCCTGGGACTTCAACCAGGATCGGGAATAAACTTCTGTTTCTACCTGGACGTGCAGGTTTGGAAGGGGAAACAACGTGCTCAAATGAGTACATTTGCCATCTCTGAGCTAGACCTGTAGGAAGGAGCAAAGGGCCCTGCACTATTCTCTGTCTTGTCTTTAACACAGTCACAGGTCACGCGGCACGGCCCACGGTGGGCTCCCACGCAGTCCCGGGAGGGTGAGGAGCGGGCCTGCCCCGCGGTGGGCCAGCTCCGGCCCGGTGGAGCAGGGTGGCGATTAATCCTGGCGTTTGGCAAGCGCTTCCCGGCGAGGGGAGGGTGCGACGGGAGCGGCGAGGCTGGGGAGCCAGAGCCGGCTTTGGGGTTATGACTCAGCCGCTGCCCCAGGGAGCGCTCGCTGGGGCCCAGCCTGTCTGCCAGCCAGGTTCTCGCCGCCTCCGAACGGTCGGTGTGAGTGTTAAATGGAATCACGCACATGAAGCGTTTTGCGTGGGAACTGCCCACAGCAAGTGTTCAAGGGTAGAAACGGGTGGCGATGAGGAGGATTCTGTGTTCATTTCTACTGTTCCAGCCAGATTATAATCTCTCTGCACATATGAACTGCTGTAGTCATTCTCTCTCTCTCTCTCTCTCTCTCTCTTTTCCTCATTTGTGCCCTCCGACAGTCTCCAGGATAATATGCAATAAAGCGGATGCATCATCTAGACATCCAAAGACACTGAAGTTTTTAAAATGTTCATTGTGTTTTATCGCCTCTCATAAAGCTGACAATATTTAACCGCAGTAGGGTAGGACCAGAAATTAACCTTTGTAAGCGACTGGTGGGTCATTGATAGACTGAGACTGGGCAATAAGAAACACTAGAGAAATCAACACGCAGTCACTTCTTCAAGTAGTTAAGAACCCTTTTGATGGGAAAACCATTCCTCCCGCATCCCATCAGGATGCTCTGTTGCGTATGTGTCCCAATCACAGGCACGTACCATTGGGAGCGCGCCTCGGTGGGGTAGTGGTTCCCTCCTCACGAGCTGAAGGAAAGAGTTTAGAATGATGGAAAATCTACTCTCAGCAAATGAAAACTAACCATATAGCGCCATTCTCCAGTCTTCATCTTTATTCATTCCTAGTTTAATTGGACTGCATCTATCATTAAAGTTGTAATTTCATATTAAAATGTGAGTTAAATCTAGCAAATTCTTCATTTGCACTTACCTTTGTAAACATGTCACCCTCATCCTCCCAAATCTTTTTCTTGGATTCTGTGGCTTTGGACAATTTACTTTATCTGGGATGTAATTTTTTCCCTTGTACAATGAGAAAGTTGGAATCGGGTGGTCTCTAAGCTCCCTTTCAGCTCTATATCCTCAGGATCTCATCTATTTTATCTCTGCATCTCTTTTAATTGACCCAGTTTCCCCAATGCTAAGTCTAAGTCTATGAAGGACTACATTAGTCAAATTATTTTTTTCTTATAATTTTAGTATTCATTTCTAAGTGGGCTCAAATGTGTAATCAAGATAATACAAATAAAAAAGGATCCAAAGATTGAGGTTTAGCTTATGTTACCCAGAAAGTTCACTGATAACTTCTTTCACAAGGCTTGGGGATTGAAGGATAGAAAACATTCAGTAATTGTTGGTTGTGCCATTATTGTTACTGTTATCACTGCAGTGGGGAAAATTAATATATTGGGATTGTCCTATCGTCTATGCCCATGATTGGGCCTGGGGATGACATCCCCCCCAGCCACTCCTTTGTGCAGGGGAACAGCTGGAACAGCCTGAACGCCAAGGTGAGAGCGCAGAGTTAGATCCCCCAGCTTCTCTCTGCTGTTTCCTTGTTCCGTCACCCTGTTTATAGTTTTATGAGGCGCTAATGCATTGCAGACCCCTTAAATTACACCAATAGTTATCCGTTTCCTATGGCAAACAGTGTCCTCCTCTCCCAGATGGTCCTTAAAATGCAAATTATACCTCGATGGCAACACATCAAATCCCTAACACTCTTTTTTGAAGGTAAGTTCCTGCGGAGGGGAGGAGGGGTAGAAAGAAAGAAACATCCTGAGAACAGTCTGAAGTTAGAGACCAGGTCGAGGAAGGGCGTTGGTGAAGTGGGTGGAGAAACGGCTGTGAGGAGGGGACGCAATGTTCTAGAAAGGGGGGCAGGGGACGGGGAGATACTCTCCACTTATTGCACAGTTTCCTCTGGGCCTGTCGGCGCACGCGTGGGCACACACACACACACACACACACACACACACACACACACACACTGCAGCCACCCTGGCTGCTTTCCAGTTTGGGAGGGGCTAACCTCCTTCCCACCGGGAGGCCTGTTTTACACGCTCTTTCCTTTCTTGGATGCTCCTCCTCCGATCCTCTTTGCCTCAACTTTAACTCAAAGGACTCTTCTTCCACGAAGCCACCTCTGATTCTCTGATCTCCCAGATTATAAAAGGGCCCCTCATTTTACATTTTAATAGCCCTGTATAATTCTCCTCCCTGGTACTGCACAGTTGCAATTTTACGTTTATTCCTGTTGTTACATCATTAAGACCTATTCCCCCTGGTAGGCTATCTACTCCTTGAGGGCAGCTCCAAGTTTTTGCTCACCCCTGGACCTATCCCCAATATATGCCACTACCTGGCTCAAAGGAGGCACCCGATGAATCAGCTGGTTGACTAATTGAGTAAATCAGGCTACAATAACCTTCTTCGACCAACTGCACGAATTCTGAGAATAGTAGTATTGGGCAATGGTTACCTGAGTATTTAGACTATGAATCAGCCAGGATAAAGTCCTGGCTCTGCCACTTAATAGCGCCGGGGTTAGGGGAGGTTAATTCACATTATTGAATCTCTGCTTCCTCATCTGTGAAATGAGGTAATAATCCTATGTTTTACTGACTCCAAGATGCCTTCGTTTATAAGACACACCATGTACCATTAAGGAAAAACTAACCTACCAATGAACTAGAACACAGTGTTTTGTTATCACTGAGGCTTTTTTCATACAAAACTGCCCTCTCTTCCATCAGTAGGATTAGCCAGCGGCATTTCGGAGAAGCACTCAATCGCATGAGCCTCAGCTGCCCCCAGCCCCATCGGGGGACTTGCTTCCGTGCCACTGGCACCCATTCTGCAAGATGATCTTACTGGCAGGTGCCAACAGGAGGTTTCAGACCAGAACCAGGAAGACATTAGGAAGAATGAATAACTGAACATGTGCAGTATCAACAATGCCTGTAATTCAACTAAATGCTGAAACGTGGCATTGTTTTCACCGCCATGCCCAAGTGGGACATTGTAGGTGATGTCCCCATCACTACTGCCGCCCTGCCAGTAGCACTTAAGGGAGGCCATGGCATCTGAGACGCCCCTCAATTGCAGAGACCTTGGGTCAAAACAGGTATATTGGCAAATTTGATTGATTGATTGATTGATTGATTGCATTCTGTATTGCTTTTATTTTATGCAACAGCCAATTTCAAATCTACATTAAGCTGAATACAAAGTCTTAGTGAAGGAGGCCTAGTGGTCTTGTTTGCAAAGCATGTGACCACTGACCTTCGGCCTTAAAATTTCAGGAACGACACTTAAAATAGCTTCGTGTTTGTATGTTTCAGTGTCCGCTGCCAGATGCTCTTCGGCCACACAGCGTCCAGACTCTGCAGCAGGTGGTTCTTCGGTAAAGAAATTCCCTCCACAGATTCCCCACCCCCGGCTTTGGCTTAGGTCTCACATTTCGGGCCTCATCTCCATGAATAGTTACTGTCACGATGATTGTGGTACAGTTTGGCAAATCTGGATCCACACATACAGCTGGCAGATATTCAGCAGCGTCACCTTGAGAGCTAGTTTCCCCTTCACCTCCCAGGAGCAGCTGCTTCCAGGCTTCTGTCGTCACCTGGGACACCTGCTATCACCTGGGACACCTGCAGGGAATTCTAGATGGTTGCCTCCCGCCAGTGGTCAGAGGGCCTTCACCAGAAGGATGCGTTCCCAGGCAGAGTTCTTTGCCACCGAGATAACTGCCACACCATCAGCCGACTGTCCTTCCCTGGTTGTACACGTCACAGTTTCCCAAGTTCTGGTTGTTTACCAGTAGGATCCATGTAAGTTGTTTCTACAAACTTGACCCATTTTCCTCCTGAAATTGACTCCTCTGAAATAACAGACTGCTCGGTGTTTCGAGAAGAATCCATTGATGCTTGGCTTTTCAATTTTGAACTGGTCTTTTACAGTCCTCGGCAAGAAGTTCAGGTCCCAGGTGTGGAGCGAAGGGAAAGGTACTCCTTTGGGAAGGCGGGGGGGAGAAGAGAGCCCAGTCCAAGGCAGCAGTCTCAGGAGATACAGCGCTACTGCTTTTAAGTGGCAGGTGCTTGTGAGCATTAAGTGTGTTAGAATCTATGAAGTGCATGGTTTATTCATGTGAAATCCTGGGCACATAATGGCAAGTTATCATCATCTCCCAGGGGATGTTATTGCCTCTGCCAGGCATTCTTTAGCCACAGTGTCCTTCCCTCGGGCACCTCTGGCAGGCCCAGGCCAGCTGATGTTGCACAGATGCATGGACTCAGCCCCGCCCTCAGACGAATTCCTTCTTTCAATAATCAGAGTAATGAAAACAATCAGGAGCCAGTGAAATTCAGGCTTTTCCCGTCACTATGTGGCTGTGGAATCACAACGCCCCCCTAGATGCCAGCACCATGAAGGCAAGGATTGTAGTCTTCATAACCCAGTGCCCAGGCCAGGGCTTGGCACTTAGCCAGTGCTCAGTCCATTTCATTAAATGAGTGGGGGAATCGCCCCACAGATACCTACTGGAGTTATTAATGGCGAGGCGGGAGAACTCTCACTGTGGAGGGGAGATGACTCCTGGCTGAGTCAACTGCAAGAAAGGCTTTGGGCTTCTAGTCTCTCCTTCTCTATGGCAGCCTTTAAAATATCGCAGCCTTATGGGGCATTTTAATGGAAATCAGCTTGATAAGTTAAAGTTATATAATTAATTTTATCATTTAGCTTCCATTGTAATTAGTTATTGATCCAAGGCTGCTAATGGAGCACCTGGCAACAGTGAAAGAAAAACAGTAGCAGCACCCAGCAGTCGTGGCTCAGCGGTTGAGCATCAACCTTTGACCCAGGTGACCTCAGTTCGATTCCCGGTCAGGGCACATGCCCGGGTTGCCCGCTCGATCCCCAGTAGGGGGCGTACAGGAGGAAGCCTATGAACAACTCTCATCATCGATGCTTCTCCCTCCCTCCCTCCCTCCCTCCCTCCCTCCCTCCCTCCCTCCCTCCCTCCCTCCCTCCCTCCCTCCTTCCCTCCCTCTCCTTTCCTCTCTCTGGAATTAATAAAGATATATTTTTTTAAAAAAGAGAAAGAAAAATAGTAGCAGGTATTTGGACTTGGTTCATGTTTGCTCACTAATTAGACGAGGATTTTTGTGCTTGGAAGGCCTAGGCACTTTTCGTTGGGCTCCAAGTTGAAAGTTGAAACCCAGGGGCTTCAGCCAACTCTTGACCTTTCTTGCTTCTGGGCTGGAAGACGTCCTCTCGCTAAGATGTTTTTACATGTAACTGAGCTTATTCATGAGAAGTGATTTTATCGTTTAAGTCTCAGTAGTCTGATGATGCCAGATTTTACACAGCGGGTAAGAGCATAGACCGGTATCAGGCTGTCATGGTTTAAATCCCAAGTTCACCACTTAACTAGTGTGTAACCTTGAGAATGTTACTTAACCTCTCTGTGCTCCAGTTTCAAAATCTGTAAAATGGGGATAATGACAGTATTTACATCACTCCGTTATAATGGTGATTAACAAATAATGTCTTGAACACAGTAAGTGCTGTCTAGGTGGGTTTTTAATCTTAAAAACACACTTTAATTTCCAATACTTTAGTTCTCTGTGAAGTTTTTGTTAGTGATTGATTATGCAATGATTTAGGCACATGATAAAAGTTATAAACAGGTTTATATCAGGCTCACAGTCACACATGCCTACTAAAAATTGAAAATGCAACTCTTAAATGAAGGCTAGGTTGTGTTTGAGGATTGTTGGGTGGGGAGTGTCAGCTACGGTTTTGGCAGCATGCAAGAGAAATTGGCTCAAAAGCACTGGGGCAGTGAGGGGAGCAGAATCGAGCCTCAGAAGAGGCAAAAGCCAGGCCCTTTTAGGAATGACGCCAGTGGTTTTCCCCTCCTGCGTCACTCCCCTAGAGAGCGGAATTCTCGTGAGTTTGGCCTGAAGTCACAGGCCCACCGTTGGGTTTAGTGATAAGGAGCAGCTGTGGTGCCTGGATGGCTGGTCCCAACAGGATTCTAGGAAATGGAGGAGGGAGAGTTCCCCAAGGACAAGCAGGGTGCTGTTAGCCAAAGAAGTGGGGAGGGTCGCGAGGCAGGCCAGCGCCGTAGCTGTGCCCCCTCCTCACAATGAAGAAGGAAGGGGGGGGTGAAGTTTTCTAAACTCCTATTTATGTTTGTACCGTGGGCCTTTCCAGGAATTTAAGTGTTTCTCTCCTCAGAGGGTGCTCCCCGAGAGGCTGGCTCATCCCGGGCACTCGTGCAAAAGGACCAGGAAGCTGGCAGTAATCGAAACTGCTTCTTTCCCAGCCTAGGGAAGCAGCTGTTTGTGTTGCATTCATTTCCATGCTAATCTCTGCTCACAGATTTCATAATAGCAATACTTTCTAGTTCAATCGAACACATTATGCTGAACTTTCAGATCCCACGAGTGATAGGCTCAGAAGAGTGGCTCGCCCATTCATGAATTCTGCTTTCAGCCGGGCTGTGTTGGCTGTAAGTGCGAGAACACCCAGCCTGAAGTTGCTTAAACAGAAACGGACTGGTGCACGTCGCTGAGCGTCCAGATGTGCAAGAGGCACCGGGGGACTTCACCCAGTGGTTCCAGCTCTACTTCTCTGCAGTAACCGTGATGCTTTCTGCCCTCATTTTCTCTCTCTCTCTGCTTCATCTCAGGCTGGAGGCGGACTATCCACGCCTCACGACTACAAAAAGCAACATCTGGAGGAAGATGAGGTCATTTTCTAATGCAGGTCTCAGGAATAAGGTAAGCTCCTCTAGAATCCTCTAGTGAGTCCCCTCATCCCCTTGGCCCCGATTAGGTGGCGTGCCCACTCCTGAAACAACCCCTTGCGGCCAAGGAGATGCCACGTGCCAACTGGCTGAGATCTGGGTTCTTGAACCAGTCGCTGGCAAAGAGAATTATATTATGGTGCTGGCCCCCAACTCACAGGCCACTAGGCAATGTTAAAGAGAAAACAGGGGAGGCGTGGAGCTGTTTTATCTCCTTCAACATCTGAAGCACTCTACTGCCCCGTCCCTCTGTCTGAGGAATTTAAGACATAGTGGAAGCCGGAGGCCCCGCTCCGCTGACAGTAGAGACACCGTCAGCTCTGAGCTTCGCTGCAGCTGGAGCAGGGGCCTGTAACAGAAGCTCCGCCAATCACACGACTTTCTCAGTTAAGTTCTTTTGAGAACCCGTGATGCACAAAGCCAGGAACTTCCTGGAAAATCCACTTGGGTGGCAGGCAGCAGCTCGTTTCCAGAGAGG
Organism: Miniopterus natalensis; assembly: GCF_054644295.1. NCBI lineage: Eukaryota > Metazoa > Chordata > Mammalia > Chiroptera > Miniopteridae > Miniopterus > Miniopterus natalensis. Next base: position 57,445,134 of record NC_142092.1, on the reverse strand, counting down.
ACAATGGCATTAGCAACGTACGCTCCGGGTAGGGCTGTCAGACTCAGCAAATGAAAATACGAAAGACCCAGTTATATTCAAATTCCAGATAAAAAAATCAAATAATTTTTTTTTTAGTATTTTTTAGTATACATCCCAAATATTGCATGGGCCATATTACACCAAAAAAATTTGCATTGCTTATTTATCGTTTAAATTTAAGTAGGCATCCTGTATTTTATCTGACAATCCTAATCCAATGGCAGCCAGTTCCCAGTGGCAGCAAAATGTTCAGTTGCAGTGGCAAAACGGTCCTCACTAGACTGCGCTTGTGGCTTGTTTTTGATTGTGGCCCATCCTGCCACCGCCCTTCCTTGCTCCTGCTCAGTTTCCAAGCCTAGTTCTACACCATTCCCAGGAATTCTGTGAGAATAAGTCATACACTGTGAGCTTTGGTTGCTTGCAACTAGGAACCCTAATCATGCAAATAGCAACATCCACTACAAAAGTGTGAACCTGCCCGTTAGCACCGATACCAACATGAGACACCAAGGGGGCAAGGCACTTTTTTTTAATCCTCACCTGAGGATATGTTTTTATTGATTTTTAGAGAGAGGAAGGGAGAGAGAGAGAAACACCTATGTGAGAGAAACATTGATTGGTTGCCTCCGATGCACACCCTGACCAGGGATCGAACCTGCAACCTTTTCGTATACAGAAGATGTTCCAACCCACTGAGCCACCCGGCCATGGCTGGAGGGAAAGGCACATTTTTAAAGCAGAAATAGTAGGGTACTGTTAGCTGCAAAAAGGCACCAGAATGTTACTGGACCTCTCTGTTCATCAACCTTGGTACTTGAGTTCAGCAAAGAAAGAATTCAGAGCCAAGGAATTCAAATGGAAGGAAAAAGTTTATTTAGAAAGCCACAGAGGTAGAAAGAAGTGAGTCATCTGGGTTGGGTGGGCCCTTGTAGCTTAAGAGGAAAAAAGGCAGAGAGAACACGCCTGGGGAAAGGAGCTGGCGTGCTTCTGAGAAAGAGAGCACACGCCGGGTCTTCCTTCCAGAGGGTTTTTATCTGTTCTCTGAAGATAGGGCCTAAGAGGAGGTCCTACGGGAAGATCTCAATAGTATATTCATCAGCTTTCCAAGTGTGTCCTTTCAGATTCATGTTCCCTACTACTTGGTAGATGCCAAGGTAGGGGTCATTAGTCAACTGGTCCTGATGTCAACCATGGCATCGCCCCACCTGGCCTTGCTTTTTATCTGGGCCTGGAGCTGAAACACAGCTGAGGCCTAGATGTTATCTCTAGTTTGACCAAATCCCTGTCTCTGTGGTCAATAGACCCAAGGCTTTGTTCCTAAGATTACATGATGCGGGTCAGAATCTCATTGTCTTGAGGGCTTAATGCTTAATGGAGTGGCCGTGCAAGGGCTTGTATGGGAGTCATACGATTCTCCTGCCCCCTTCTTCCTCCTCTAAGGGGTCTAAACCACATGACTAGGGACATGATAGGGGAGGAAAGGTCAGGGGAGGGTCTGAACTACATGATCAGCGATGTGAAGTACCCAGGGATCTAAACCCCATGATGCACTAGGGAGGAAAAGTCACCCTGGGCGCAAGGTCCTTGATTTCCCAGTTGTGTCCATTGCTAGGCGCCCAGGGCTTTCCACCTGGTGACATTCCATACCTGGTGTCATTCCCATTCTGCTCTTGCCTGTCTAACTGGGCCTGAGCAGAGCTGGGTTCTTTGCAAACTTCTGCTTTGTTTATGGCTTAAGGAATTTCACAACAGTACCTCCTGCTTCAACTAACCTAAGTGTAAAGCGGAAACAATTCTGGATTGTTAGATGACTTAACAATTAAGGATTATGAAATTCTGGCAGGCAGAACCTTTTCCTTACTAGGAATTTTCCTTTCGTTTGGCCTATCCTCAATAAAACTAAGCTCTTCTCGTATATAATAATCTCACTATTATAAAGTTTGACAGTATGAATACAATGAAAATCTGTAGCGTGAAAAGCATCATTAATACTTTTTGTCTCCTAGATTATACTGTACTGCATTCATCTTCTTATTTTCCCAGAGTGATATATCTTCATGGTTTCAATTCCCTTTGGAATTCAAAGGAAATGATTATTCGAAGGGAAATAATTAGCTGATGCTAATTTGCCAATTGTCATTGGGTAGTCTAATGAAGCGATCTCATTATGCTAATAGTTCTAGACTAGAAAAACCGCCCTCTTTCTGCTCTAGATCATGAAAGAAGCATCCTGGTTCTAGATCATGAAATTCGCTACCCTGCACACATGCCAGGGAATTAGTGGGTCTCTTGGGCTACTGGCTTATTAAGTGATGGTAAAGGTTGTTTGCTGAGGTTGAGCCTGGAGCTTATAAGCTGGACACAGCCTCTGCAGCCTTTTCTAGCTTCATTCCCTCACAGCTGGAGTGGCTGGTATGGCTCTGGAAGCCAAAGCTGAAGCAAAGATTCTCTTAACAATTGACAGTTTCAAGCATGAACAGGCTACTAAAACATACAGGTGGTAGATCTTTTTTTTCCTACCTGTATCCATTCCTCTTTTCTCACATACCCAGATTTCCACACAGAAAATGTTGCTCCCACACTATGTGAGATTTAAGAAGGGAGAGTAAACCAAAGCCTGTCATCCTACTAAAGAAGCCAAGGGGGTTCCCTGAAGGCTCCTTCTCTCGATTCCTACTTCTCGCTATCCCAGCCTAGACAAAGTGATAGAGCGCGGGACCTCAGCCTGGTCCAACATGTGGCCATACTGACTAGTCCACTCAGTCAGAGCCAATAGGACACAATAGAACCTGGACTCCTAGGGGGAAAACCAGTTTTGCTCTCTTCTACTGGATTTGAAATGATAGAAAGTTAGGTTTAGAACTGCAGCAACCAAACTGTCACCACAGTGAAGAGGCCTGTCTGAGAATAGTGCAAATCAGAGGATGTAGAAGCAAAAGAGAAAAGAAAAGCAAGGTCCTGGTGACAAACTTGACCTCCTTCATCAAACCATGACTGAAACCAGACCTACCTCTACCCCTGGAATTGCCAAATTCCCTTTTCTAGGTCATTTTGGTTCCTGTCACATGGAACAAGAGAATTCTGATAGTTTGTCTTCCCCTCCCACCCCTGCATGCCAGTGTGAGACTGCAGAATCAAGAAAGGTGACAGCTGAGCCTAGGACCAACACCTTTGACCTCTAGATCACCATTGGGCAGGAGTCTTAACCAGGGTTTCCTGCTGTGTACCAAGCAGCTCCAGGCCGACCATCTCACTTGGGTGTCTCTGTCTCTTCTTGTCAAAGGAACATTCCTACTTGACTAGAGAACTGTGTGGTCATTGTAGAGATGGCAATATGGAAGGAACCATATGGAAAAGCACTTGCTACGATATTATTCGTTACAACACAGGAATATTAGATTTGCTTTCCAAGCAGGCTGGGAAGCTTTACCAAAAGAAGCAACTCTGGAACCACACTTTTTTTGTTTGTTTGGCATGAAGAGGGCAGGATTTATTCCAAAATCAGAGAGTTTAAAAGACAAATTGCATTTTTTTAATTTTTATTGGTTTTTTTGTGGTTTTTGTTTTTGTTTTTGTTTTTAGGAGAGAGAGGAAGGAAGAGGGAGAGAGAAACATCAATGTGAGAGTGAAACATCAAATGGCTTCCTCTTGCACCCCCTCCCCCCCCACTGGGAATCACACTCACAACCCAAGCATATGCCCCGACCAGAAATTGAACCCATAACCTTCTGGTGCATAGAGCAACACCCAACCAACTGAGACACAATGGCCAGGGACAAATTGCATTTTAATTCAGCCACCTTGCAGTTCATATTTTGCTTCATATTTAAGTGTTTGGCAATCAAACCACAGTTTCCACTAAGAGCTCCTGGCTGTTTTCAGGTGAGAGTGGTTAAAATCTAAATATAATGATCTGTTTGAAGTCTATGAAACTTTTGATAATGGTATTCAGTAGGTGTTTTTTCACAGAACCCTGCCCCAACTCAGGATTAAATGGAACTAACCTATTGGTTTGTTTGGTTGGTTTGGTGGGGCAGGGAAGGCTGGAAATTGCTAGATTATTTATGTTTCAGTTATCAGATTTCTCCTGGAAAAAAACCAATGATTTTCCAAGTGTGTTTCCTGAGAAAAGACTAAGTGTGAATCACACTATGATAAATAGTCTATAGATTGCAAAAAGTGATAAATCACTTTTTTTTCTTTTTTGGTTCCCAAGGAAATCTGATTAGAGCTGCACATTTAAGTCTGTTTTTCAATCCAGTGTTTTCAGAAATAACGCTGATGTGTTTATCTTTGTGGGTCTGACTGCTGTATCTTCTTCCCAGTTGATTCCAAGCTCATGAAAGAGGACCGAGGTGTGATCCGTCACCTCCTCTAAAGTCCCCAGTGTAAGAACATGCTTAGAGAGAGGAGCCGAGGGAACCGTGATGTGCTGGAGATACTGCGAAGGAGAGAGAAAGGGGCCTGAGGTGAGGCTGTTTAGAGGTGAGCACACATAATGCACGTGGCCAGCATTTACATTTTTATTCCTGGAGCAGTGGAAAGATCACTGAAGAGCTGCAAGTAGAGGAGTGACACGCTCAGGTCTACATGTGGGTGTGTGAGAAATGCCGTACAGGGGAGCAAGCTGGTAGAGGGAGATGAATTCTGAGAATGTGACCATGGTCCAGAAAAGAGGTGCAGTGGTCTTAACCAGGGCAGCAGCAGTGGAAGGAGAAATGGAGAAGTTTCCAGTGCTTTATTGAAGTAAAGGTATCCTCTGTGAGCCAAAGATGACCTTACATCTGGTAAAAGTTACGTACTGTAAGTTTTTAAATTTTGTTATCTCTTCAGTTCCCCTTTGCTGATAAGGACTCTAGTTCAAGGATTAACCCTGTTTCCCTGGAGGGAGGGTCATGGTAAAACACGTGTCAAGTTATAAAGATAAACAAAAGATAAAGACCAATATAACATCATAATACAGCAGATTAATGTGCTTACATCTGGGCTTGCTATCCCTTGACTGCACTCTCAGTGCCAACATCAGAAATCGTCTTGAGTATACTTGTTGGACCATTTAATTACTTGTTTGTAGTCAAATGATTTCTAAATAGTTCTAGGATTAGACATCCTGGACAACCATGGATTTCAATTGAACTCTTATGTCCTAAGGATCCAATCACATAAAACTTTTATGGGATCAGTCTCCTCCCTTAAAGGTTACCTGTTTGTAAGAATAATTGTGCATAGTTGGATTGTTAACAGAGCGCCACTGAATGGTTTGCCACACCAATGCCCATGTAGGTAAGGAGCAGATAATCGAAAATACATACTTTATGGTTGATTGGTGGTTATAGCTAAGCAAGTTGTCCACCCCACAAGAGTCAGGGTGACTCTTGGCTCTAGGCTAGTAGTTGCTCACATTGAGCAAAGATATTCTATCCACATTGACTCATGCCTTTGGGAAAGATAAGGTTCCCAAAGCACAAGTACAGTAATTGAACTCTCACCTGGCTACTGTGGGAAGGATTTTTCTTTCTTTCTTTTTTATAATTTGCCAAGTATATGATTTACATTATATGAGTTGGTGAAGGCAGAATAAATATTCTTACCCCATTTTTGTTTTACACTCCAGAGTTCTTTAGTATATTCACAAAGTTGTATGACCATCACTATCTAATTCCAGCATGCTTTGGAGACCTCAGAAAGAAACTCCATACCTGCTAATGGTCACTCCCCATTCTCCCCTTCACCAGGTCCCTGGAGCCACTAATGTACTTACTGACTCTGTGGATTTGTCTATTGTGGAGTTTTCAGGTAAATGGACTCATACAATATGTGGCCTTTTTTACCTGGCTGCTTTCACACTGAATGCTTTCAAGGTTCATCTGTATTTGGCATGTATCATAACTTCATTTTATGGCCAAATAATATTTCATTATATAGATATGCCACGTTTTGTTATTCATTTATCAGTTGATAGGCATTTGGGTTGTCTCTGTGTCTTCGCTATTAAGAATAATGTTGCGCCCTAGCCAGTTTGGCTCAGTGGTTAGAGCATCGGCTCATGGAATGAAGGGTCCCGGGTTCGATTCCAGCCAAGGGCATGTACCTCAGTTGCAGACTCGATCCTGGCCCTGGTCGGGGCACATGCGGGTGGGGGGAGCCTATCGGTGTGTCTCTCCTACATCAATGTTTGCCTGCCTCTCTCTCTCCCTCTCTCCCCCACTGTCTTTGAAAAGCAATAGAAAAAATATTCTTGGGTGAGGGTTAAATAAATAAGTAAAGAATAATGTTACTTGTGGTAATTTTGCTGTGTATACAAATATCCAATTATTATGTTGTGCACCTAAAACTACTATGTTATATCTCAGTTATACCTCAATTTAAAAAAATTTTAAGTGCTGCTATAGATCTGTGTAATTACCAGAAAGTTTCCCTATGCCTCTCTGCAATGCCCCCACCCCAACATCAGGTCATATGGTAAACGTGTGTTTAACTTCATTAAAAAAATTTTAAAACCTACCAAACTATTTCATAAAGTGGTTGTGCAATTTTACACTCATGCCAGCAATATAAGGAAGCTATTTCTAGTTAACTCACAATATCATCAACATTTGGTGTTATCAGTCTTTTAAATTTTACCAGCCTAGTGGATGCAAAGTGTATCTCATTGTGGTTTTAATTTGAATTTCTCTGTTGACAAATGGTGTTGACCATCTGACTGTTCATGTGTTTAAAGCACATTCACATATCTTCTTTTGAGAAGTGTTTAAATTTATTGCCATGTTTTTACTTTTTGTTTGTCTTATAAATGAGTTGTAAGAGTTCTTAATATATTCTGGATATTCATTTTTTGTTAGGTATATGTATTGAGCATATTTTCTCCCCATTTGTGACTTGCTTTTGCATTTTTATTTTTTATTTATTTTTTTTCCATTGCTTTTCGGAGAGAGTGGAAGGGAGGGAGGGGGAGAGGGAGGAAGGGAGGGGGAGACAGAGAGAGAGAGAGAGAGAGAGAGAGAGAGAATCGGTTGGTTGCCTCCCACACGCACCCTGACCAGGGTGGGGATTGAGCCTGCAACTGAGATGTGTGCCCTTGGCCGGAGTCAAACCCAGGACCCTTCAGTCCGCCGGCCAATGCTCTAGCCGCTGAGCCAAACCAGCTAGGGCAGGCTTTTCATTTTTAAAAACAATGTTTTTCAAAGAGCAGAGGTTCTTAATTTTAATGAATTCAAATGTATTAGTTTCTTCTTTTATAGTTAGTGACGTCCTACCTAAGAAGTATTTGCCTGCCCTAAGGTGGCAAAGGTTATCTCCAATATCGTCTTCTAGTAGAGTACGTTTTGACTGATTTTGTTGTATGCTGCGAGGTAAGGCTCAAGTTTCTTTCTCTTTCCGTCTCTCTCTCTTTTACAGAGACATCAATAGGATTTTTAAAGGAGGGGTGAGAGTCCTAAAGCAGCAATGGGAAGTATTAGCCTGGCCTCCTGGCCCTGACATACCTGGAGCCTGCACTTGAGAAGAGCAGACGTTTCAGTTAAGACAAAGAAACGTGAGAAAAGGTTAAGAATGGAGTGGTGCCTGCTGAATGCAGCTGGTTCCAGCAGGGCGCACAGGGGAAGGGTCTGAGAGGGCAGAGAAGGGGTGATTGCACCAGATGGGGGGCTGTAAAGAACAGTGGGGTGCAGGGCACTTACACACGGGGGTTAGTCTACTGTTTGAAATTTACATGAAAATACTTAGCAGTGACAGTGTGATATATACATATATGTATATTGTTTTAATCTAAACAGTTAACATTTGAAGCACCCCAATCAGGAGTCTACTCCTGGGGTGTCTAAATTAGCATCTGAAAATCCCCCCATAGGAACTCGTGTTCCTGAGGGAGTTTCTGGAAACTACTCAAACACCCTTATAGAGTTTGTAACTTAACGCAGGAATGTCCTCTTTCGTGCTGACAGGAGCGGTGGTCACCACAGGTGGCTTGGAACCTGTGCCAGCAGTTCCTCCCCACCATGAACGGAGTAGAAGGGTCAGTGCGCGTTTGGTGTGACCAGATGGCCTCCTGAACCTCGACTGATTTTTTCCCTGTAAAACAGGAAGAATAACATTGACCTCCCAGCAGGCGCTGAGAATGATGTAAGACACCCAGCCCCAGGCCCGCCACGTAATTACTGTCCCTGTGCATTTGTGTATTTTCCTTTGACCACCTTCCTTGCCGTAGTATTTTGAGCTCCCAGTTGTGTACCCGTTACCGTGTTTTCTCTTCTGGCCTTCCCATCTCTCTTGATAGACACAGTCTCGAGCTTCCCTGGAGATCGCAGGGCAGTCCCTGTCTTCTCAGTGTGCCTGACCACCGGGGTGCCTCTTTAAAACGCAGGTTCCCGGGATCTAACTCAAAAGACCGCGATCCCATACGTCTGGGGGTGGCCCAGGAATCTGCAGCAGCAGCAGGGCCCCCGGCTATGCTGACTGAGGTGGTGGAAGGGCCACGCTTGGAGAAACCTGTGATCTGAGGAGAGCTTGTTCAGAAGCCCTAGAGCTGCATCTGCTTCCAGTTCGGACCTGAACAGAGCCAGCAAACCTACTCTTCAGCCCCTCTTGGAGCTCAGGCTGAGCTGACCCAGAAACCTGAAGCGGGCTCCTTTATCACCCACGTTAGCCGCTTCTTCTCTTCTTGGTGAGGAGGGAATATCATTTGTGCCTCCAGCACCCGTTTCCCCCAGATTTTTCTCGCTCCTTGTGGAAGTGGTTCACACAAGGCCGATGTCCTCCACCCGGGCCCCAGCTCAGGTCAGTGAAGGTCAGCCTCTAGGACTTTTACTGGAACAAGGGAAAGGAATGCTCCCCCTTCAGGGACACTCAGGTTAGGAACCTAAGCCTGGAGTTTTACATGGATAAGGTGGAGAGCCTGCTGAGAATGAAAAGATAGAGATAGTGTCCCTGTGACAGACGTCTTTTGGCCCCTGGAGTTCCCGGTAGTGTGAGTTGCTCTCTTTGGGGTTGAGGTCAGTTTGCACTGGAATTTCTCCTGAGAGTTCTAATACATGGAAACAACCCCCCAAATAAAGGCCTTTAACAACACCCTGTGTCTCCACCTCTTACCTCTACCTCTTTTCAGGGGTGAGAGGATCCTCCCTCGCTGGGCTCTCGATTTCCCTGCACCTTACTCTCCTCACAGAACATCACCTCCTTGTCACAGCCAAAATCATAGGGACTCCAGTGCCCCATGTCCTGGAGGCGGGGGGCCTTCCTCTCTAGGTAGGGTCCAGTCTAGCCCACTTTTCTTGTACTCTTTGAGGAAAAAGAAAGTCCTTTTCCTTTGAGACTCGTGTTTGCCAGCTCATTGTTTACTACTAATGTCCTGATTATTTCACTTGGGCCTTGGCCACCTACTTTACAGTTTCCTCTTCCAGCCCTGCCTTCATTCCAGAGTGATTTCAGCCTTCCATTTAGTAGCCTGTAATCATAGTTTATATAGCGTTCATGGTCCTAAGCACTTTACATTTATTTTAGCTCACTCAACCCTTATAATAGTGTAAGCATTATCCCCATTTTATGGATGAGGAAACTGAGGCACAGAAAGGCTATTGAGACTTGTCTAGTGTTACCCAGCTACTAAGTGGTAGAAAGGGGATTATGACAAGGGAATCTAATTGCAGAGTCTGGGCTCTTAACACACATGCTAGCCTCCCAATTCCCTGTAATTGTGGCATCCCTCATATCTACTCTCTGTTGGTCCTGTGAAGGAGGGAGGGGGTCAGTACCTGCTCCAGTTGAGTCACTGGGCATTTGGAAGGCTCTTGGAGAGGAAGGAATGTCAGCTGAGGATGGTTTGGATGTCATTAGAGACCTGTACCTCCTCTTCCTGGGCTCAATTATTTACTGTAATTTTTTATGTAAATGTGCCAACTAATAGATAGGTCCAGGAGCTGGGCCTACTACATAGCATTATTTTACAATAACCTGTACATTGGGTATACTTGCTGGGTAAGCTTGCTGGGGTGCAAGTTGGGCTGAAGACACAGAGGCAGAAAAGCAGGTTATACATTCTGCTCCAGGTACCCCATTAGGCCTCTTCTCTGCACCAATTGCCCTTATTCTCTGAGAAGGTTGCTGCATTCAGGCCAGTCTATCTTCCCTCTGCCTAGAATGTGTCCCTTACCCATATCCTTACCTGTGGCCCTGTACTCCTTGACCTAGAAACTTTGCACGATAGGTTTAAAACTTCTGGTTCACCATCCCAGGCAATCACACCTAGATGTAGCTTCATCCAGAGCTGCTCCACTCTGAAAACTCATGCTCAGACCATGCACCCCTTTCCAGCCTTCTGGCTTTTGTTCCTCCCTCCAGCTCAGCAGCTTCTCCACCTCCACTTTCACTTGCTGATAGACCCTCCTGGCTTCACAGTGCTCACCAACATACTTTCCACAATCCCCAGTCCTGCCAGGCTGCAACATGCATGCATGTATCAACACAAAGAGCTCACTTCTCTATTCCAGGCTCTACTGCTCCTAGAAAAAACTCACACAAATGTGTAAACTGGTGTCATTATAAATATAAGGTCGCCAAGGTCATCATGGCATCCCCATGACTCCAAGCAAGCCTAATTAGTACTCGCAACAGCTGTAATTATAACTGTTTATTGAGTGCTTACTATGTGCCAAGCACTGTCCTAATCACTTTACAAGCACTTTAACCCTCAAAACATCACCACCATGAGTTAGATGCCATTGTGGATAAAAAAAGGGGCCATATACTGAACGTGACAAGCTCAGGGGAGGCCCACATGGCAGGCCTTACAAAACCGGAGACCAAAACAACCACACAGGGTGGTGTGAATGTAAAAATTCCTAACTAAAAGCGGGTCATAGTGGATAGTCACGTCTTAGTCCTATAGCTTTCTTGACAAAGGTCATTCTTCAACTTTGAAATTATCTTGTTTTTGTGCACCTGAGATTGTTGGCAGCAGCAAAAAAAACAACACCAGGTGTTAGGACAGTGAGGTCAGACTGGATCTCAGTTCAGCATCCTTGGTAGAAGAAGAGGGCAGACTGGGTGCTCCATGCTAAGGGCTTTTTAGGGCAGGGGGTTTGGGGGGTGGTCCCAGGGGAGGATCTCAATAGAATAGTCATCAGCTTTCCAGGGTGTCCTTTCAGGGTTGGAGGTCTCCACTGGTTGGTTGGTCGATGTCCGGGCAGGGGTTCTTTAGTCAATGCTGCTGGTCCTGATGTCAGCCATGACATCACTTGTCTTGCTGCTTTTCTGGGCCTGGAGCTGAAACACAACTAAGGCCTAGATGTTATCCCTGGGGGTTAACGCTTAGGGGAGTGGCCACGCAAGGGCCCACATGGGAGTCGCAGGAGGCCCCTCTTCCTGCCCCTGGTTCCTTCTCTAAGGGGGGGGGGGGTCCTACCACATGACCAGCATATGGTAGGGGAGGAAAGGTCACCCTGGAGAGAAATCTTTGTTTTCCCAGTTTTCCCAGTTGCTAGGCCCCTGGGGCTTTCTGCCCTGGTGACCTTCTGTGCCTGGCCTCTCGGCCTTGCTCTGCTCAGGTCCGCCCTTCCAGAGCTGGGCGAGTTCCCCTGCCTTGTCCACGCTCTAAATTGCTGTGTCACTGGAGCAGTGGATTCTTCAGTGAAAGCGAAAGAAAAGGAAGGAGGCGAGAGAGAACCGTCCCTTTAAATTCCGAGGGAAGGCGGGGGTGCACCGCAGCTATACTTCCTGGTCATGGTTACTCAGCACTTTAGGGGCTGGGGGGTGGGCGTGGCGGCCTTTCTGACGGACCCGGCCGGCGGGGCGGGCGGCCCCTCCTCGGGCCGGGGCGCACTCGGTCAAGGCCCGGCCGACCCCTTCCAGGTGAGCCTGTCGGTGGCTCCGGGAGGCGCCGTCTGGCTCCCCGCCTCCCGCGCCGCTCCCAGAGCATGCGCCCTTCGAGTCGTTCCGCGGCCGCCGCAGTTCCCCCTCCCCGCTAGGGGGCCGGGAGGGAGGGGGTGGGGGGGCGGCGCGGGGAGTTTCTGGCTGCGGGGTGACCCTGGAGATCTGCCCACGCCCGCGCAGGCCCCGCCCCGGGCAGCGGCCCCGCCCCCCGGCGGTTAGGCGGCTCCCGGCGGCGCGCCCCGGCCGGGCTGTCTCGGCGGGCGCGCCCCCGCCACACGTACGCCGCGCGCCCGCGCCTGGCCCTTCAGCGGCTATAAAGGGAAGGCGGGCAGCGCACGGTCCAAGCTCCGTCCGCCCCTTTGCATCCGCTTCCATCGCAGCTTACGGCCGCTGGTCAGACCTCCGCCGCCAAGATGGTGAAGCAGATCGAGAGCAAGGTATGCGCTCCCGGGGGAGCCCGGGGCGCAGCGCGCGGCCTCGCGGGCTGGCGGAGGCGCTGCGCTGCGCTGGAGGCGGGCAGGCCGCCGCTCCGCATCCCTGGAGGAAGGGGACGCGGCGGCTCGGCTGGGGCTGCGGGAAGCCGGGGCCTGGGCGCGCTCGGGGCGCCCGAGCACGCCCTGGAGGAAGGGAGGAGAGGGACCGGAGCCCCCTGGAGGGCGGGGCGGGGTGCCCAGTGCGCCCGGGGAACGCACGCGCGCGCGTGGACTATGCGGGCGGCCTCTCCCCGCGCTTCCTGCACCGCCGTCTGGGAAACCACGCGTGGACCCCCGTTTGTATCCGGATACGAGCCCGGGCGAGGAGATGGAGGGCCCTTTGGAGAAAACAGAGCTGCTGGCCGCCACTCCCTCCCCGTGAGTGGTGTGACCCACCCGCGCTGGGCGGCGGGGGCTCCCACGGGAGCGGGTCTGGGCCGGAGACCCCCGGCTGCCTCCCCGCTGCCCGGCCCCAGACGGGACGCGTACTGTGTCCTCGCAAAGGGGCGGCCCGGGGCGGAGACCCCCCCGCCCCCGGCTTCCCTTTCTCGCGTGTACTAGACCCGCCCGGAGGCCCGAGGCGCCCAGGTGGCCGCGAGGAAGTGAGGTCCTGGCCGCGCCCTCGGGACTCCTCCTCCTGCGTCGTGGGTCGTGTTTCCGGCAGCGCTGGCTTTGGAATGACTCAGTGCCCAGGGCTGGGCCCGGGGGCCGCCGCTGCCCTGCCCATCTGTGATTCACCCACCGCCCGGAATGCCCCTGGGAGCAGCTGGCCCTCCCGTCGGCCTTCGGGCACGCAGGCGGTGGTTCTGTTCTTTTAGGAATGCCCAAGGCAGAAGTGTCCCATTCGAGGCTGATACCCTCCTGCACGCAAAACTCAGAGCCTAACATAGTGCCTGGTATACTGTAGCCAAGGAGTGTTTGTTAAATGCAGTCAGAAAAGTGAGTGGCAGAGAATTGATGGTGCTCGAGCAGTGGGCGACCCCACGACAGCATTTAACCTGGGATACTCCCACCCCAGTAAAGCAGGCCAGAGGCGGGACCTCGCCTGCCTTGAGTGTCCTGGGCCCTTTTTAGATGCTGGGGCGTGCTTCGGAGACCTCAGTTTCTCTGTAATGGTCCCTTATCTTTTTGTTACTTTTAGAACCGGAAAACATATATGATCATTATAGAAAATTTGGGAAGAGAGAGAGCTGTTTCCTACAAACCACAAAGTAATTGAAATTACGTCATGCCTGTGTACTGTTTTGTTCTGAGCTTTTATTTTCCTGTCTAATTTAGCCTCAATGCTTTGCATGTAATCAGAAGCTTTTAGTAACCATGTCAGTATCTGAACACATTGCTGGACATTTAGGCAGTTTTTGTTGCTTCAGTGACTCTTCTGTTCATAACACATTGTACTGTGTGCACTGTGCAGAGTTCAGGCTGTTTCCTCCGGTTAGGGATTGGGGCAAGGGATGTGAACCTTTAAAGGCCTATAAATGTCCCAAGAAGCATGTGAGTGCTCCTCTCTTTCAACACTGCCTTTCCCCCATAACTTTGGCCAGATCACTAATAAGAATTCTCATTCTCATTGGAATAACTTTATTAGTGACTGAACTTTTCTTCTCCAACATGTGTTGATTGGCTAGCTGTAGTCTGTTACCTGCTTGTCCTTAATGATTTTTTCCTATATTGATACTATTTTTTTAATTGTGAGCATTTATATTAAAATTAGCAGCCCTCTCATTTGTTGAAAACAGAGGTCCTTAATATTAATTTTTGTTCTGTATACTTTAATTCAATACCTATTGAGTGAGAAATATCATCTTATGGGGTGTGTAGGGGGGATTCCTCCAGGGTTTGGCAACCTCCTCAGTATAACTTAACAGGTGAGAACCCATGAAAGGAGTGAAAAGGTCTTCGGGGGGGGGGGGGGGTCTATATTAGTTGTCTCGGAATCCATACAGAACAGACAGAAAATTGATTGATTCCTGGGGCACATCTTTCCATCTTTCCCTGTTTTCATTGTTATAGTTATGGCCCCTTCCTCCCCTAATCAATGAGAAGATGTATAAGGGTAATAAATTTGTTCCTCAAAGAAGCACTCCATCAGGGCCCAAAGGCCCTGATAATCAGCTGATCTTCAGAATTATAATCCAGAATCATTATTCAAAAGTTAAACTAATTTGAATGTTATTTGTAAATATTGAATACACTTGACATTTTTGTCTTGATGGATTTGGTGCCATTGGCCATCCAAGACGACTCTGAGGTGTTGGTAGTTCGGAGCCTCTGGGATCTATTTCAGATACAGTTGGGATACTATAATGAGGAAGAAATCACACAGGGTTTTTTGTTTAGTTTTTTTGTTGTTTGGTTGTGTGGTGGTTCTTTGGGTTTTTTTTAAGAGTAACAGCTGCCATTTATTGAACACTGGCACTTTGCTAAATGCTTTACAAACCACTCCTATGCTTTTATTAGTTACCTGTGGAAATGTTATGTTTAGGGAAAGAGATGCTAGACCCTGCTTTTATTTACGTACCCCACCTACATAGTTTTGTTTTTAAAATATTTATGACAGGCCCTGGCCAGTGTGGCTCAGTGGTGGATCGTCAGCCTGAGCACTGGAAGGGTGTCAGGTTCGATTCCCAGTCAGGGGCGCGTCACCTGGGCTGCAGGTTCATTCTCCAACCCCGGTGGGAGGCAATCAATCGCTGTGTCACTCTCACATCGATGTTTCTCTCCCTCCCCCCCTTTCACTCTCTCTAAAAATCAGCGGAAAAAAATATCGTCAGCTGAGGATTAACAACAACAAAAAATTAAAATATTTGTATCCAGCAAAGAGGACCTTTAATCTTCGATTTTAGTACCTGGGAACTAGGTCTTGGGGTTTGCTTCTTAGGAAGGTAATCTTGAGGCATTTTCCAGCTGATGTCTGTTTAAGCAAACACATCAGGGAAGAGAAACGGTTGTGAAGTCTACACATACTGCGCTCTAACTCTTGTTCAGTTGAGTCCAAGTTCCTGTTGCTTTTCAGATTCTTAGGTAGTTTTGCTGGAACTTGATTCAGATTGTTTTGGGAATTCCTTGAGAGCCTTTGAAATAACATTCTATGTTGAAAAGAATCTTACCAAGTATTTATTGAGACCCAGCCTTGTTCACAAAACAATATACAGTTGACCCTTGTGCAGCACAGGGGTTAGGGACACTGAGGAGAACTTCTGACTCCCCCAAAATAGCCTGCTGCTCACCGAAACCTTACAGATAGCATTAACAGTTAACACATATTTTCTATGTTATATGTATTATATACTGTATTCTTACCATAAAGTAAGCTAGAGAAAAGAAAGTGTTAAAATCATAAGGGAGAGAGAATACATTTACAGTACTGTATATATTTATTGAAAGAAAACCTGTTTATAAATGGACCCACCCAATTCAAACCCCTGTTCTTCAAAAGTCAACTGTATTCATCTGACCAGACAGTGTCATTCCTTGGCTTTTTTCCTGTCTTATCTGGATCTTGCTTGACCTTCTAAACATTTCATCTGGAAAAAATCAGTGATGATTTGGAAATAGAATTTATAATTCTTTTTTTTTTTTTTTTTAAACGAGCGGGAGAAGAAGGGGCGTGGGAGAGAGATTTTTCGTTCCACTTATTCATGCGTTCATCGGTTGATGTGCCCTGACCGGGGATCGAACCTGCACCCTTGGCGTATCAGGATGGTGCTCTAACCAACTGAGCTACCCAGCCAGGGACAATTTCTGTCATTCTAACTTGACTCTCCCCACACACACCCAGAGGTAGGGTAGGAGTTTGTACCTGCATAACTGAAAAGGTTACAGAAGTCGTCATAACATACCATTCTCGAAACATCATTTGTGAATTATTTCCCAAAAAATGTGAAGCAGAAATTAGAAATCTAGAGAAGTAACTGTATTTCAGGGACATTCGCCATAGACTTTATTTATTTATTTTTAAAATACATCTTTATTGATTTCAGAGAGAGGAAAGGAGAGGGAGAGAGAGAGACAGAAACATCAATGATGAGAGAGTCACTGATCCGCTGCCTCGAGCCCGCAACCCGGGCATGTGCCCTGACCGGGAATTGAACCCGGATCGCCTGGATCCTAGGTCGACGCTCAACTGCTGAGCCACGCCCGGCTGGCTCGCCATAGATTTTAATGGTGCTTTATTTATTTACTTTCCCTTTTACTGGACCAGATGTGATCTGATCCTTAGCTCTCAAAGGAAGGGAACGTTAGTTTTTAATTAAACCAATGTAATTAGCATTTTTCCTTGAAGAAAACCTAGACTTCTGATACAGATACTTGTGTTTCAATTTGTCTGATCTTTGTTGCCCTCCTTCGGGTCAGCTGACTAACTGACTAACTGTGGTTAAAATGAGTTTCTTAACTGAAAGGTTAGGTTGCTAGGGTTACAGTATCAAGACCATTGGTAAATTATTCACGGAGGTTGGTGGTGGGGGATTTCTTGGTCATTTCTGCTCATGGCATTTTATTTAACATGCGTTCCTTATGAGAAACTGAAACTGTCTTTCATTTGGTCAACAGTGAGGATAGAGTTTTGAGATAAAGGGCAGAAATCAACTATAAACAGTCAGATCTTAACTGTGGAAACTCCATTAAAAAGAATACAAGGAAATATGCTTAATGTCAACAGTGATTGTAAAGGTTTGGAGGAGGTTATTTCCCCTTTTTTTTGGATTTTGGAATGTTCCACCACAGAAAATCAAAGAAGTGGGCACTTGGTTTTTTTTTTAAACTAACTTGTGTTGTAGATGGCAAAATTCTGTGCCTTTGTGACTTCAGTTCAAGTCACCCCTTTCACCAGTTGATAAGCATTTAGTGAATGTGTCCAAAATACCTAGATTTGATGTGGAAACGTGTTTAATACCAATCTCTTTATTTTCCTTTTGTTTGCTTATTTTGGAGATAGACTGACTACTTAATATTTTCTAAAATATTCATGGAGACATAATTGACATACTATACACACGCTTGTTTCATCTTATCAAGTAATACTACAAAGGACACGGAAGGATTTTTTTTCAAACAGTATGTTTTGTTTTGTTTTATTAAAAGATAGGTCTTGCTTTCAGGGCCTCTGAAGTGTGCTTTGTGTCACATTTTCTCAGGTCTTAGGAGGGTTTTTTAACACACGCTTTCCCTTTGCCTTCGCAGTATGCTTTTCAGGAGGCCTTGAACAGCGCGGGAGATAAACTTGTAGTAGTTGACTTCTCGGCCACGTGGTGCGGGCCCTGCAAAATGATCAAGCCCTTCTTCCATGTGAGTATTAAACCACCTCTGCCTTGTAGGAGATTTGTGTTCTTTGGGTTGGCGGTAACAAAGCTAGAAAAAAACACAGGACAATTAAAAAGAGTTTGCGGGTTTGTTATTGGATCTTTGGTCAAAAAGTAACAACTTAAAGAGGTTAGCTTTGACACACATAACCCATTGAAGACAGCTTTCAAAAGCTAATTTGGTTGTCTCCAATGGTTTTGCTTTTGTTCATTTTGAAACATGGGCCCTGCGCCATTTGAAATTCGGGCCTCAGAAGTTGGTGTGCCAGATTATTTTACACTAGAAGGAATTTGGTTCAGAGAAAATGTATGTTCTTTATGCTTACCTGGTCCCTGGTCTAATTTTTTACATTTTTAATTCGTCTGTACTTTTATTATGTTGCTGTTTAAGAAGGTTGGGTATTGATTGCCATTAACAAGTTCTAATTCTTTGTGTATTTTTCATTTTAAATTTTCTAGTCCCTCTCTGAAAAGTATTCCAATGTGGTGTTCCTTGAAGTAGATGTGGATGACTGTCAGGTATGTGGCTGGAAATCTGCAATCCTACTACGCTTTTCACATGGCCTTTTTCTCTGTATTCCAAGCGATTGTTTTCATAAATGTCAAATAAAACTAGAACTACAGCCTTAGTTAAAAAGTTATATTTTGGAAGAACAGATAATTGTGCCAATTATGAGCTTAATCCTAGATATCAGGAGGTACGTACACCACATCCTAAAATAAGTATAAAAATAGATGGTTGAGGCTTTGGTACCTTACTTTCCAGGTACTTTCCGAAAACCTATGGATTCTACCTAACATTCTGAGATGCTCAATACATAGAAATGGAATTAGACTATGATAACTAAATCCGTAGAGTTGGTGTGACCAACTGTGGAGACCACTTTTAAGGTTCTTGGGAAATAATGACATGAGAAAGTGTGTTCACAAACTTATTCTAGTCTTAGTTGATTTTGGTCAGTTAGAAAACCCAACTGTTTTAATGAAAAAACACCAAGGTGCCTAGTAGAGAGCTGAGAGAATAATTAGGGGGGAAATCCCAGGGTTGATTTAATTAACAAAAATGCTTGTTTAGCACTTTGTGTGCCAGGCACTGGTTTCTGTGCTTTACAAGCATTGATTCATTTCAGTCCTTGATGCTATCATCACCCCCATTTTACAGATGAAGGAAACAGAGAGGTGGGCCTTGGAGGCACAGCGGCAGTGCCAGGATTGAAAACGAGGGCCCCTGGCTGCCCAGCCCTTGCTCTTCACCACCCTTTAGAGGAGGCTCTGTGGTGTGGTGGGTACAGATCAGGTTCTCAGCATGTGACGGTGCCTCTCACACAGCCCACTGAAAAGGAGGGTCTGCTCCAGATGTCTTACCTAGGGGTTCTCTACAGATATGTGGGCATTTTCCCCTTGCCCCAGGGGGCAGGAGAGGTGCTAGACCTTGGTCCAGCCCTGGCTCAGTGACTTCTGCCTTAGGCTGATTTCTCTTCTTCCTTGAGCCTTGGCTTTTCTCTCTGATCAGATGTTACCTGCCCCATCAACTTGCCAAGGTTGCATATTTGTTGAGCAGCCATGGAATGGGATAAAAGTACTA
Source organism: Miniopterus natalensis (assembly GCF_054644295.1). Classification (NCBI taxonomy): domain Eukaryota; kingdom Metazoa; phylum Chordata; class Mammalia; order Chiroptera; family Miniopteridae; genus Miniopterus; species Miniopterus natalensis. Next base: position 57,425,887 of record NC_142092.1, on the reverse strand, counting down.
AAGGGTCCATAAAGCAGATATGTGGTTATACTTTCTAAACCTGTGAGGGCCCACCCACACCACATTGCTAATTCTCAGCACATTCTCCTATTCCACACTCGTCCCGTTGCTCGAACTCTCTTCTCTGCCTGGCACAGCCTTTCCTTTCCTTCCCGATGAACTCCTAGCCGTAAGCGTCACATCTTTTCCAGGAACTCTTCTACAGCTAGCCCCTTGAACACTCCAGACTGGGTTAGTTTCCCCTTCTCTGTGTCCCCATCATGTCCCCGGCCCCTCATTCCTCTTGCATTTATGGTAGTGGAGTGGAGTGAGTCCTACATCTAGACTGCTTGCTATGTTTCCCAGCTCTGTCCCTTGTTAGCTGTGCAGGCTTATCTTCTCTGTGCCTCAGTTTGAACCTCTGTGAAATGGCACTATTAATCCAACATCATAGGGTAGTCATCAGGATTAAATGAGATAGCACGCGTAAAAAGTTTAGGACAGTCCCTGGCACATGTTAAGTACTCATTGAATTGTTATAATGATCTCTTTGTGCCCGATCTTTACCGTTAGTCTCTGGGCCAAGGCCGGGTGCTCTTACTGCCTCGGTCCTGAACCTTCCTGGAGAAGGTGCACAGGGCAGTCAGGACTCTTGTGTGCCAGCGCTCCTCCTCCGTGTCTGGTTGGCACCCTCATAATCACCCTCGGTTTCCAAACATTGAAGTGACCTGCTCACAAACTGGGGACCTTTCACTGCCCCTCCACATTCTAAAGATTGAACAACCTGTGGTGTCTTTCTCTCCGAATGCCTTTCGGGATTGCTATTACAACCACCCAAATAGCCTGTTACAGAGTTAAAAATTGAACTAGTTCCAGAACCCTTTGGTCACGACATACACACAGCGGCAGCGTGGTCAGCTTCTGCTCACCTGGTGGTTTAGCAGAATTAGCAAGGCAGGAAATTCAAACAGAACAGTTCATTGAACAGGCAGGGAGTTTTCCCCATGGAATCGATGAATTCCGGGAGTGGCTCTCCTGGTTGCTTGGGAACTCTACGGAAAGCCATCCCCTCGTTTCAACTCTGAAAGAACACAGATAAAGGGTAAAAATTACATCAGTCTCATTTCTGAATGTTAGAGCGTATCATTAAGTAGATGGAATGTTTAATGTCTGAATTCATTTTTAAAATTTATATACAGTCAATTCCTGACCATGAACTTCAGACCCGGGGTAATTTATACATTTATAATGTCTTTGGAGCAAGCAGCATACAGTTTTATATGAAGGATCTATATGCCCTTGGATGGGAAGAAGCTATCTTTCGGGTGTAATAGATTGAAATCGACAGTTAGGAGGCATGGACATGTAATGTGGTTCACAGAGAAAATGTTGTATTCCCAGAGAAGTTTGAGCACTACCCCTTTGGGAAATGAAAGACTCCCAGCTCTCTGCAGGGCGTGATGCTCTTGTAAACCAAAATAACAAACAAGTAATTTAGACCTGATAGTTTTGCGGCCTTTTAGACTGCTGTGTTTCCATTTTGCTTAGAACAGCCAGGAATGAGTTAATAATAAAAGTGACAAAAGCAGGTTTAAAGTTGTTTTGGCCATATGGAGCGCTAAGCCAGAAACCAATGAGACTAACAAGGTAAAATGTACTCTTGTTACACTTACTAATAAGAACTAATAAAAATCTGAGACTGGGTAAAACTGTAGGACTGGAGAACAAACAGGTCAGTGGTTGGCAGGGGTTGGGGTAGGGGGAAGGTTTGACTACCAAGGAGTTGCTGAAGGGAATTTTAGGGGAGTGGGAATAGTTTTATGTCCTGCTTTTGGTGGTGGTTTTATAACTATGCATTTGTCAAAACTCACAGAACTTGTCCACACACACCCCCAAAGTGAATTTTACTATATGTAAGTTTACAATTCCAGATTGTTCTCTCACACACACACACAGTCCACCCCCAACAAACAGGAAGTGGGGAGTTATTAGGGTGTAACCTGGCTTTCTGTTTCTAAGTGAGGGAAGTGATAAGAATGTTTTTAAAACCGCTAAGGTAACTACTTCATTTTTAAGTGGGCATAACTTTAAAATCACTGCAGAAATAGCAAACCAGTCCATAAAACAAGAAAACAGAAATGAGAAATGTAAAATACTAACTTTAAATAGCAACGGTCAGGTCCATAGAAGATCTTAACACTTAGGCATACTGTGTTCCTGGAATATTGACACGGCCTTATTGAAATGTCAGACTCCCAAATTTGTCCAACTTGAACAGTCTGACGTTTTGGGAAAATTGACCATGATATTCTGAAATAACATGGTCAGGAAAGTCCCATGAACATTCTTTGGTTTCTGTGATCTAGTTCTGGGGGCTCTGCCTCCTGGGTTGCTGTCTGCACAGTTTTTGCTGCTTTAGGGCTGCGAGGTTCTCCACATCTTACCTGATCTCTCTGGAGTGCCAAGCTGGCATCGCCAGTCCCTTAACAGATCTCTTCACCTGAAACACTTGTCCAAAGAAAACCATTTTCATGGCATTTCCTTCCAAACCTTGTGTGAACAAAGTACCATATTAAAAGTTCTCGGTGTTCCTGTAACAGAATTGAAGAATGCTTGATATGTCAGTGACCTTTGAGCTGCTGAAAAACCTTCAGATGTGGTAGGAGCCACATCTAGGGGAAGAGAAGAGAAGATATGCACCAACTAGCTCAGTTTACAGCTTTTTCTCAAAGCTGGGTGGCCCGTGAAGGTTAGATAATTAGAGTCAGCTAGGGCTCAGCCTTGTACTGATTTATGAGGGGGACGTAGGGGAACCTTGTAGTGCCCCTCGGGCAAGTCTAATAATGCCACCAGGTTTAAGAACATACAAGTAAGTTTTTAATTAAAAAATAAGAGAAACAAAAACCAGTGTTTTTCTCTTTTTAGATTAAGGTGGCATTATTCTTGAACAACTCTTTTGCAAGTGACGCGCTTCTCTTTCCAACACGTTGGACTTTAGCCTTTAGGATCATCATTTCTGTATCTCATTCCCGTAATAAGTCTGGGAAAACTATGAGCAAAGACAAGAGGTGCTAATTCTGAGGAATAGTTGGGCTTTTAATCCTGAGTAAAGTTAAAGAATTTGTAAATGCTTCCTTACGATTCTTTAAAATTATTCTTAAAATCCAAGATCTAATTGGACGAAAGAGTTATTGAATCACCGTGTAGTATCCGATGCTAGTAGCATTCTGCTCCTTGGTGCCCCTCCGAAGAGAGTACATATCAGTAAGAATTTTGATTGAAATATAACCAGTTCAGGCTTTTGTGTTACCATGATATCCACTGTCGGTTTTTATATGCAAAAGAAAGTCCCGATGCTGAGATACGGAGCGTGTGGCAGGAAAAAGAACCTGGGTTTGGATTGCGTGCTTCTGTCAAAGCTCCGCACTTAGCCGTGGTTCTCTTGTCTCTCCCACTGTCCCCCGCCCCAGGATGTTGCTGCAGAGTGTGAAGTCAAATGCATGCCGACCTTCCAGTTTTTCAAAAAAGGACAGAAGGTAGGTACATCTGAGCTTGCAGGAAGCTAACTGAGTAACAGGAAAACACGGTATAAATGAAGAAACTGCCGTGGCTTACTCCGCCCTGGGAAGCAGGCCCCGCTGTCTGCTTCCGAGACTGTAACAAACATGTCACTCTTCACTGATTAGGTATCTAGTGTGGCTTCTAACTGGAAATTGGTCTTTGCTAGAACTAGTCACTGAATCTGTGATCGGTACCTCATACATAATACAGTATATTTGTCTTCTTTAAGAGCTATTTGTGTCAGAAATGTACTTGAGCCTTTTGCCTGTTGTCGAGGGGCTGTTTTTTCATAGTTTTTGTCTTTAACTTAAAACTGTGTTATCCAAGGGTGTTCATTTTAAATAAGGTTATATTTCTCCCTCCCCCTTACTCCCAGTTGTCCCCATTCTGTGATCATGTCTTATGCACAAAACAGAGATACAAGGCTACTGTCTAATGTCAATCCAATATTCTCTTAACAGGTGGGTGAGTTTTCTGGAGCTAATAAGGACAAACTTGAAGCCACCATCAATGAATTAGTTTAATCGTGTTTTCTGAAAACAACCAGCCATCGGCTCTGTAATTTTTTTTATTTACAAAAATGAAGATAGATCAAGTATAGAGACTATATACTCAACTACCATCTGATTATAAATGACAATAAAATATTAATTCTACCCTTTTTAAAACTGTCTGGTGTCTTGACTAGTTTTCAAAATAAATGAAAAGTGGCCAATTAGACGATATTTAGTGTCTTAATTATTTTCATATATTCTTGATGCACTTTTTAAAAAAATAATTTTTTAAAAATTTAATTCATTTTAATTCCTTGCCCGAGGATATTTTTTCCATGGCTTTTCAGAGAGATTGGAAGGGAGGGAGGGAGGGGGAGAGATAGAGAGAGAGAAACATTGATGGGAGGGAGCCACATCAGTTGGTTGCCTCCCGCATGTGGGGCCAGGATCAAGCCTGAAACGAGGTACGTGCCCTTGACCAGAATTGAACTTGGGACCCTTCAGTCTGCGAGCTGATGCTCTAACCACTGATCCAAACCAGCTGGGGCAATGATTTTCTCTTTTTCATTGATTTTTAGAGAGAGGAAGGGAGGGAGAGAGAGAGAGAAGTATCGATCGGCTGCTTCCTGCAGGAAGGGTTTGGCTCTCGATCTTGGCAGCACATTGGAATCAGAGCTTTTAATTTTAGGGTTTCCTAGCATCACTTTTAACTGGTCCTGGGTGTTGCCTGGATTGCAGATGATTGATTTGCAGCCCGGGTTGAGAACCACTGATCTAGAGGATGACAGTATCGCCAGGGGATGATGGGCGACAGGTGGAAGCTTACACTTGGGCAGTGACTGTGGCCAGTGGCTTTGAGGTGTGACAGAACTCATTCTGATAGTCCCTTAGAATGAGACAGAAAACATCTAAATTGTTGCAGAGGACAGTTAACACATTTTTTTCCACTTTGGAAGCATGTTAGGAGATGAACATGTGTCATGGTCTGTCTTCCCATTCACAGAGTTTTATAGCCCTTTCCTGCCAACCTCCATCAAACAAAACCAAGTTTCCTAAGCTTGGTGCTTTACTGTGGACCAGGTGGTTAGATGCTTCAAAACTTGACGAGTGTTAGCTGTTTAAAATACTAAATGTGTAACAGTTAACTCAAGACTATAAAAATCTCAGTAACTGGATGGTATAATTGAATGCCACATAAGATTTTGTTGTCCCCAAAGTGGATTACTAATTAGAAATAATGCTGAGCATTTTTTACTTGTTACCGAATTTATAATAATAAAGGTGAATGCAGGATTTACAACTCCATAAGATCTAGAATAACTGGAGTCACGAAAAGGCAAATATATTACAAAGATATACTACATAGTATAACACACTGTCTAGAGTTGGTCGTGGACTAGCCGGGGAGCAAGATACCAAAACCACTGAACTGACTTGAAGGTCTCCGGAAAGGAAAGCGTGTCCTGTCCAGGAATGCAGGGCTCCTTTTACCAAGGTGATGGTGTTTGATCAAAGCCCAGCTGAAAGGGAGCAGCCAGGGTGTTCCAGAAGCGGGCTTAGTGGCAGAGCAGAATCTGGAGAAAGGCAAGGAGTCCAACAGCTGGAATCGAGCTGAGCAGCAGATGAAGCAACAAGGAAAGGCTGGGACCTTGAAGGCCTTTGAGAGAATTTGGCCTCTGGATCCCTGCTTTGCAATGTTTTCTGTCATGGTACACAAAAAAAATGCTTGAGCAGCCCGCTGGGTGAATATGGAAAAGATTTGGGCACCAATTATGTGGCTAAAGAGAGAGGAAGGGAGAGGGAAAGAGAAACATCGATCTGAGAGGAGCATCGATCAGCTGCCTCCTGCATGCCCCCTACCAGGGACAAAGCCTGCAGCCCTGACATGTGCCCTGACTGGGATTGAACCAGGAACCTTTTGGTGCACAGGGCGACATCACACTGGCCAGGGTGAAATACTTTGTTTTTTTTAAATCATTTTAATACAAAAACCAAATAGAAACCATTAGGGAGGATATTATAGAATTTGTATAAAATTCCCACAATCCCAATTTTTTGTTAATCATCACTCAAGGATATTTTTTCTATTGATTATCAGAGAGAGTAGAAGGGAGGGGGGGAGAGGGAGAGAGAAACATCGATGTGAGAGGCCTCCCACAGGCGCCCCAACCAGGGCCAGGAATCAAACCTGCAACCCAGGCATGAGCCCTTGACTGGGAATCAAACCCAAGACCCTTCAGTGCCCAGGCCGACATTCTAACCACTGAGCAACACCAGCTAGGACACATCCTAATTTTTTAAAGTGAAACTTTAAGCTTGTTTCTTTGAACATAACTTTTTTTAAAAGTTTAATTGTGAAATACAGGAGAATGTATAAGACACGGGTGCAAGTAAATATGTGTGATAATAAATCTTATTCTGTGATCTTGCCCTCATCTTCATGCTTGTGAATGTCATCCATGTTACTATGCACAGTTGTCCATTTGTTTTCCTGGCTGTATAGTATTCCGTTATATGGCTACTCCATGCTTTGTTCATTCCGCTGTTACGGAACTAGGGTTAGTCTCAGTTTTTATTCACAAACACCGTTGCCTCAGTTTTGAGCTTGTCTGCTCAGCGATCTGTAATGGGTACAGCTGTGACACATTTCGGTTGCTGCTAAGGAGGGAAATTACAATGCAGGGGGGAATTGCGTGGCGAAGCAATAGGTAAGAGAAAAAACAGGCCAACTCTTCTCAGCCTGGAGGCAGTTGATTCTTGAATAACCAAGCATCCTTTCCTGTCATCTAGAGACTCCTCACCTCTCTCTCTTCCAAGTCTCAGTTCCCATGTGCTACTCACTAATTAGTGCAGTGTTTGCAACAGTGGCACCTAGCAACCCAGGAACACTTTGCAGTAGAGCAGAATCCATCTCACTCTTGAATTTGCATATAAATATACAGGCCTCGATGTAACTCGTGAAATGTGATACAAAGTTATAATTCTCAACATTGGCAAGGAGATGAACATGGAATACTAGAAATGAGTAGTTTTTTTAATAAAAATGTTTAATAGGTTTAATTTTCACAAATTAAAATTTTTGGCTTTATTGAATGATCTTTGTTTTTGTCCCTTAATTTTCAAAGCAATTTTGAATATTTAAAGAGAAAAATCATTTTGAAAACAAGACCATTCTGATTTTTTATTTTCTAACATAATTTACATTTTTAGATTAAAATATATTCAAATTTTGAACATTTGGAAACAACTACACATCATTTTTTAATCCTTTGGATCACTGAAATGAACACAAGATCATCACAGAAATAGATAATAATGACAGAGAAGAAAAACTGAAAGGGACAAATGGAAAAATTCCATATAAGAAGGCTGCTTAAGTTTTATAAAACTAGAAACAATGAAAATTAAGACCATAGTGAGCATCTTCCTTATAAAATTCAGAAATAAGGCATCATATATATTATTAATGAAGGTTTAATTATGAAAATGAATAAGAATTATTCCTATCGAATGAACACCTTGAACTTCAAGTCTGATTACATGCTTGCATCATCCTACTGCTTGCTGAGTGATTCCCTAGCTGTTAATGAAAACACTGAGATGGGAAAGAGCATTATTCATTCATGTCAAATACATAATTCAGAGGTGACAAATGTAGCTCTGGGCTGCGCCTCGCCAGATAAAATTAGATCCGTGAAACCCGCAAATGAATCAAAAAGGATGTAACCTTTGGAGCCTTACTGTGTTTGTTGGATAATGACCCTGAAAAGAGACTCTAACCCTTTTGATAGCATGAGATTCTTTCCAGCAAAACACAAATGTGCCCGGCTGGTGTGGCCTCAGCGGTTGAGCATCGCCCTAGGATCCGGGAGATCGCGGTTCGATTCTGGGTCAGGGCCCATGGGGTTTGCGGGCTCCATCCCCAGAAGGGGGCGTGCAGGGGGCAGCCGATCAATGACTCTCTCACCGTTGATGTTTCTCTCTCTCTCTCTCCCTTCCTCTCTCTGAAATCAATAAAAATATATATTTTTTAAACAAAAAACACAAATGTGCTTCAAATTAATGGTGTGGATGATAAAGGGGGACTGTGTGGTAAACCTGACAAGCTCAGTGACCGAGGGTAACCACACAGGACGGTCTGATCGCAAATTCCTAACTGGGCAGGCCACGCGGGGAGTCATGTCCCCGGCCTGTAGCTCCCGTAGCAAAGGTCGGTCTTTACCTTAGGTGAGGCCTGTCCACCGTTCTCATGCATCTAGGATAACATACCTTTGAAATGTCAGCAATTCTCTTGCCTAAACCCATCGAAGGCGCAACCGCAGGCATCAGATCACAAGACCGCAGACCCTCGCTGTTACCTTGTTTCCCACACACCACCTCTGTCAGTAAATGGTCCTTAACTATCCTGTGCCCTCCAACGTGAAAGCAGTATGTGTTTCTCCTTTTGTTTTTTATTCATTCGCAGAGATTTCCCTGCTTTGCTTTCTTCTGCCTCCTTAATCTACCGCGAACGGATTTCATGTAACCCTCCTTACATCTCCTTTGATTCTGATGCGTAAAATAAGCTGCAAAACTGCCATTGTCCAGAGCATTTCCTCAATCCGTTGAGCTCGTGCTTCCGGGCATGTCCTCAAAATTTGGCCCAAACTTTTATTAAACTTCCTCTAGGTTTGGATGTTCTTTTGTTGGCAGCGGTAATGGTTTTCCATTGGTTAAAAATGGTATAAAATACAGTGTTGCGTTCAACACCACCTTTTTCAAACAAAGTGTGTTAAGCCTGTCTTTCTATTCTGATGTTTTAACATCTGGGGCCTTACTGACCCTGGAGAGGTCCCGTCCACCCAAACACAAAAATCGCCTGTTAGACTATCAGAAAGGGCCAAATTAAATGTGAAAACTCACCAGGGAAATTGTGCCAAATTGAACAACTCTCACCTGACTTCATGTTGGCTGATTTCTGCAAGCCCAGGAGTCATGAGCAAAACCTCCTGGGCTCCAAAAGTCATTTTCCAAAAGACCTAGATGCAGTGGAAACCTTTGATAGAAACAGAAGCAGAGAACCGTAGGATTTTCGGTAAATGTGCCTGGCATTTAGTGCATGTACTGGGTCTGTGCACAAACGAGCATGTAATTCTGATGCCCACAGCGTAGGCGAACAGCAGAGCAGAGCCTGCCCCTTGGATGACGACAGTCTAAGCAGAGCACGTAGCCTGGTGTCAGGACGGTGCAACATTTACAGGTCAGAGAGCTGTAGGTAGGTCCAGTGAAAGCCTGTGAGGTTCTGTTCTCCATTCTTCCCTGAATCTGTGTATAACAGGCCTTTCTAGAACCGTGCTCCATAGAGTAGGAGCTCATTAAACAGCAGCTGAAACATGGGAAATACTCAACTTTTCTGTTGTTTGTATGGCTATGACTTCAAGTGCCCACTAGAGGGCACAAAACTTTAATTTAAGATGATGGATTTTTTTTACAGGTGAGTAAACTGGGTAAGTTATAATTATTGGGATAACAAATAATCATGGATAACTTTTATTGCACACCTCTTATGGGCCAGGAACTCCCCTAAACACTGTATATGCATTTCTTTCTTTATTGTATTCTCTTCACCTACTTCATATTATAAATTATAATTTTGGCAAATTGTTAGGGTGTTTTTTTTCATTTTTAAATGTGATTGAACCAAAATTTACTTATATTTGACTGGGGAACTTATTAGGAAATGTATTTTTTCAATTATCTTTTGCTTATGTTAATTAATTTTATTAATTAGTTAACTTGTTTTTCATTTCTGTGCCACCACTGGACTGGAAGTTTCATGAGGACAATGTCTGTTTAATTTACTATTCTATACTGATTAGTGAGTCTGGATCACTGTCAAAACTAAAATCAGTAAGATCCCCCTTTAGAAGAACTTGTACTATTATTTAGTTGTTGATTAAAAGTGTTGGTAATTATTTAAACCAATTTGTGAATTCATGTTCAAAATATGCTTATATAGTGCTGACCTCATGGCAGGTACAGTTCTAAGGACACTGCATCCTTACAAAGGTGCTGTTATTAGCTCCACTTAACAGATGGGGAAACTGAGGCACAGAGCTGTTTCTTATGTTAAGAAACTTGCCCAAGATTTCACAACTAGTAAGTGGCAGAGCCAGGATTCGAACCCAGGTATCCTGGCTGCAGACTCCAGGCACATAATCACTAAACTGCCTCTAAAATTCACTTAATGGTTTTATACAATTATCACATAAAGCAGTACTTGCATAAGTAATAATCTTCAAGGGCCACAGCAAAACAAATTTGGAAGAACTTTTATGCACTTTTCACAATGGTTTTTTTAACGTAACTGAAATAGTTGTGGTAGGAAAAGAAGCATAAAAAGGTCAGAAGGTATCCTAGGTTCTCAAGATCTTGTTTCTAGATAGGGAGTGATTTTGTCATTACATGGTGGAAAATTATAAAATATTATCCCCTTCCCAAAAAACCAACAAACACATGAACCAACTAATATTCAAAGGCCAGAGTTCTTGGCAGGTCCACAGAAAAGCCAAAGCATGAGATGCAGAAATCTTTTAATACCCTCAAGGAAGTTTTACAACTCAAACAGCATCCAAACCCCACATGACTCAGCAATTCTACCCCTGGTACCGGTAGAGTACCCAAAAGAACGGAAAACGGGTATTCAAGCAAAAACCTGTGCATGAATATTCAGAGCAGCACTATTCACAGCAATGTTACAACAGCCAAATTCCATCAACAGATGAATGGATAAGCTAAGGATGTTTCTGTGCAATGGGATATTGTTCAACCATAAAAGGGAATGAGGTGCTGATTTATGCAACAACACAGATGAACCTTTGAAGACATGATGCTGAGTGAAAGAAGTCAGCCATAAAGTGTGACATTTTGTATGGGTCCATTTAGAGGAAGTCTCCCGAAGAGGCAAATCTGTAGAAACAGAAAGCAGATTAGTGATCGGGAGGTACTAAGGACAGAGGGGCCGAAGGACAGCTAAACATTAGGGTAACGAGCTTCCCTGGAGTTTCTAGTGGAAAGAACTTGAAATGAAAGTCCTCCACCAGGACAGGGGTCACTCCTGCCCCATCCCCACTGTACACCTCGCTCTGCTGGCCTTTGGCTCTCAAACCATCTCCCTCATGGCCTCCTTCTTCAAGTCCCTGAATCTCCACTCAATGGCTGGCCTGTAGGTCCCAGTGCCTCCAGTTGGAGTGGTTCTCTCTGGAGTAGTGCCCTAGTGATAAGTGATACCTTGCTACCCAAGTCTCACAGAATAGCTGGATCTTTGGAGCAAGCCTGGATCCTCTAGGTCTCATTTCCTTTACTATAAGCTCCAGTGAGGGCTGTGGGACCTGTGAGCTGGCCTGTTAGATTAAGCGCAGACTTATTTCTCAACCATTGACTTTAATTTTCAGATTTCTGTTGTGTAGCCACCAAATCTGTGGTACTTCATTTTGTAACCCCAGCAAACTAACACATTACCCAAAAAAGATATCCCCTCCATTTCTCACCCCTACTTCCCATGTCTAGCAATTTCCACATCCAGTGACTAGGATATCCACATCCAATGACTAAGATATCCACATGCAATCCACAGCCGCAATCCACAGCCACAATCCACAGCCACAATCCACATCCACAGCCACATCCACAATCTACATCCACAATCCACAGCCACAAATCCACATCCACAATCTACATCCACAATCCACATCCACAATCCACATCCAATGACTAGCAATTTTCAATGACACACAAATGACTAGCAACATGTGCACTTCGCTTTGATTTGCAACCCTAGCAAACTTACACTACCCGATGAAGATGTATCCCGCATCTCTTACCCTCCACTTCCAATGACTGGATTCCATTCAGCGAACCTCCAAAACTTCTAAGTTCAGTGTCTACTCTGTTTCCATTGCCTCTGTGGGTGTACTGGTTTTGGGGTAAGCTGTTAGCCCCATGTTAGGAGAAGACAGAAAGGGACTTAGATGTCCAAATGGAGCAAGGAAGGATAGGTCAAAGCTGGTGCAAAAAAACCCCCAGAATATCTAAGATTCAGAGGCTATTCAGGGGTGGTGGGGCTGGCAGGCAGAGGGTGAGGAAGAGTGTAACTGTGGGTAAGATAAACACCGAGGTATTGCTTGGCTGGAGAACGCTGAGACCGCAGAGGCTCCATCAAATGTCAAAGAGGTGGGGCTGGCTGGAGGCCTGGGCTCCCCTGGGCTCTGTCCCCAAGAAGAGAACAGAGCGGGGTTGGGCTTTCTCCTGAGATGTGTGCTGGGGGTGAGTGGAGGTCTTGGGGACACCTCTGCTCCGGGGTTTCCCTAGGACACGGCTGTAGCAGGCACGTTCTGGAGGCACCAGCTGTGTGAGGCTGCAGATGGTGCTCCTTTTCCAACTGCAAACCAACTGGACAGGTTTGCTGATGAGCGTCCAGGTTCCGGTCCAAGAGGTGTGAGCCCAGCAGGCACATGGCCTTTCCCAGCATCAGCTCCAGCTCTGCCAGCAAATGGGAGACCTCACCCTGGCTCCTAGAACTGCTTTAGGACCAAGCAGTGAAGGATCCGGAATAGGAAGCCTCCTTGGGCCCCCAGAAGGACTCTGAGCTGCTGTGGCTGCCTTTCTCTTTATGCCCTGCTCCTTCCCTCACCCCTGTGCCCCTGGGTCTCTCACCCCTATTCATTCCTTCCCCTTCCTCCTCTAGCTGCCCCCTTCTCACCCCTCAACCCCCCACTGCCACCTGCTTCTCCCATTAGCTCCTTCCCTCTTCACATACCCCTTCTTCTCTGCTCCCTGATTTCCCTTCTTACCCCTGACTTTTTCTTCCCCCTAAATTCCCCCCACCCTGCTTTCTCTCTCCCCCACCCTTAGCTTTTTCCTTCCCCCACCTTTCCACTTGGCGGTGCATTCCCTCCACTTGGCTTCTTTTCACCTACCTTCCCCCTCCCACCCTCATCCCCCCCCTGACCTCCCCACCCCTCCCACCTCCCTCTAATATCTCCCTCTCCCTTCCTTTTCCCCCCCAGTCATCTTCCCTCCCACCCCCACCCCCACATCTTTGCACCTTCCCGCTCACTTTCCTCCCCACCCCCCTTTAGCCCCACCGCCTCCCACCCTCCCCTCCCCTGCCCCGCCCATCAGTGTTTGCTTTTCTCCCGGATGCAGATGAAAGGGTTGCCCTGCCCCAGCCTGTGCCCTGCCCACTTCTGGCAGCTGGGGGCTTCCTTCATGGCTGAGGCCTCCAGGACTCAGGCCCTGGGGAAAGGGCCGCCACTCAGCGTCCAGCTCCTGCGAGCCCAGTATGAAGACCTGAGGCAGCAGCAGAGGGCCCAGGCCCACCTCATGGTGCTCCCGAAAGGTAGGGCTGGGCAGGTGCTGGGAGCAGCAGCGGAGGGGGTCAGGGCCTAGTTGTGGGTGGGGTGGGTGGGGTGGGGGGTCCCCACCTGCAGGCAGGGCCAAGGCTCTGTGGGCCCTCCCGGTGGGAATGCAGGCCTCCTGGGGGTCAGAGCCAGAGCAGAAAGGCTGGTGCAGGGCAGCATTGCGGGCTCAGTCCCCTTCCCCCTGTGCCAGGGGCCTCAGCCAGGCATCTGGCCAGCAGCCTGCTGTTCCCTGGCTTCTGCTCTTATGTTCTGATCTTGCTGGACTGGTCTGCCTGGTGAGCCAAGCTTGCCCCTTGTGGGGCCAGGTGGGGAGATGGGAGCTCTGCTTCCTGGCTGGGTCTCACCCAGTCACCTCTTGCAAACCCAAGAAACTGGCTCCAGAGAGAGAAGACGTGGCATCCCCAACAGCCTGGGCACTGGCCAGAGGAAGTGCAGGGCTCAGGGTCCCAGGAGGAGCCATGGCTTAGGGAGCTGGCTCATCACAGCCTCAAATAGCAGCCAGGGAAGTGCAAGGAGACATAAAAGCCCCCTCTTCGGGGGAGGGGGGGGAGCCTGCTCCCTTTGGGAACTCAGATTTCACTGCAGGAGTAAATTAGGAACACGGGGCTCAGACATCAAGCTATTGTCAAACCACTGCCCTTGGACATCACACAGGAACAGTCAAGGGAGGCGGGAAGGTCCCTGAAAGGTCAAGGCTGTGCCTGGAAATCCCTGTGGTTACTGGTACAGTTCAGGGCCGAGAATTAAGGAAGCCTCACACCCCCAGCCTCCTCTGTTCTCGAGTGAGTACAGAGCACTTTGAAGAGCACTTAGCGTAACAACTTTCATGTTGTTACACTAAGAAAACAGTAGCATGGATACGAAGTGGGACCCCATTTTCAGCCTCCCCACCCGAGTTAGTGTTTGCAGGACAGGGACTTCGCGGAGATGGCTGCATCGCCCCTGTTTCTCCTGGTCCCAGAACTGGGGCTCAGGGGCTTCCCTCTGGCTCTGTTCCCGCAACACTTTCTCTCCACTCCTGCCACACGCTTTGTCGCCTACAAATGCCAGAATGCTTCCCTGACATCTCAGAGGGAAGTCCAGGCTGGTCACAGACCTGCTTTCTGTAGGAACATGCCCTTCACACATCCATTCCCACAGCCCTCCCTGCCACCAGCAGTTGACAGTAAACTACCACGTTCCACAAGGTGGCAAAAAATATGTCCCTGAAGAAGCACAGAGGCATAGGTCGGCATCCACACCTGCAGCCGGTTCAGGGAAGCGGGGGGCTGCAAATGTGTTCCCAGCCCCGAGCGGGGTGGAAGGGTAAGGGCCGGCCCTCCACAGGGAGCTGCTTCTGCTTCGAAACACGCTTCTCCCGCCTCGCCCTGGGCGGCACCCCCTTATCAGCCTCGCACAGCGGGTAAGTTAAGTTTTCTCCACCGATGAGTGACTGTGAATCCTGACACGAGCGACCACGTGTGTGCCTTCCCTCCTTGACCTTCTTTCAGCCTGAAGTGGGAGTCCCTTAGCTCCTCTTAGGACTCACTCCCTCACGCAGCCAAAAACTGAGGCCTAGCCCAGCCGCGGGCACTGTCCTGTGCACCGAAGGGTTGCCAGTTCAATCCCAGGCCAGGGCACATGCCTCGGTTGCAGGACCTACAGAAGACAACCAATCGGTGTTTCTCTGAGGCCTATTATTAAATTCTATTATGCTTGAGTTTTCTTCATAGCATTGGTTACCACCTAAAATTTTTTTATTGATTGATTTTAGGGAGAGAGAGGAACGGAGAAAGAGAGCAAAACATCGGTTTGCTGTTCCACTTGTTTATGAATTCATTAGTTGCTCCATGTATGTGCCCTGACCGGGGATTAACCCCACAACCTTGGCGTATCTGGACAATGCTCTGACCAGCTGAGCTGCCCTGCCAGAGCCCCACTGGAAATTTTATTATATTCATTTGCTATTGTTTTCTACCCCACTAGAGCACATCAGGAAGGTATGGATTTTGTCTCGATGTTTACTGCTGTGTTCCCAGGACCTAGAATAACTAATGCCTGCCACACAATAAGTGCTCAATAGATATTTTTTGAATGAATGAATAATTGTGTGTGAGAGAGAGAAAGAGAGAGGGACAGTTTGCATGGGTGTGTGAGGTTGGGAGGGAGTGCACCTGTATGAGCATATGTGAGTAGGATCGTGTGTGCGTCCATGTGTATGTGTGTACACATATGCAATGCACTGGGTGCCTGGCCTCTGTGACATTTGGGGCATAGCCTTCTTTAATGAGAGCTGGCCATGTTCCTTCCAGCGGTGACCCTGCTTGTGCCTTGCTTTCTCAGGAGGGAACACACCTGCTCCTGCTGAATCCATGGTCAGTGCTGTTTGGATTAACAAGGAGAGGAGGCGTTCACTGTCCCAGGACAAGGTGGACCCTGAGGCAGCAGGGATGCTGGAGGAGGCTGATGGAGGCTGTCTGCAGATCCCCAGGTCTCTGTGGCACACACACCTACAGATGCACTGCTCGGTCCAAACCTTCCACCAGGAAACCAGTCATCACGTAAAACACAAGGGCAAGTTCATGGGGTCTGAGCAAAGGCTTCCTCAGGAAAGAGATCCCAGCTTGTTTGAAAACAAGCAGATGACTCAGCAAGAGACCATGATCCCAGAGGCAGCCCAGCATGAACGTCAGGAGGGCAATCCCCAAACAAAGACAGTGGGATCCGGCTTAAACAATGGCATTCAGTGCCCTTCCTCCATAAAGAACCCACAGAGGCCTGGAAAACCAGCTTACTATCCATTTCCCCAGAGGAAAACTCCCAGGATCTCCCAAGCTGCCCGGAACCTGGGTTTATATGGCTCACCCTGAAGCTTTCTACTCAGCCAGATGGCTCAACCTTGAGGCCATCTATTGTCTCATCAAAGAACCCAGGAGGCAGAGCCACAATGAGGGGCTCTAGCTGTGAGCAAAACTGGACTAGCTCAACGATAGGGATTGTGGGAAATGAACTTCACAGTGGGCACATGGTCTTGTCCTTCAAAAAAGAAAAGCTTGTCCAGACCAGATGGCTCACAGTTCAGGATGGAAGAGTGCTGTCCGATCAGTGCAGCCCCATTCTGCTCATACAAGAAGATATTGCTATGGAGCCCTGGATGCCCATTCCTTAGGGAGGTCCAGCAGGACATCTGCTCAGTCCCTAGAACCAGGGAATTTGGAAACATAAAACAGGGACCCTAGCCAATGGAATGCCTTAGCAGTGCCCTGGAGTCAATGAACATGGACAATCTTGTTTCCAACAACTTCTGGTGATTCCTCACATGTTCTGGAGAAGGTGAGCTCTGAGAATTGCCTTGTCCTGGTTGCTCTGCCTGGAGGCCAGCTCACTTAGAAGTCACTACACTCACTTCTAGTGACCACAGCATTTCAGCTTGAGCTTCCCAAAGTATGGTCACCCTGGGTAAAGAGGGGCAGAACAATGCCACCTACCATTTTGTGTGTTTAAGGGGTCTTTAGGAGGGTTTGGTCACCTCTCACCTCCCACTGAGACTGCACATCCAGTCTCATCACAGATTTATCTCCCCTTCCCCCTTCCTTCCCCCCTTCCCCCCTTCCTTCCTTCCTTCCTTCCTTCCTCCCTCCCTCCCTCCCTCCCTCCCTCCCTTCCTTCCTTCCTTCCTTCCTTCCTTCCTTCCTTCCTTCCTTCCTTCCTTCCTTCCTTCCTTCCTTCCTTCCTTCCTTCCTTCCTTCCTTCTTTCCCTTCTACTTTTCTGTCTGTCTTCTCTCTCTCCCTCCCTCTCTCTTCCCTCTCTCAAAATTAAGTTCTTATTAAACACTGCCAATCACTGAAGATCTATAGTAATAGGAGCCTGAGCAGAAGGAGCCAAAGAAATGCTCCTGCTTGGAAAATATGTGTTTCCCACAAACTGCTCCCCTTTTGGCCAGATTCAGATCACTCAGATCCTTCCTGGGATATATTAAACCTGAGAGAAAGTGTAGCAGGTGTTACTTGGGTGTGATGGGGTATAAAGTATGTCTTTCCTGGTTAATGCTTAACTTTAGTAATGATACTTAAACACATCTAAAGTGCCTTTTCCTCACATCAACCCCTCTCTGTAAAGTTTCCCCCACATCTTTTCCCCCACCGTGGCACAGTCTTGCCTATCCCCTTCCAGTACTGTCATTACCTGTCAAAAATACGTATGTGCCTGTTCCTTGGACCACCCATAAATTCACTCCAATTTGGAGATTCATTGTGATTCCTTTTGTGAATAATTAATAAGAGACAGTTGTTAATTTTTTTATAGTCTAATAAAAAAGAAAAAGAAAAAGAAAATTTTCTGAAATACACTGTGTCCTTTGATTTTGTTTTAAAAAGGATTCCCACAACTAACCCCCCCTTTCTATAGTGTATCAATCAGGATAGGGTCTATTTTGCTGCAGTAACAAGCAACCCCCAAATCTTACAACAGAAGCTTTTTCCTTCACTCATGAGAAGTCTACTGTGGATTTGGGTAAACCCCCAGGCAGTTTTCCTGTATCTATTACCAGCAGTTCAGGCTGCTTTACTCTTGTGGCACCTCCAATACTGATTTCCCTAATCACTATAGCAGGAGAAAAAAATATGCATTAATAGTCATGTACTGGCTCTCATCACTTTTATCCCCATTCCATCATCCAAAGCAAGTCACATGGTCATATCTCCACTTGAAGGGTATGACAGCCTCCTTCCAGGTGCCTAGAAGGAGAGAAGGAATGGAACATGGATGAGCAGCACTAATGGCTAGCACAGGTAGATAGGAGCCAGGTCATAGTACAATGCTAGGTTTCATTCTGAACACAATAGCCATTAAGGGATTTACATACAAGACTAAATTGATTTGATTTGCAGTTTAAGCAGATTACTCTGGTCGTTCTATGGAGAATGAGTTGAAGGTCATGTTCAGAGGCAGTGTCAGAGGAAAAGGGCCATGGCAAGTTCAAGTGGGAAAGATGCTGTTAGCTGTTAGCTCAAGCAAGAGCGGAAGCAGAGAGATGGAGCAAAAGTGAATACATTTGATATATACTTTGGAGATAGAATCAATAAGATTTACTGAAGGAAAATCCTAAGTTCAGTTTGAAGGATACTGAGTTTGAGATGCTCATGAGACAAACAGATATCAAACAGGCATGTGGATAAATAAGATTAGGGTTCTGGGCTAAACTTATTAAGTTAAGTGTCACGAGTATGTAGAGCTCCTCAAAAGAACGAGAAGTTGAGCTCACCTATGCAGAGTGTGGACAGAAGACAGGGTCCAGAATGAGTCCGGAAAACTCCCAATTTACTTAGTTGAAGAATCTCTAAGGATTTTTCCAGTTCTTACTTAGAAGAGGTGGGGTACACGGAGGAGGCGGCAGCGAAAGACACTGAAGAGGAGTGGCCAGAGGAAAGAAGAGCCGGGATGTGCAGGCACAGGCCTCAAGAGGCGAGAGATAGCCCTAGCCGGTTTGCTCAGTGGTTAGAGCGAAGGGTCCAGGGTTCAATTCCAGCCAAGGGCACATACCTCAGTTGTAGGCTCAATCCTTGCCCCAGTTGGGGTGCATGCAGGAGGCAACCAATTGATGTGTCTCTCTCACACTGATGTTTCTTTCTCTCTCTCTCTCTCTCTCTCTGTGAAAAGCAAGGAAAAAAATATCCTCTGATATTTAAAAAAAGAAAAAAAAAAGAGGCAAGAGATTGTGTAAGATGTTGCACAGTTACTCCCCTCATTGCAAACCTTCCACAAACCCCCATTCTCTAGAGCCCACAGTTGTCAGTCTGGAGTTACCTTTTCGTGAGTGTGGTTTTAAGAGGCCAGAATCCGAGAGGACATCCCAGATGTGGGAAGACTTTTCCGCCAGGGCAGGCCACGGAGGTGTTAGCAGGTTCAGGCCCAGCTCCCTGAGAGCGCGCTGGCCCTGGAGGCCCGCCTTGCGCACTGGGTCATCCCCTGCCTGGGGCGGGGGGGTGGTGAGTGCTCCCCGCGGCGGCGCTTGAAGGGACAGGCTGGCCTGCAATCCTCCCACTCCCTTCCCACGAGGCTGCTTCTGCCAGGAACCTTCACCTGGAACCATCTCTCGGTGTCACAATCGCACGCACTGTTACCAGCACGGGGCTGTCAGTCCTGCTGGGCAAAGGGCTCAGGTTACATGTGGGGGTCACTCTGTCCAAGAGTGACTTTCTCTCCCCTGCAGGTCAGGGCTGGAGCTAACTTTCTCCTCCCGCGCTCTGCTCCGCGCAGGGCCAGCAGGTTTTCCTAAACTAGAGAACAACCAGCTCCCAGCACAGGTCGGGCGTCAGGCGGGTTCCATCCCCGAGGGTCCCACCCCGCCCGCCCCCAGCCCTGCAGCCCGCCGCGAGGCCGCCCCCGCGTGGCCGCCCTGAGACTTGTTCCACCTTCCCCGGGCCTGCAGTCTCCGCGCGGCCTTCCGTGGACGTGCCCTTGGCCCAATCACTTAGCTTGCGGAGCCACAGCTTTCCCAGTTGTGCGGCGCGGCGACAGCAGCCCGCGGGGTGAGTGAAGGTGCTGAGGGGGCGTCGTTCCCGTGAGCTGTCAACTCCGCTCCCTCCCCGCTAGGGGGCGCCGCCTTCGCGCCGCTCAGCCCGATTGCCCGACTCCTCGGTCCCTCGCGGCCGTTAAAGCGCTTTTAGTCCCGTTTTTAAGACGTGAACGGATTCGAATTTAAAAGCCTATGTCATCTTCAAGTCAGAGCCCACCAACCCCCTCCCCCATCCCTGCCCAGCACACCCGACTTACACCTTTAAGGCTAGAGGGGGGGCGTGGTCTCTTGCTCAGACACCCTCCCCCTTCTGTGCCCACAGCTTTTGGCATCAGGACACGGGCACAGAGAGGGCACAGAGGGCTCTTTATGTGCCTGTACTTTGATCTTTCCCTGGGCTGTTTACACGGACCTGGCTCCCGGCCTGCAAGCTTGGTGTGGGCACGTGGTGGCCCCCAGGCTCCTGCAGAAGAGGGACTCCATCCCCAGCAGCGCCCCTAGCGCTGGGGGGTCCCCTGTGAGATTGGTTATTGGGGCTCCTGCTGCACCCCGCCCCCTCCATGGCATTAGAGGTCCACCTTTCTTTGCTAGTTGCCCCAGTCTCAGCTGGCCCCCAAATTCGGATCAGTTTGTGCTCACATAAACTCTTACATTTCTTACCGTGCCTCAGTTTGTCTTTTAACACGACTGTGTTAAACTGCCTTCTTCTGACTCCTTCCCTCACTGATTTCTGTATCACCATAGCTTGAAAATCCCCTTCAAATATAGGGTGGGCAAAGGTAGTTTACAGTTGTTCATATGGAAAATAATACAGTAATTAATAAATAATAATCCAAGTATAAACTCTGTGTTTCACGTACTCACAACTGTAAACCTACTTCTGCCCCACCCTGTACTTTGAAATGAAACTGTTGGTGGTGAAATTGGTGCTTCTATCCAGGGGCCGGAGAGAACCATGACATTTTCTAAACACTTGTGGACTCAAAAGGGGCCGTGCAATAAACCTGACAAGCTGGGGGGGGGGGGGGGGGCATGGCAGAAACGACAAGCTCAGTGAACTAGGAGCCACATGCAGATGAGAGAGGACTCCTCAGTGACCACAGCAAGGAGTGCTCGAGGGCAAGGGCCTGAAATGGTTCAGCGAGAAGCTCCTGAAAATCCTCCCTGTGGTTTTTGGTCAGAGGTAAGCAGGGTGGGCAAATAATTCTTTTCAGAGTGTTTTAAAGAACCATGACATTTTCGCCAGTGGCATCCCAGCCAATCTTCTGTAGTCCAGCTCAGTGGTTCTCAAAGTGTGTTCTGTGGACCAGGGCGAGCAGCATCGTGGTCACCTGGGGACATGTCAGAGATGAAAATTCTCTGGCCCCACCCAGACCTACCGACTCAGAAACTCTGAAGGCGAGGCCCAGCAATTTGCTTTAGCAAGTCCTCCTGGTGATTCTGAGGCAGGCCCCCTGGTCACATCGGCTGTCCCCTGCCTTCCCATGTGATCACTGTAGATGGGGCACGTTTGGTAGATCTCCTCTGGAAGATTTTTTTAAGCCAAAAATATCCGCATTAGTGTCCCAAGCACTTGCGTGGAGATATGGAGAGTAACTCACTAATTATGGAGAGACTGTGCCATTTTAATGAGTTCTCTTAGTAACTTTCAGCAAAGCACCTGAGTACCAGAAGCCCAAAGTCTCCTCGTGCTGAGGGTCTCATATTGAGCTGGTCCTCTAGGCATGTTCCATCTACATGGCCAGCCTTCAATGTCACCACCCCCCCCCCCCCCCCAGGCTCCATGAAGACTAGATGCATTTCATGAACTCAATTATCATTACTAAGCATCTCTGGCAGGCTGGTACACCCCTCCCGAAGCAACTCATAAACTCACAATTAAAGAACATCGTTTATCTCTAGTTCATACATTATAGAGTATTAGTTAAGGGTCATGGCCATGCTCCAGCAGCTTTGGAGATAAGCATGAGTTCACTGCAAACCAATGGAGAGTAACCTGGACTAAATGACACAGCAAAGATATTGGGCAGCCACCAGAACATTCTTGGGGTCAATCTAGATGGCTTACAACTCAGGGTCAGAGAAACTTGCACAAGTACAAGCAGCTACATGACCCTGAGAGGCTCCGGAAGGCCCTCAGCTGCACTGGAGTGAGATACAGGTAACGTGACTGAGGGACATCTGAACATGGTCAGGTTATTTGTATCTGTGAGTGACTGGCAGTGAGGTCACAGTCCAGGCTAAGCGTCCCCACGAGCCTCCCCATGGGTCCTGGTTAAGCATGCGGACGCTGTGCAGGACGTGTGGGAGTGGGAGTGATCCTTGCGTTGCACAAGGAGGCATGTGTCATCCTTGGGTTAAGACACAGTCGGTTCCCACTCGATCTAGGGGACTTCCAGGCCCGTGGGCGGTTCCGCGCTCCTCTCATCTTCCCTGCCCACGGTTTCTCTTCCCATAGTTTGTGCCGTTAGAACTGTGGGAGGGGTAAGGTCAATGTGGACCCTGCGAGAATGTGCAGCCTCTAGGAAGGTTCTAGCAGCTTCTTCCTGTGGGCTTTGAATGGTCCCCTCGCTGGCTTTCGTGATAGCAGTGGAAATCCTAGAATGACTGTTTCCTAATCTGTAGCAGCCAGTGTGCTGTCCATTTTCATCACTTTAGGTCAGTCACAGCTCCGGAAGATCCAGGGAATGGGCACACCTATTGTTCCAGTCAATGGCTTTACTGCATCTTACCATTTCCCAGTGTTGGTCCATGCCCATGACAACAGGTCCTGGGGGTGACGGAGGGACAGGGTGGAAGAAGTTGGAGCCTCCAAAGTGCTGCTTCAAACAAGCCTGTCCTCAGACCTCGAATGCTCCCCGTGGGCTGTAACGTGAGAAATAAACTTCTCTCTTCGTTCAGCCACTGAATTAATTATTGGGTCTCTTTGTTGACAGTCTAGCTTTACCCGACCCAATACAGAAATGGACACTTAGAATTGGGGTGATTCCGCAATATGCGTGCTTGTATGTATGTGCATGTGAACAGTAGAAGCCAAAGAAAATGGGTGATTCGGGTTGGAGAACTGGAGTGCTTTCTGTCGCGCTCTAGAACATTTGTATAACTCGGTAGGCACGTGTGATAGCTTACTCCGCATGCCTGCGTGCTCAGTGAAGCTGTTGGAAAGAGCCAGAATCCTAATGGGTGTTGGCTTTTGGTGACAGTGAATGCCCCACTCATACTCTATCCCCGGGTCTTAGCCACAAGCCCAGTTTCCAGCTGTCGGTAGTACCAGCTCCCTCTTGGGCTGGTCTGTGCCGAAGATAGGCTCTCCGGGTCTGAGAGAAAACAGAGCTGCCCAGGAGCAGGACTGGAGGCTTGTCTGCTATTGAGCCAAGCCAATGCGAAGGAAAGTTTGGGAGGTAAGAGCACAGGCTTTGGCACTGCTGCCTGGGTTTGAACCCATCTTTCACCCCTGGTTGCATCATCTGAAGCGTTATTCAAACTGATATGTGAATTTCCTCATTGATAAAATGGGGATATACTAATAGTGTATAGTGCAAAGGAGCGTTGTAAGAACTGAATGAAATAATCCATGTAAAGCTCTCAAGGCAGTGCCTGGCACAGAGCTAGCCTTAGGAACCGTGGCAGCACGTAGATGTCTGCTGCCCTCTGGTGGCAGCGGGCCATTTTCCATCGAAATGTAAGTGCAGGTAAAGAGCTGCATCTGACCTGCGTGCGGGGTGGCACTGCGGTGTTTTGGGGTGGCTGCTCTGGATGGCAATGGAGTCCTGTCCTCCGAGAAGGCTGGGAAACGCCCTCCTGGCCCCCAGAAGGCCCAGGGCTGCGGAGGTTGTTTTTACTTTAGAATCACTGCCACCTACTGGCCACATTTCATACTTGCAGGCAGAGGTGCCAATCTTGAGTCAAAGCAAAACACTGAAATAGGGCAAGGAACCCCCTCCACCCTTCCCTTATCAAGGAGGTGCTTCTGGAGCCTTCAAGTACATCTTGGGAAGTTCCTTCCTAAATGTCTCCTTACAAGCTTCCTGCACCTTTTGACCTTCCACTGATGAGTTCTGAATCTTTCTGGCTTTTATTAAACACTCTATCACTTAGATCTCTCTGTCCAGAATACCACAACTTTATGGGTCCTACAGAGAAAGGAAAAATTAAAAGCATGCTAAGACAGTAAAGGTTACCCCCGAATGGCTCTATTTACTAAGTAGGTGTAAAAACATTGCCTGACCTTGGAGCAGTTTTGTCCCCACATTCCAAATGAGCTTCCCCAATTCCAGTTGAAACCATCTTTTAAAAATCCCTTTCCATTTGTTTTTATATGCACAGAGCTTGACACATACTAAGCACTCAGTATTTGCCAACTGAATACGGGGCTTTAAAGGAAGGGAACCCAGAGCACATTTGTACCTACCACTCTCACATGACCTATTTAATCCTCACAGCAACTCTGCAAGTCGGAAATCCAGCCTAGAGTGAGCGAATGGTCAATGGTTGCACTGAAAAAGTGATGGACCCAAAATTTGAGTTCCCTGCCTGATCCCATAAGCTGAGCACTTGTAAGAGAGACAGTGATACTCCAGTGGAACTGCTGATCAATACTGGGAAACTGTCTGAAACACAAGCTCTACTGGTTCACATATTTGGTCTTCCCAGCATCCCCTTCTCCCTTTCCTCTGTCACAGACCCTGGCAACAGGGGTGGTGCCAATGGGCTGGCTTTTTGCTCTCTAGCACTAATCCTGATCAGATGGTCAGAATACTGAATCCCTGACTGCTACCTTCTGCAACTGGTTCATAAGAGACATGCCAGACAAATGAAGGCTTTTACTAATGAGGGCTTTAGTCCTACATCTCGGGTCATCCTGTGTGTCTTCTAATCACAGTAGTTTTGTTCTGCATCAATTATTAAATATTTAGGAATTCCGTGAACCAGTTGTTCAACTCTTAGCATCTTGAAATCAGCCATCATAGGAATAATTACACCACGAGAATTGGCAAACACTTAACACATTGTTTGCGGGTAGTTTTCATTGCATGCTCTACTACCAGTCAACATAAAATGTATAAATACGTTTCCCACATACAATGCATTAATAGGACAAATGGAAAGAATGGTCATGGCTTCCTATAGCAGAAATCACCCTGTGGCATTTGGGGCCTTTGTTCATGTGTGCTTTTTCCATGCACACCCATTACAGGTTAGAGCATGCCTATGGCACCCTTTGTGGCTTGTTTATCCCTCAGTTAACCCAAAAGTTTAACAGCTGGGCATGGAGGTTTCCTGGTGGGAGGAGAGCTGAGAGTATCAGAGAAGTGACAACTGCACTTTGAAACCCACCCACCACCCCCATCATGAACACTGCTCTGTCTCCTGGGACCAGTGAGATGGGACAGTTCAGCCCCTCAAGGCCTTTTACTAATTTCATTTTGATGTTGCCCCCAGGAACTTTCTGAAGTGGATCAGGTCATGAAACAAACACATTTCTCCATGACACTAGTGATCCACAACTCTGGCTACACATTAGAAGAAGCTGGGAGCAGCTAAAACATACTCAAGTCCATACCCATGTCTGCCCCATTTAGAAAAAATAAGTCAGAATATCTAGGGATGAGGCCCGAGCAATAATATCTTTACAAAAACCACCCAGATGATGTGAATGTGTAGTGGGTTCCAAACCACAGCACTAGACAGTGATGCTTAACACACCTGGGATCCTTTCAATACGTTTCAATGCTTGGGTTCCAGCCCAGACCATTTGAAGCCAAAGGTTGAAGCTCTCCAGGTGATCCTGATGGGGTCAGAATCGAGAAATGCTGCTCTAGGCCCGATAAGAATCACCTCTTATTCTGCATCTCATCTCAAATCACTCAACCATATTATTCAAACAAATTTATATGATTGAATCCTGCTTTCGCTATCACCCTACACAACAAAGACTTCTTCCAAGAATCAAGAGGCTCCCTTGATCTGACCCTCCAATTGAAGTCTGAACATATGTAGACAGTATCCTCTATATTTTCTTCTGCATCTGCTCAGACCCGTCAGGGGGGCTTCCCTGGAGAGACTGGGTGGAGTCTCATGTCTGCTTCTCCAAGATCCACGAAGTGGTGAGTTGATATGCTGGGCGAACGCATATAAGACCCCCAAAAATACTCAAAACAGCCCTGAACCACATGTGCCTATATCTGTAACTTAGAAACCATGCAGCAATTCCCCAGTTTTCCAACAGAAGTGGAATGCCAGGCCCGTCACTACTCACTCTCCAGGCTGGCGACTCTCAGAGAGGTCCCTGGACCACCAGCAGCAGCAGCATCGCCAGGCTACACCCAGACCTAGTGAGTCAGAAACTCTGGGCATGGGGCCCAGATCTGTTTAACCAGCCCTCCAGGTGGTGGCAATGTCCACTTGAGCTTGAGAACAGCGCCCTCTAGAGCCACATGGATGTTACCAGCTGATCCCTGCAGAGGCAGAATGTTGTCTAAAGGGGAGCGCAGAGAAGCACTAAGGGAGAGGCTTGTGATTTTATTTCTCTAGGGTAGCAGCAGAGCCATTCCAAGTTGTTCAGAGCCCACCACCTGTGAGCTTAGAGCGAAGTGCCTGGATAACTCTCCTATCAAGGTTCACGGACACTGAGATTGCTTTATCTGGGGGAAATTTGTTTTGTAAGAGCTGTATTATGTGAACATTCTTCTTTCTCTGAGAGATGCTTGGGCAACCTTTAGAAATGGCCAGTGTGGTATCTCCAGTTATTTCCCAGGCCGTATTCTTTGCCTTAGTGTTATCTTTTACATTTAAAACCTTTGAATGCTCCCTTTAAAAAAATATATCTTTATTGGTTTCAGAGAGAGGAAGGGAGAGGGAGGGACAGAAACATCAATGATGAGAGTCATTGACCAGCTGCCTCTTGCATGCCCCCGACTGGGGATCGAGGCCACAACCCGGGCATGTGCCCTAACCGGGAATCGAACCCCGATCTCCTGGATCATAGGTCGGTGCTCAACCGCTGAGCCACGCCTGGCCGGGCTGAATGCTCCCTTTTGATCTCTGTGCCCCTAGCAGTCTAATTCTGAATTTTGTGTGGGTTCTGTGTAGGGAGGGATATAGTCTCCACCCTCTTGTGACCCAGGAATCCCATAATTACAATGAGCAAGGCTCCAAAGTAACCTCATGGCCTCATATGTCCCACAGGATAGTTTCTTTGCCACCAATAAAAAAAGGGGAGATGAACCTGGGGTAGTGGCCACAGGCTCCTTCTCTCCCCCCACAGATGTTCTACATCACAGATTAAAAAGCCTGTGTACCTGCCCTCTGCCTGTTAGGGGTCAGTGCTTCCAATGGGTGGCTTTGCAGGAAAAGCCTCCTCAGAATCCCTTAAAAGACCTACTCTGACCATCACATACACCACACCCCGCTCCCCGTCTTTTCTCGGCCCAAGTGCTCAGCAGCTCTGCCCACCAAATCTCAGTCCCATGTACCCTGACTCCACTTGGCTGTGCCTCAGGCCCCAGGTGTTAGTGTGGATAGAAAGAGGACCAGGATGTCTGAACCCACAGCTGATCACAACCCTACTGATCCTGGTTCCTGGGGGACACCCCAGGACAGCAAGCTTTCCTCCTCATTAGTTATGAGCCGGTGGCCGCATGTTGGCTTGAAGGACTCCACTCATTTCTTTCAACCTAAGGCTGTGTGGTCTCCTTGGCCTGTCATGGACTCTTAGTCTGGTTTCCTTATTTCCTTTTTTTGTTTGGCTACAGCTTTATTGTGGTATAATTTACATATTATGAAATTGGCCCATTTTGAGTGTACGGTTCAATGATTTCTAGTAGAGTTGTGCAGTCATCACAATTTGACTTTAGCACATTCACATCACCCCATCTGCGATCTCTTCTGGTTCCTTTTTGGCAACTGGGATGCCTGGGCCAACTTCACTCACCATCTCCTGGGAGAGCTGATCCCCAGGAAGAACCCAGAGGGAATTCATTCAAATGAAGAAACTTCTTTGCTGCTCCTACCAAAACCCCACTCTCCCTCGACTCTGCTCCCCATCACAGCCTTGACCTTGATCCACGAGAGCCCTCTTCCTGCAGAGTCCAGTGAGAGATGCTCTAAGGTCACCAAGACCTCCCACATGTCATCAGCTGTACTGGACGAGCATGCGCAGTTGCCAGTGTTTCTGTGGGGGAGGTAAAGAACAATGCCATGAGTCAGTGCCCAGGTTCAAATTGATGTCTCCTGACACGTAAAGTGGAAATCAAAATAGTACATCCCATAGAGTTGTTTTAAGAAATAGATTACATTCATGGGGACCATGAAAGTGCCTGTCACATTCTCAGTGCTTTATAAATGCTACATATTATTATTAGTTTGATCAAAATTTCAAAGGGGCTGTATCCTCCCCTCCCCCCCGCAGTTCAGGACTCCTAACCATACAGAGGTGGGAAGATGCCACCCATGACAGGTGCCACAGGGAAGCCCCCAGATCCTCAGGATAGGAAAATATGCTTGAAAAAGAATTGGAAGAAGTCACATAAAGGGGGAGAGATTAAGAGGCACCTGGAAAGGAGACCCTAGAAAGAGGGGCAGGGTGGGGGTGGCAAGTGGGTAAAGAACAGGAACCAGGTGGTCAGGGGTGCAAGTAAGTGCAAGGGGTGGAGAGATGGAACAGAGCAGCTCGAGGCTGAAGGGGGAGTGAGAAGGCAGGAGGGAGTGGAGGGCAGGAGGAATTTGGGGAGGGAGCTTCCTGACTAACCTGTGAAGTCTGAAATTCCCTATTCGTCAGAGGCAAGCCAACTGCAGGTGCTGGGAATGTGATAATCCAAATGAGAGCCTAAGAGCCACCTGCAAAGCTTGGGTTTTACCATTTATCCAACCATCTCTTTGACCTTGGAGCCTACCCACCTCATCGAGAGGCACCCACTCCATTTCGGTGGGTCCTGTTGGAGTTTCTGGTTTCTATCCAGGGAAGCTGGAGACCACACTGTGTTGGGACAACCTCTAAGAGTGGCACCCCACCAGCCAGGGTGCTTTCTTGGTTCCAGATGTGCAAGAAGTAGATTCTGCCCCCCACAGAAGTGGAGGCCAAGGGCACCGGATGCCGCTGGCTAATCGGCCCTCTGTTCTCCCTCCCATAGTCAAACGAGGAGCTATCATTTAAAAAAACACACCACACACTGGGGTTTAATGAGAAAATAATTGTATACTTGCATTGAATGCCTCACAATCACTATAAAACCAAAGCAGAATAATGACATTGAAGTGGTTAACATACACAGGAGAGCCGGATACAGAGTCTAATATCCAAACACAGTATTGCTGCTTTTGCCCCCTCCTCCAAAAACAAAAACAAAAAAGTCATTTGGGTAAAGAGCAACACAAAATCAAAGTTGGCAGCTCACTCACTGAATGCTTAAAATTCAGGAAATTGGTTGTCACTAAAATTGGATATATTCACCATCTCTAAACACTTAGGCTATTTTTTTAATACATAGCTTAATTACATCCATTTTTAGTTGGAAAAAATATTTAATTATTTGCCTTCAGAGACAAGAGTCAACACTGTCTTAGTGTGCCCTGCTACGCTGTGTGTGTGCGTGTGTGTTGTGTATACATGTGGACACTGATCAATATACTGCTTCTACGTGGTTGTCCGGGGTGGGCAGCATGCACGGGTGTAGACAGGCAAGGCCACTGCCTCGTGTCATCTGACAGGACACAGCCTGGCCTCCGGCCACCGACAGACCCTGTTTCCATAATTTCTGGATGAGAAAGCCAAGGCTTGTCAGTAGTTACTCAGCTGTGGAGGAAAGTGAACGTCCATCAACAGTGGGAAGGGGACACTTTCAGGAAAGCCTTTAACGTCTACGGAATCTAAACACTTGCGATAGTTGAGATTAACAAGCTTGCGCACTACTCGGGGCTGGGAGGCCGTCGGAGGCCAAGTTCCCCATTGCCTCTTCCTGTGGAAGGGCTAGGCAGGACACTGTCCTCCAGGGCTCTGTTCTCTCTTCAGAAAGTTAAATAGAGGTTCGTCTGGGATCCCAGAGCCTAGCACAGGGCTATGTACAAAGCAGTGGCCCGATGTTTCTTAAATGAGTAAAAAACTCCAGAGCGCAGAGAAAACCTGGCTCTTCCCAGGGAACTGTAATTTACAAATTGATGGGCTTATAAGTGAGTGGAGGGAGGAGACAGACGACAGGTATATCCAGAAGGCAGTGTAAGGGGACAGGCCAGTGTCGGAGACGAAGGGGCCACAGTCCATCAGCTCTGTGGCCCAGGAAGGTCATGGAAACTCTGCATTTGTCGCCTTATCTACACATGGAACCTGGACCAAAGGACTCAGAGCAGTAAGTGCCTGGTCCAGTCAGCTAGGGACCAACTTGTCTGCCTCTAAAGTGATCTCATGGCTGCGTGGCCTCCTAAGCATTCCTTTCAGCTGCAAATTCTCTTCTCAAACGTAGGTTTAAGGTGGGTACACGGGTTTCCTTCACAACAGAACAAAAAACTTCAGGCAAGTCCTGAGGACCGATTTGTCTTGTGAAAGATGGGGGAGTTCGCGTAGATCACGTCTACGGTCCTAACCAGATCCAGTCGGTCCAGGAGACGGGTGGCACGGCTCATTTTTGGTGCCACCCGCAGAAGCACTCTGTTCTCCTGCAGACGTCCCAGCTGCCGCTGTGCCCCAGGCCAAGGGGAGCTGCCGGCCCATTTGTCCTGACCCACATGCCTGCCCTGGGAACACTGGAAATTCACGGGCAAAGCACCCTTCCTGGTTGTCCCATGTCACCTGTCAGGACGTCTAACCTAACCTAGATCTCATTTTCCTGAGAATGTCTGTCTCCGTGCCAGCCTCCCCAGCTAGAAAATGAATTCCTTGCAGCAGGGATGGTATTTGTTTGGTGTCCCCAGCGGCGGGCACATGCTGAATATTCGTTTAGAACATTCAGGAGCATGAGCCACATAAAGATGGCACCAACTGCCCATCGGTAGAATTTGGCTTCAAACTGCAGGTTCCCTTGGCAGTTTTAAAGGATCCTTATAAATGATCAGACAGGTCCAATTTTACTTAGTGCCCACTGCTTGTCTGTGAATAAACTTTCCCCTAAGTCAACACTAGTCTAATAAAAGAAACAAAGATTACGTGTATAACATCTACATACAAATTTTGTGGAATTGCTACTCAGCAGAATAACATAATAAAGCTTATGACATAACCATGTAAAAACAAAAATGAATTTTAGTGAGGTCTGACTTCATTATTGCTTATTTTTAAAAACCACAGTTTTAAAACAAAAAGGAAAAAAAAAAAAAAAGAATGCTGGTCTGGCTTTTTTTTTTTTTTTTAACATGGCCAGAATGAAAAATTTTCTCATCCAGAAATTTAGGGCACTCAATTATTGAATGCCCTTATCATATTGCTTTAAATGACAGAAAGAGTAAAGCTGGCATCCTCTAGAGCATACTAGGCATGAGTATAAAGCATGAGAATAAATATGGTACTTTCCTAAATGTCAAATTACAAAACTGCTCAAAACTCTGAGGTTGTGACTCATGCAAATACCACGCTAGGTCAGTTTAATATTACAAATACTGCATCTCGGTGCCTCTACATCCCTTTTCATAAAAAAGAAATTCTCACTCGCTCCTGACGCTGGCTAACAGCTTTGGAGGAAATAACTGTACACCCTGTTCCATGAGCATTCTGGAATTTTAATCCTAACACACACACGAAGCCTTACTCATGAGCATACACACTTGACACAAACACACAGAGGTATGTGAGTGTGTGGGCGCGTACACACACACACACGCTCACACACACCGTCTTTAGCATCTGTAGCTGATTCCAAGCCTGCACTTAGATTTCTATTCTATATTTCTCTGTATCATCCTGAAAAACACTGGTTGCTCAGCAAAAATAGCTCTTACTTCCTTATTTCCCCCACTCGTCCTCCCTCCCTCCTCAATCTACCTTCACGGCCTTTCTCTAAAGTTTCATTTCTGATTGATCCAAAATAATTTCTCCTTCTGCCCACCACGCCTAAGGTCCACTCTACGATATAAAATATAAACCCCTTTTTATTTCCGGCCATCTACCTCTCTAAGGCAGAGCTCGCCCTTTTCTCAATGATTGCCACTCTAAAAATACCCCTACTCTATTGAACCGGGCTGTTCAATGTGTACAGGCTTTATACACGGATACGGTCCCCCATCCCATCATAAAAATAGTCGTTGTCCACTAAATACAGTTTTCATATGCAGAAACAGAACTGAAAAGGTGTTCTCCTAACCTGCCGGTCAGGCAATAGTGTAAGCAGACAAGCTCCTAAAGCTAAAATAATCCATTTGGTTTGGCTTTCTCCCCCGCGCTCAACCTCCTAACGGAGAACAGACTGCGTGTGCAACTCGAAGGAACATTGTCTTGAAAGTAATGCATTTTATGTATTGCGATCATTAATTGCTCCCGGTTAAAAACAGTTCGATGGAAGAGAAATGGAATCATTGCCTCTTCTGGGCAAGGAGGGAGACGCGGCTCGTTTTACAGCTGCTGGGGTCGGGGGCCTTAACCCCGAACCCCTGATGCCAAGCGGGGCGCGGGGGGGCACCCTGTGCCTTGTAGATGGCACCAGCCTGGGCACCGCTGCCCTCCGAATGGCCCCACTGCCTTCGTGTGCCCTCCCCGCCCAGCAAGGCCGGTCTGTCCTGCCCGCGGCGACCTTGTGGATTTGCTAGCAACTTCTTTGTCCTTTTGGGAGGGTCGTGGATGGGGCCAAATCCAGGCGGTTCTCTGGGCCGCAGAGGTCCCGTCTGCCGACGCCGGGGTGCTGGAGTTGGCCGGGGAGACTCCTTTTCACTTTGTTGGTCACCGTCGCAGCTTCTGGTCTCCGGGAGGCTTGCTGAGTTTGTCATTTGCACTTTAATAAATACCCCACTGAAATGCTGTGGTGTGAGGGGGGCCGGGTTTGCCGGTGCCCCAAGCGCCGCGAGGCTCGGGGCGCGTTACTCATCGCCCTCCTCCTGGTTGGCATAGATGCCCGCCTCCCAGCGCAAGGCCAGCGCGCTCTTTCTTCGGTTGACCCGGGTGGCCTCGAGGACCTGAAGAGAGAGGGGAAAGGTTATGCAGAGGTCACGGGTGTTAATTACGGATACAAACCAGCGTCTCGTTCCCCTCCTCCCTGCCCTCTCTGCACTGTCTGGTACGCTGGGGGGCAGGGGGCCTGGGTGTGCGTTCAGATCATGGCCCAAGTTCATCTGCTGTTTGACCTACAGTTATCAATATAGGGATTTAATTTTCCTGAAATGGTCTGCAGGTTTCTTTGAATGAGATGACTGCACCGAGTGTTTAGATAACAAAGCCGATCCCTCTGTGCCATGGATCGGTGCTGTCTGATGGAAATGTTCTGTATCCGAGCCATCCAGGATGGCAGCCACTAGCCACATGTGGCTACTGAGCATTAAAATAAGGCGAGTGTGGCTGAGAAGTGAAATATTTAATTTTAATTAATTTTCATTTAAATATCCTCATGGAACTAGCTGCGACAGCACAGCTAAAGTGCCTTAGTCACTTTGTAAAGAAGTAAGCCAGAGGATAATTCCGAACAATTGGACCAGTGTGGATTCAATCCCTTAGGCTTTGTGGATCTTTGTAAGCTGTGATCATATCTGTATCATGAAAACCTGCTTTGGTATAATTAAGCTTCAAGGAGGTATTAAGGGGGGGGATAGCTTTTCAGGCAAATGAAAACCAATCTGAGCATTTTGATGTAACTTGAGGGCCACAGGTGCTCATAAGTGAAATGAAAGGACAGGTCAGCTCACCACCACTGGGGTAGGGCCTCCCTAGAGTAGTCTATCGGCTTTTGAGGGGAAATTTCAGCCGATCTCCTCCAGCTTTGGTTTGATCCAGGCGAATAACATTGAGGTTGCCGACATGAGAAATGGCTCGATTTCATGATATTCCACCACAAGCATGCCCATGCGTGCCAGCCAGTTCAATTACTATGGCATCAGCTTAGGATGTGAGGTTTCTGATTTTAAAGAAAAGTCCAGCAGAGCCAACCCTGGTCGATTATCCAAGTAGCAATGAAGGCTTTGCTTAGTCTAAGAACAATCACTTTGGCAAGGGGCAGTGATGTTGGCAACTCCAGAGAAGCAAGGAGATGCAGGTGACAGGCAGTGCTGGGAGTCCAGGCCTGAGCAGACTCTGGGGGTCCATCTCGACCTGCTTCTCTGCCCCTGACAAATGAATAGACCTCCCTTTCTTCAGTGTGCTTTCCTCTGGGAAGCCTCCGCCAGTCCTCCCAGCAGGGACAGCAGGACCTGACACACGGGGCGCACTCCTGTCTCCAAGCACATAAGCCATGCCATACAGTGTTTTGTGCGTAAGCATATCATGGCCACTTAGTCAACATCTAAGAATAAGGTATGAGTGAGGAAAAGCATGCTTTCAGTTCTGTTATAGTTATAAATAGAAGATTCTTCCGGTCAGGGTGTGGCAACATGGTACTGAGCAGCAGTGCTGGACGGGAATGGGAAGTCCTGAGCTTTATTTCCAGCTCTGGAGCGTGTTGCTATTATTCATGGTAACTTGTGCCCCAACTTTCATTATCTGTAAAATAGACACAGCACCACTGCCCTACTTCACAGGCTTTCTCAGGAGGCAGTGCTGACTATGAAGTCCAGGCAGGTATATGTCCTAGCGACTATGTCACCTTGGGAAAGTTTGCCCCTGTGCCTCAGTTCTCATATATGGAAAATGGGAACAATCAAAAATACAGTACAGAGTTGGTCTGAGGAACAAATGAGGCAACGTATAGGAAGCATTTAGCAATAGTTCCCAGTACATAGTAAGTCCTCAAACAATAATTATTTCTATCATCCTGTGAAGGGGCTTTATAAACTATGAAGTGGTTTTCAAGTATGAGGCGTTTTTACAAGGATCTCTGCATTGTGTAAAATGGTCACCCGTTCACCCTGCACATACAAACCAAAAGGTGTACCTAAAAGCTATAAAATACATCTAAGTTTCTGAAAACCACAGTTAGACCTTGAGAAAGGTACATGTAATGATATTCTCAATATTTATTTTATACCTTATGAAAGAAAATTACTGATAATCAGCTTACATATATAATTAACTATAACTATTTTGCTAAATAGGGAGCTTTTAAAAATATTAATATTGGTTGTGTGATTAGCACAACCAATTTGAAGAATAATTTGCAATATGTCATCAATGTGAGGATATCTAAGCCCTATGACCAGTCCTTCTATTTCTAGATATAGAGAGAAGTTCTCCCATAGGTGCACAAAGAGGTATGTATGATAACATTCAGTGAAGCATTGTTTGTAGTGGCAATAACAAAATTTTTAGGAAAAGAAACAACCTACATTTCCATCACTAGGAGGCTGAATGAACAGTGATATGTTCATTCAATGGACTACTATGCAACAGTTATAATGAGTGACTTAGAGCCATAAGTATCAATATGGACACATCCAAAAACAATGCAACACACCAAAGTAAGGAGTGGAGGATTCTACAATAAATCATTTATAGGAAATTCTAAAACATGCAAAACCAGAACATATTTACATATACGTAGTATAGGTATAAAAACATGCATGGAATTGATGAACACCAAACTCAAGAATAGTTACCTTTCAGGAGAGAGAGAAATGGGAACTGGGAGAAGTAACAGGAGGGCTTGAGTTCTATTTGCAATATTAATTTCTTTTTCAAATATTATGAAATAAGAATGGGCAAAGCTGGATAGATGGGCTTTATTATTTTATTATGCCATGTTTTTCGGCACCTTTGAATGCCTGCTCCATGACATCAGGGACTGTTTTGTTGACTGCTCTACTCTTAGAACCTAGAAAAGTGCCTGGTGCATAGTAGGTGCTCAATAAACTGCTGAGAGAATGAATAAACGATTCTCTCCACAATTCTAAATATTTGAAATAATTCTCTTAAAATAAAAATAATATAATACTATAAAAATAAAAAATATGAAAAACACTGGTTTCTCACAGCAAAAAGAAAAAAAGGGGGGAATTTAAAAATGGGGAAAATGGAAAATACGCTTTTTCACAGCACAAGTTTCTGAAATCTGTGTAAAAGAAAGTTGTAGGGGAAAAGAGACTGGAGAAAATTTAATGCTTAAAGAAGTTTCCAAAACAAAAATACAGATTTAACAGTTGTGTAAAGGGGAAGCTGGAATGGTTCACTTCTGGAAAAACTTATCCTCAAGCTATGGCATGGAGCTCTCTGGATTTAAGGTAAACAAAGGACTCGGTGGTCCTTTGGTCCTATAAGTGTCTCTGAAGCCCAAAGCAGTCTTGAGCTGCACTGTTTTCTAACCAGACCAGGGTATACTTGTTATAGTGCCTAAGGAAACTTAAAAAAAAAAATCCACCGGTGGTGCCCTCTAGTGCCAGCGTCTTCCAGATCCATGAGCAGGGCAAGGTCTTCTCCAATCCCACCACACGGCACAGCACAGCACAGCAGGGTGTATAGTTGTTGCGTGCGCTCCAACATTTTGAGGCAACCCCCCAGTTCAGAAATGTCAGGAAGAAAAAGATGTGAAGACAAACTGCTTCCTTGTCTTTCTCATTCAACCCACCAGGGACAGCCAACCACAACAGCATGCACCTGGGCCAGGCATGCAGGAAGACCAAGACAAACAAGTGCAAAAGTACCTCGGAAGTCACCTTGCAAGACAGTAACTTAGAGGTGTACTGGCAGAGAGGGAAAAGACCAGGGTTAGTACGACAGAGGCACACTCACGGAATACCCTCCCCCCCCCGGGAACGTACCACACCAGGCAGGCAGGAGGGAGCAACACCGGGAGACCATTACACACCCATGCCAAGACTTTCTTCATCTGATATTAGTTTATTTAGAAGTCTGTATCTTTTGGAGCAAATAGATACCCTATTATTACTTAATAAAAATATCAGATAAACCATATTTTGTTAATTCAAGATTTGTTGCTTCCATTTTCTGTGCTTTGAATTAACAAGATCTCCCAACCCCCAGGTATGCAACCAGACGTCCACAGCAAGGTGCTTGATGGTCATTTTGGATTTGCTAGAATCTGTAGCCAAAGAGCCTTTTCCTGTAGGTGTCCCTGAAGCCCAAAGCAATATTGTAGCCTCTTGTCCCATGAAAAGGAGACCCTGACTACAGATAAAAAGATTGCCCAAATGCAAGGTGTGTGGAGGCAGATTCTCTGAGGCTGACCCTAAAGAAGCCTAGGGAAGCCACCCAGCCTCTCTCATCACTACCTTGGGGACACGGACAAGTTCCTGAGAGTGGGGTGCTCATGTAGGAACTAAAATGGTCCTTTAGTTCCTATAAGAGACTAAAAGTCACTGCAAGAAAAGTCCAGAACAAAGAATGTCCTGGTTATAGGAAATGAGATAGAAGGGCCAACTTTGGACAGCCCCCTCTAAGATTGTGGTCATGACCTTGCATTTCCACTGGTTTTTGGCATCAATAACCACTGAGATCATGTCTGTGATCACTGACTGCTTCTTATGTGTACCACTTAAAAATTACAGTTTTGTAATGATCAGGCTGCTGGCTAGGAGTGGGTGAATTTGGAGCTCTCTCCTCCTCTGAACCTTCCTAGAGTGTGAGTGAGAACCCAAGGGAAAGCCGGGCAGAACGAAACATCACTGACTGTGGCCGAGCTTCTGTAGTGCTTGGGGTGTGGGGGCACTGGAGGCAGACGGGCTTCTTTCAACCACTCCATAAGAGTATGGCCCCAACTCCCAAAGGGTGTCCTGGCCTAGAGAAAAATGTGTGCCAGGAGTTCCTAGAAAAGCAGTAACTGCTTCTCCCCAGCTTTCACTTAGCCCAGGAGATTCGATGAGGCCTTCTCCTATTCCAAGACGGGCAGGGGCAGCTGAAAGTCCTCTCAGCAGCTATTCTTGGAGCAAGAGAGAGAGAAATTCAGGAAAAACTCACCAAGAGTAGATCTGTGCTAGAAGTGAGGGTGCGGCTGAACGCCCAGGAGGCTGTAATTTGGACTCAGGCCAGCATCCCTTTAAGCGAGAAAGGGAAAGCAACCCACCGAGTTCAAGAGCATCACTGACTCAAGAACCCATCATCTTCTGAGGCTCAGGTCAAGTTGGGGAAACAGCAGGCCAGAAAAACACTTGCCTAAATCTTTTTTTTGCATGGCACCAAGAAACCCTTTAGGACACTATGATTCATTAGTCTAGTCCAGAATGTGTTTCGTGGACCAGAGATGGCATAAGGCCCATATAAAGGGGACATTTCCACATAAGGTTTTTTTCAGATGAGAGACCCACAGTAAGAGCAGGACACTGCACCTGGGTGTGCGGTGTGCTCACTGCACAGTAGCACCAGGAGGAGGGAGGGTTGAAGCTCAGTGTCCCCACTCCACTCACTATTGTGCGGCCGGTGCAGGACTATGTCCTCACAGAGGAAAAGGGGTGCCTTTTTCTAATTCCCACAAAGGCCCTGAGTAGGCTGCTAAACAGCCCAGGGTAAGGGGTGGGGTGAAGAGAGCAACCCTCCTGTCCCAAAATAGCTGAGGTTGCCCATTGTTAAGCGGGGCCTGGCTAAAGCCCAGAGCACAGAGATGCTCACTGGTGACCACGCCACACAGAACAGGGAAGCCAGCCCAGGTGGGTGCAGACGGTGGGCACCTGCTCTGATGGCCATTTGGGGATAACTCTTTGAGAAAAGGGGCGTTTCCTGGTTCTTTGTCGTTGACCTTTTCGCCAACTGAAAAATGAGCAGGTATTCACCTGCAGACGATTCAATGTCACCAATACAGTGACTCCTGGGCCCATGTTCCAGGAGAGAGTTCGTGATTTAATTTTCCATCTTCTGCCATTTCTGAGCCCTCATCTTGTTTCCAGCAGGAGAGGGGGTCAGCTCAGGAACATGGAAATCCACCAAATGTTCTACAGTGTCCCCCACGTCACCCGCTGGCAGCGATTCCATGAGCCAGAGGCCTCCCTGCCTGTCCTGCGTATGATTTTTCACCAAGTGGGAAACGGGGGCAGGACTCCAGGGGCCAGTGCGCTCTGGGGTGGGGGTGCCGTACCTGTTTTGATGGCCAGGGTCAATTTTCACAGGCAGGTTGGCAAGAGTCACTCATGAACACTGCGGGCGCGGCTGCCTAGGGTTTCTCTTTCTTCGGTCCTTCACGCTCATTAACACCATTGTGTCTAATGTGTCACTATGCATACATCCCAGTGACCCGATTTTGTTTTTAAGTCTGCCTTCTCCTTAGGGAGCGCAGCAAATACGAATTGTTTTCATTCCATTCAGAAAGAGCGTGCTACTTCCTATGACAAACACATGGTTGGGTCCTGGTCACGTGTGGGGGACTCATAATTGGCAGGCGGACCCACCAATATTGGTGCCGGGGTGACCCTGGACCCAGGTGAGCCATGTGAGGTTCTTAGAGGGTGGAGAATCTAAGAAGCCATAGTTTGCCCAGAGAACAGCGTGTGTGAATGGAGCCAGAACAGAAGCACAGCTTCTAGGGGCAGGAAGCCAGTTACACAGCTCAGGCATCAAGCAGTCCACCTGCTCCTTTTTATTACCCTTCTGGAATCAGAGACAATTAAAGAAGGGGCCACGAATCAGCCAGGAAAACGAATGAAGGCCTACAGGTAAACTTCAACATGTTCTCCAGTGACTGACGCAGATGCAACAGAAAAGATCCCCTGAATCGAGAGGGCTAAGACACAGGGTAACGGGGGCTCGGATCATATATTTGCTTTAGGAGCAATCTGATTATGCTTTTTCCAAATCTGGGTCTCTTAAAGGGGCCATAGTGGGTTGTTTCATTCTATTTCTAAGAATTTCCAATGACGAACTTGGATTTCTGATAATATCAGTAACAGTGCAAAACACTTGACCTTGAATCCAAGATTTGGGGATGGTATCAACTTGATGAGTTTGTAAGTTTCTTCCTTATACAAAATGTTTATTTACTCAAGAAAAACAGAGATAGGAGGCTGCCGTTTCACCGCATACATGAAGAAAAATCGGTGTATTAAAATCCGATTCTGAGCAGCCGCACTAACGCACGGGGAAAACCCAACCTGGTTGGCATTTGAGTTTGCACAAAAGAGGTTTCAGCCAATGCCTATGAAATGAGTTAAGAGTGGGCTCTTCTGTGCATAGTTTCCCCCTCTAGCACCTGCACCTCAGCACAACAGGCACACACAGAGGCACAGAGAGGGAG
Source organism: Miniopterus natalensis (assembly GCF_054644295.1). Classification (NCBI taxonomy): domain Eukaryota; kingdom Metazoa; phylum Chordata; class Mammalia; order Chiroptera; family Miniopteridae; genus Miniopterus; species Miniopterus natalensis. The sequence continues at coordinate 57,385,721 of NC_142092.1, read as the reverse complement.
CTTAGGAAGCACCCGCAGGGCGCACATGCTAAGCGGTCCCTTTGGTCTCCTCCCTCTGCACCAGAACATGAGGGGTCCACTCAGCCAACCTCCCCGGAGCTGCCGATGCATGGCTGGAATCACAGGAGGAAAGATACCAGCCATTTTTCTAGCACTTGGTTTCAAAATGGTCATAGGCTCCAGAAAATACCTAAAGGTAAACTCCATATTTTAAGTGGGGCTGCAAAGAAGGGCCAGCTAAAGTGACCTAGGGGACAGAAAAAGTCCTATGGGCTCAGGGAAGGAGCTCCGGCAGTGGAAAAGTCTGCAGCAGCCACTGAGGGCCAGGCCCTTCCCCTGGTCAATAGGAAAACAGCTCAGAAACTCTGCAGCCTGACGGAAGAGCTGAGTCGGGATCCTGAGGAGTTTAGGTGGAGACCCAGGAGAGAGCCTGGGAGGTGCCAGGTGAGCCGTTAGGCTGCTGGAGGTGTGTGCTTTCTCTATCACCAAATATTTTGAAAGCAACATTGGGTATCAACTGCAGAAATCCTTTAACTTAGCCAACTGGGATATGAAAGGCAGTGAGTCAGGCTGGAGTTCTTCCTGTGAGCACCGCAGCCTTCAAGTTTAAGGTGAACAAGTAATTTATCATCCAAACTAGGGCACTTTTAAGAGCGAAAGGGGATGCTATTAATAACGACACCAGGACAACAGGCAGAAACCAGGACTGTCCCCGGTAAACTGGGTGGTACTCTCCACTGACCCAAGCTATCCGTGACCTAAGTGTAACCAGGGGGAAGAGGTGATCACCTCGATAAATGCCTCAGTCAGAAGACTCCTGAGAGGTTGGCGTGGACCCCTGGGCTGATCCCGCCTCCTGGCAATGGAACAACAGCCCTTAAGTCTCTTATTGGAGAAAGTACGACAGGGCAGATGACTCCTCCATGGTTAATGTGAACATCACATGTGAAGTTCTCAGGGTTGAGGGGAGCAGGTAGCCGTGTGGTTTTTAACTGTCATTTTAAATGGCTCTTTCTTGCCCAGTTGTACACAAGGCTTGGTAACAGTCCCAAACACACTCAAGTCTTTTGAGCACTGAGTAACATTTACAGGAATCGCCCAGAGTAGATGTTGATGGAATAGTATTGTCAGTGTCCTCTAGAGAAATAGAACCTTACAGAGCAGGCCAGTGATGGTAGAAATCAGCTCCCTGGTGTCTGGGATAATTGCAGGGCCTTTATGTTCTTCTTTCCCTCTTGCACAGTGTGTCTTTCTACCCACCAAACATCTCATGCACTAACATTGCCGGTGGGATCAAATTCTAGTTGGCAGCAAAAAGACCTGTTCCTCACATGATCAGTGTTTTTGAGAAACAAAGCAAAAACCCAGCCCCAACTCCAGGCATGTTAAACCACACACTGGGAAACCGGTCTTGGAACCAGGATGCTAGCAGACAGCTGTCTACACACATGTGCTGGAACTGGATCACCGCACGCTACGTTCGCCCTCGGAGAAGTGAAAGGAAAGGCACTTACACTACTATCATCCATTCTCTCGCGCCTTTTAGATTTGTGTGTCTCATAGTCTTCCATGAGGGTCTGCATCAGATTCTTGGGCCGCTGGGATCCGGCAGCCTCTTCGGGGGCTAAGTCAGGCTGCGAGCTGGGGCCTTCAGCTGTGGGGGATGGAGGAGGTCTGACTTTCTCTATTTTCCCTGAAACAATACGAAGAGAACACCCTTTCTAAGCTCGTCTGCTTGTGACTGCTTTCAGAGAGGAGAAAACCGGCAAAGAAGCAACCTCTGACACAGAGTGGAAGCAGAAAAATGGTTACGCGCAGGACATTTTATTACAGGGATTGAGAATGTCACAAACCATCCAACAAGGACCTCAAGGAACCCAGTGCTAAAAAAGTCAGACCCAAGGGGCTCGTTGGGCACTTTGCAAATATAGGTCAGGCAGGCAGACAGTGGCTCCAGCTATTTTGGGGTCATGAATTCTATCACAGAGCATAGAATTAGACTGTAAGGGGCCAGCACCTTTGAGCCTCAGAGACCCACCTCTTACAGATGAAGAAAACTGAGGTTTGGCAAAGGGAGGGCTGTGTTGAGGTCACTGGGATCCAGTGAGGGGACCCAGGTCTCCTGGTTTCCGCAGCAGGTTCTTTCTTCTCTATCAAAGGCCACCAACTATCATCTGACCTGCCCAAGCTTCAGGCATGGACAGTACAGTGTTGTAGGACCTTTGAGGGAGAACTAGGTTTGTTCTTCTCTGGTCACCCCAGTCTTACAGAGGCCAGCTTCATTCATTTACCTTACCTGCCACGGCCCTAAAGCATTTGGGTTTGAGACACACACCACTCCCCCACCCCCAAACCTTAAGGAATGGATAACACCAAAGACAGCCTTCATGTTCTTCATAAGAAAGGTGAGACTGGACTTTGGAAATGCCTTACAGGAATTCTCAGATAAGGTCAGGTCAATGGTGGGGGTGGTGACTCGAGGCACTTTCACTGAAACCTGCATTCCTCCTTCCTGGCAAATGCCCGACCCTGACTTCTGGCCCGTCAAGGGGCAGGTTTTATCGCCACAGAGCCCCAAATGAACCTCTGAGAGTATCTTCAGGTGCAACAGTCATGATTGTTCCAACTGTGCCCTTTGTGGAGACAAAGGGTCTGTGAACAAGGAACGTTAAAAAACACACAAAACAGGGGAGAGCATTCAAGTCCAAAGTTTGGGAACTCACAAGGTTAAAGACCCATATGATCCCTTCCAGTCCCAAGCTGAAGGTGCTCATCTTTCTTTGTCTTTCTGGGCACAGCTGCTTTTGACGGGAGTTGGAAACACTCCCTAGAATACAGGAAACTCAGGTTTTAATTTCTGCTCTTCCATGAACTATCTGTGTGGTTGGCTAAAGACAATCATTTAATATTCCCAGTCTAATCTTGGGCTGATCACTTACATTCTCCTAGCTATAAAATAAGAATTTTGGAAGAAGTTGTCTTTGAGGTCCCTTCTAACTCAGACATTTTGCTAGTTTATCAAATACATTTCGCAAGATCAGCCCTTATTGATTTAAAGAATGGCCATCACATTTGGCAATTAGGTGGGAAGTTGTTTTTAACAGAAAAGGGTACTCCATCTGTAAGACCCACCATTATATTAGTAACTTAGGGAAACTCATTGTCTTGATCTAAATTACCTAGATCATTCACACAAAAAATCTTTTTATATTAACAAGGTAAAAATATTTCAGAGTTCCCATATTCACTAGCAATGATTTCTAGTTTTTATTATGGAAATTAGGGAATACTACAATGGCTCCCCATCAACTATTTAAACATTTATCAATATTTTACCACACCTGCTTCATCTATCCTTCCTTCCCTCATTCCTTCCTAATAAAATATTTTAAAGCAATTCCAGATCTTAGGTAATATTACCTCTGCATACTTAAAATACGTCTCTGCAATTTCAGATTGACTCTTTAAATGAAGGTTTGAGAAACAACGTAGCACAGGGGTGAGCATGCAAGCCCTGGAGCCAGCCTGTTTGGGTCTGAATCCACTGCTTAGCAGCCAAATAACTGGCTCTTTTCCTATCTCAGTTCCCTCATCTGTAAAATGGGTATTAAATACTAGAGGCACCTACCCCACACAGTTGGCATAAGGACTAAATTAATATTTAGAACAGCAAGCATCCAATTTACCCAGTTACTACTTATTTGGAATCCCAAAGAATAATGTCCATAGAATGAGATGAGCACTTTTGTGGGGACTGTGCATAAAATTTTTGCAGTTCTTCTAGAACTAGAAATAAACACCAAATTGCCAAGGTTGGTCATCATTATTTTCCAATTGACCTCTTAAGTGTCCAAATCACCTCCTACCAGCCACTCCTCCAGCACTAAACTTCTAGAAAGTGTATTCTACATTCCCTGCCTTACCCCTTTCAAGCACACAGCTGGCCCCCTGCTTCATAGCACTTTGTTTATACCCCGTGAAGGCCTTTTTCACACGTCGATTTGTATCCTATCCAGTTGTTTAAGCTTCTCTTCTCAAGTGAGCTGCAAAGTCACATGAGGATAGAGACCATCTCAACCATCTATGAGCCCCTTAGTTCACCTGGATATAGACTCCCTTATGGCAGGACCTTGTCTGCCCTGGTCACTGCTGGATCCCAACACCCGCTGTGGTACTTGGCACAAGTTTGTTGAATGAGCCAGTAAGTACATTATGAAATATACGTAGCAGCCACGTACGTATTCAATGCCTGTGGGTGGGGACAGAATTCCCAATAGAGAATCTGGGGAAGAGTTTCAATGTCTTCACCAAAGCACATGCAATGAAACGATCTTGGTTTACAGACTCACAGCCCCAACGGCTTTGTAGTAATAATGACCACATGTAAATGGCACTTTATTTACAGGCTTCATGTCACTTGATCCTCACAATAACCTTGGGATGTAGTCAGGGTGGATGCCGTGCCGTCTGCGAACGGGTTAGACCACGAGGCTCAGATGCCAATGCCAGCCCCAGTAACGTTAGCTAGTAACAATCACAGTGAGGTCTGATCTGGAACCCAAATCGTGTCGGTTATGGTTAAATGACATTGATGGGATGTAGGCTGAAAGAGAATTGCAAAGAGGGCAAAGGGTTAATATAGAGAAGTGGTCAACCATTAGACATGAGAGACATTTCCTGCTTATTTCACCCATCCCCAGAGCAAGTCTTACCATTTCTAGACACTAGAGGTCACATGAATAACAGGAAAGAGACTGGATTCCCAGGTCTAGAGCAGCTGCTTCCAAAGAGAAAGTAGCTGAGAGGTCTTTGAGAGAACAGTTGATTTCAAATAACCAAGCCCCTGCCAGAGCCTCAGGAGAAGCCTTCAGAGGTCCCCAAAGAAAGAAGACACTGCATCCCATCCCCTCGGCATGGGGAAGTCAGCTTGGCTAGGCTTCTCCGCTGGGCCCTGTGATCTGCAACCCCCCACCCCACCCCGCACCCCCCAAGTATGAGCCAAACCATGCACTGGAATTCTGTGGGCCATTTAGGAATCACACAGACTGCTGAAAAGCTGTGGACGGACCTGTTGCACGCCCACTTCCTTCCTCAGAAGTCTACAGCCAGCAGTGCTCCAATTAGGATGGTGAGAAAGCCTCTGATGTTCTTCCCCCAGGGGTGCACACCCAGACACCACCACTTTGGGGCCTCGGGGATGATTCCTTGCATGTGAAGCAAAAGGTCTGTGCCTCAGACCTGGAAAGTCTACTCGGCCTCATCTATGGCCTCAGGGCCCCTCCAAATGTCTTCATCTCAGGTGCCCATTGTCACACATCTCACCTGGCACTGCCCCAGGGCCCCCATGCTCCATGCCCCACCCGCCTCATCAAAACCTGCTCTGCTTTTTGTTTATCCACCTGGTGTGTGACTGAAGAGCTGAGGACAGCCGCAAGTGAGCTCTATTTCCTGCGGCAAACATGCCGCCGGCCGGTTTCTCACCTGGGCTGAACACTCTACAAAGCAGGTCTCCTGAAGGGCCCCAGTCACGGTGCCTGGGAAGCCACATGAACGCTGAGCGTCACCCAGACCGCAGGGCAGGCCCGGGGGTCGTCGGCCAAAGGCTGGTACCTGACGTTTACAGAGCAGGGAGCAGGTGCCAAGTGAGCTTTCTGACATAAGGAACCAGCAGAACAAAGCTAGACTGGAATTCTGAGGGGAAGGCGGGTAACAGCTTGGAGTTAATTTTATAAACATGATTTTGTTCCAACTGTTCCATCTAGAGTAATTTTAGACTTAAGCTTTTAAAGGTGTTTGAGGGTAAGCGGCTCCACTGGGCTGGGATGATTCCAAAGCTCTGTTTCCAAAACTATGTCCAATAGCTAAGGTTTGCAAGATAGTACTCAATACTGCAAGCACTAGACCCATTGTGAGGACCCCACCCTCATCTCATCTAACCCTAATTACCTCCTGAAGGGCTCCATCTCCAAACACCATCCGCATTGGCAGTTTCAGCTTCCACATATGAAGGGGGGGGGACACACAACTTGGGCTCGGGGACACAGACGACCACACAAAGTTCAGTCCGTAACTGACACAGTATAGGCTTCCCACCTCTAGAACTATGAGATAGTATATCTGTGTTGTTTTAAGTCACTGCATTTGTGGTAGTTTGTCACAGCAGCAATAGGAAACTAATACAAATATAACCCCAATATTACTTCCACGCACAGATGTGCACGGAGACAAACAAGGCAGGCAGTGGGTTGGATTATGAGTCACTTGGTTTTTAGCATATTCTCCCTTTTTCCCCCTACAATAAGCATGGCTTAATTTTAAAATATAAAACAAATCAGAAAACGTTTTCAAGTATTATTAGTCATGCTCAGAAAAGTAGAGAGAGCTGCTTGCTTTGACCTGCACGAAACAGGCAGATCCACAAGCTTTTCCATCTCTCCAGGCAGCACATGCCAGGAGAATTGCTGGGCTGACACCTCCCTAAAGCCTCAGAAAATCACAGGTCACACCTGGGACAGTGGCCTTCACAGGCCGTAGCACTGTGAGGCTGACTAAGAGGCAGAGAACTTCGCTCCAACTCAGTAAATGCCGTCTCCACCGGGAGTGGGAGAGAACACTAGGAAATGTGAATTTGCGCTTCCTGTTTGTTTATTATGAATAGTTAAAGCACTTTCTGGGCCCCAGAAAGCAGGCCAGGCCTTGGCTGCACTTCTGACTTTCCCAGGCAAGCCGTATTTCCCTGGGGTATCTGCGACAGACCGAGCTGGGGGGCAGGAGAAAAATCCAGCTTTCCCCCCCAAGGGAACCTGAGCGAGGCCTGCACATCCTGCGAACCCAGCTGTTGCCCTCATGGTGTCTGAGGTCTTAAATAAAAAAGCCTTTGTTTCTAGTTTTTCAAAAGAAAAGAAGAAGCCAGCACCCACTCAGCCAGCACCCACTCGTATTTAAAAATCAAACCGAAGCGAACAAAGACGCCCACCAGAGGACATGCCTGGGCCCAGGCCTCCTTCAATGACCTTTCTTGACGCGGGGCTGGGGCGCTGGGGGGAGGTTGCTAACATCAAAAACAGCTCACAGGTCATTGAAATGAGCTCAGACTTGCATTCGAAATTTCATTTCCTCTTAGAGGGAAGATCCTGCTGTCAGACCCCTGAGCGCCTGGCTTGTGCGGAGTGCAGCTGTGACCCCAACTCCAAGAGCTGATTCCTGTCCTCTCATCTCCCCTGAAGGCCAAGGGGTGGGAGACTATAAGGATATGAGTCTTCGGATGATAAACCAACCTCAGAAATGAGAAATACCCTGGCTGGCAAAACAAGAGTGAGGAACATCCAAATATTATTACTCAAATGTAAGCTGGGGTGTTGGATGAGCTGCTGATATTGGGTCTTTCTTTATGAACAAAATCAGAAGATGAACACTCTAGAAGGAAAGAGCTCTGCTTCCCCAGGGGAAGCCCAGTTTAAGGCCAGAATAGGAAACATTTCATCGAAACAGAAAGCATGAAAATCGTGGTAAATTGCAATTCACTTACCAAGATCTTTTTGTTAAACACATTTCTACCAACATGGTAGGCTTGGCTGTGGGAAGATGACTCCCAAAAAAAGAGAAAAAAGAGAAACGTTTTTATGGTAATATTGTAATTTTATTGTCACCCAATACACTGAATGATGGACTGTTTTTTGAAATCCCAGGTGACTACTGAAAACTAATTCCTGAACTCAGATTTTGTAAGAGAAACTTTAATTCCAAGGAAGTAACTATGAAAAAAATCCCACCTAAGAAGCAATTTTATAATGCACATTCTGCCATTAATTTCAGGGTCACAGCAGCTGCAGGAGTAACTCATAAGCAATTCTGCTAAGGTTTTCTAGGCCTTTTCTTAAAACATACCAGTAGCTGTACTAACAACCACAACCATAGTAACTCTTCTTGGGAGCTTTTTGTGTGCCAAGCACTGTCCAAACTTATTGATGTGGTTAGTACTATTTTATTCCCATTTTCCTGGAGAGGAAACTGAGGTTTAGACAGCTAGCAAGCAGTGGAGTCAGGATTTGAACTTTAGATGTAGTTCCAGAGAGGTGGCTGTCACATTTAGGTCCATAATTTTCTTTGACCAGTTTTTTTTACATGAAGTGTGAATTTATATATTTGAGTAATGGGGAAATAGCTCTGATGTCAGATGCATACATATTTTGGGAAACCTCTGATGTTCACATTCAAGCTCATGAGAAATAACATACATTACATGAAATATAAATGTATCCTTTGGGGATCTAACAGCATCCTGAACATTCTCCACTCCACCACCCTTGGTTCCTCCACCCCTTAAGCAGCGGCTTATTCACAAAGATCAAATGGATCTGAAATGCCAGTCTCCTTAGGGAAGCACACAGCAAGTCACCACGGCTAGTAAGAGACACAGTCATATCCTGCCCTGAACTCCAGCAGTCACATCCTGTTCCCAGGCCTGGCTTTGATTAGCTCACATTTCTTACCAGGCATAAAGCAGGGATCTTGCAAGAATTAGGTCCTTGGATTCATCTTTTCTTTCTCAGCTCAAGACTGCATCTCTCTTTGCATGTGGTTAAGTCTGATTTTTCAGAAGCCACTCTCTTAACCTGGAGCATAGACTGGTCATGTGGGGTAAAAGGCAAACAACAAGGACACCATGTGGTGTCCCCAGCAAGGTATGAGTTCCACTGGGAGCCAACCCAGACACATTGGATATATCAGAAGACCCAGTACAATTAGCAGTGACAACAGGACCTGCTTACAGAAGGGAATTAGACTAGTGAGAAATGTGCATTTTCCAAAGTTCTATTTCCCAGAAGCCATGACCTTAGTCTTGTCATGGAAGAAAGGACAGGAGTCTATATCTTCTCAGGAGTGAGGATGGCAGCTTTAACAGCGGCCTTTGCCCTTTTCAAACCACTGAATGGAATGTCCAAGAAAAACTTTGAATTCTGTAATTGGAGAAGTCCTGATTCATGACATGCCTTCATCCTTGCCAAACACTGCTTCAGCCTAGCCTTTTCTTACCAATTCCTTCTCAAATAGCATCTTAAAAAACGAACATATTTGGGGGGCTCAGATAAATAAAATTCAGGGAGGTTCTGGTCTGAGGCAGAAGGATCAACCTCAAAGGACCAAAGAGAACAGCAGAGAGCGGTCATGGTGCTCAGTGACCACCAGTAAACTAACTAAGGTGACCTTGGCTCCAGGCTCAACACATTGATTTAATGGAACCAGCACTTATCCCTGCTCATCCTCAAATTAAGAATTGAGTCCTCGCTTGAGTAACCAGTGCTTTCAAAGATTTCAGGGAATGAGCCTGTGTGGAGTAGATGACTGAGCTTCCTCCTGGAGAAAGCTCAAAGAGAACTCAGAGCAACCAGGCCGGATGGCTGACATGGGCTACGCCAATCCCTTCACCATCACTCAGATCTTTCGGCTGCACCAGCAATTTGGCCTATTGTGATTTGGAGCATTGGAATTAAGTTTTAAAAGAACAAAGGAACCATTCTGGGTCACTGGGGTACCACTGTCTCATGGCCTCGTGGAGCAAACTCATCCACTTTGGCCACTGTGAGCAGAGGATTCCAGCACTACAGTCGCTCTAAAAATGAGGGGCAGGAAGGAAAATGCAGGGGTCAGGCCTGAGGATGGAAAGGGCAGAGGGGAACTGAGCTCAATCATTGTAGGTGGGAAAGGGGAGCTGTAACTACACACCTCATAGACCTCAAGGGCATGGGGCAGGTCCAGCAGAGGGCAAGAAAAGGTGTAGAAAAAATATAGACTTTGGAGTCAAATGAACTTGGCTCTGCCACCTCCTAGCTGGGTGACCTCAGGCAAGTTACTTAATCTTTCTGGGCTCTGGTATTAATTCTTCAAAAAGGAAATACTATTACAGGTCCAGGACCCTTCATGCACAATCCCAAAATCCAGAAAAGGTTCTGAAAATCAAGTTCTGTCAACTTATTTGGCCTAAGGCTCTTCTTAGTCTTTATTTATCCCACTTAATGTAACTAACTCTTTTTAAGTCTTACAGCAGAAATCTAATTTCACACAGGTTGCTGCCCTAGACACCACCTGAGTGTGTTATTTAATAGTATATGCAATACATTGATTTTTCTAAATAATAGTATATATACTTTATGGCTTTTCTAAAATCAGAAAAATTCTGAATATATCTGGCCTCAAGGGTTTGGGTAATTTGCTCTACACCTTAGAGGCCTGTTGTACAATTAAATGAGAAAATGTGAAATAACTAGCATAGGTCACAGCTTTAAGGTCTTGGTAAGTCGTAGCCACCATGACTAGGCTCATGTCACCAGAGAATGTCCAGGAAGTATGGTAGTAGACATAAGCCTCAGTAGGACATTACCCATGGAATGAGTCACCAAGCTCTGCTTCATAAATATTGTGCTGACATCAACTTTTTTTTTTTTCTGTCTAGGGCTTTGGTATTTGAAGATAATGAAGGGGGAAGAAAAAAGACCCAGTCAATAATCTTTATAATAATGTATTGATCATCACATGAGCACCATAGTTCAAATTGGTAACAAAAGTTGAAACTTCTTGGAAATTCTATTTTCATAATATATGTAACTATTACATCTTTCCACATATTAAAAGACATGAACAGACACTCTAAGTTATGGGACCCAGTATCCACACCTTCTGCACTCTCCATCCACAACGTCCCACCGGGCAACTTATCTGACTTGATAGATCAATTCAACACCTGGCACGAAAACAGAAACTATTTCAAAAAACTAAACTAGCCATCTAGCTACCTGGGTTCCTCTGTCATGCCTAGAAGTTGGAAGTGAAACCAGGATACCTAATAATAGACCTTAGGCACTGAAATGAGAACTGCCTTCCTTCACTTGAACTGACATCCTTCACTTGAAACGGTCTAAATCGTTAACTTCAGTGCAATGTTTGGGTGGTCCTCTCCAGCCCACGCCCCTCAAGGTGTTTTGCAGCAGTGGGTAGGTTACACCTTCAAGTCAGGCTTGTACGCCGCTGGAGCACTTTTGTTACCTCTGCTTCTAAGTACCGGCCACGGAAGGCGCGTGTGTTCGTGCTCGGGAGTGTGGCCTCTCACGTAAAACACACATCATCCGTCACGTGGGCGGCACGCCTCAGGAGTGCTCATGCAGAGCTCATAGAAGCTGGTGGGATGGACTCACTAAAGCAGGAAGGCTTTCAGTCCATTGACTCGTGGGTGAAGGCAGGACAGCGTGGAGATGTGTGGAGGCAATTATCCCTTTGAAAATCCTCATTGGTTTCCCACTGACCATGAGATAAAGTCTAAAATCTAAAACCTAAAGGTTGTCTGGCTCCAATCAACTTTGGTTGGTTTTAAATCTCTTCCTTTAACCCACCCAGACCTTATGGAAACACCTCAAATGTGCCACATTCTCTGTTCCTTTTGGGCCTCTGTAGGTGCTTTTCCTATAGCCATTGTTCTGGAACAATTTCCTCCACCCCCTGACCCTCCCTTCTCCCTCAGTTCAAAGCTGAGATGGCAGTGTCCCAAGAAAGGAAGACTTCCCTTATCCCCCAAGGAGGCAGTCTTCCCTGTTCTGTGCTCCCACAGGTCTCCTTGCTTCTCTGTCATGAAATTACCACTTTTGATTGAGGTTGTTTTTCCTGCTGAACTCTAAGTCCCCAAAGGGCAGGGAACTGCCTTTTTTACCTCTGATGAACAAACGTAACATAAACCCTCTTTACATAGAACCCCTTCCTTTAAAAAGCACATAAGAACCAACAAGATAAAACTTCCAGAGAATTTTTTCTAATAATTGGTCTGCGAAAATGACTATATCCTTTTAAAAATAAAAACCTTATCACCCTCCATCTTTGAAAAACAGAGAAGCTAAAAGCAAAAACAGATCTCTTTTCAATACCTGGGGTATGGTTGGGGAGAATTCATAGAATTTTTGCAGATGGTTCAGAATAAATAAAGATATTTAAACTTGGGAACTTTTCTTTAGGTTGAGATTGTTGCAAAATTTAAAAATTAATAAAAGAAAGAGTTCCCTTGCGTCATTGTAGATTCGATGGAAACTATGTCAAGATGGGATTAAGATTTGGAAGGACCAATTTAAATGCTAACAATTATATATTAGGGTAATACTTTTAAATGATCTCTGGTAAAGAAACAGGTTTCCCCCACCCCAAATCTATTGTGGACCAATATAAAACCACAAGTCCCACCCTTGGATTTGAGGACAATATCAAATCGCTACAAGAGTTTTCAAAAGCTTACTCCCACTGTCTGTGTTTATGTGAGCACCGTCCCATAACAAACACCTCACGGACTAGCTTAGGCCACACTTTCAGCAGCACCTCTCTGCGGTAGGATGTGTGGGCCTCCGATTGCCATCATATCCAAATGGGAAATAAAAACTACTGGTCACACTGTTACCCATAACGGTAGCAATAATAATTACCACTATCATTTGCATCAACCATCTATACAAAGTAGTCAAGAGAGGGACTTCCCAGGCAATGAGAGGGGATGAAAGGCCTGCCTTTTTGTATAGCAACTCAACTTCTCTAAATGGGTCATAGGACATGAATAGATGAGACCACCCCTAATTCCAAAGTAATGGGCTTTGTGAGGGCTGAAAGCAAACCCAATCATATAGAAGAGGGACAAAAGCATCTTCTGTGGGTCAATCTGCAACACCAAGTCATGACTGTCATAGTTGGGAAGGGACCTCGAATCAGAAGGTGTTAGTAGAGCACATCCCACAAATCAGATGGGTTGATTTAACTACGGACACTAAGGGTCGAGCTGCTGACCCTAACAGGCCACATGGACCCCACACAGCCCCTCCCTCCACCAAGCAGCAGCCCCTTCAAATAAAAGAGAACAATCCTCTGCACTAAACCAAGACCAGAGCAGAACCACCAGAAGGGAGCTATTGCATTGCATTCCTCTGGGAAACGGCTACCACCACCCCGGCTCGGGGCTCCTCCAGAGGGCGCTCTGACACTCCCATTGCATGTCCCAAGTGCTGAAGTCCTCATGCTAGTGTACCTTGGACACTTATTCCAGCCACACAGAGGAGGCTCCACAGAGAAACCTATACGCTGAAATCAACCGATAGCAGCCTCTGGGCCGCAGCACTTCACTTACCTGGAGCGGTTTTGTAGCACGAGGTTCGGGAAGGCAGCGATAAGGCGTTCTTGGCCCTGGAACTCGGGGTGCTCTGCATGACTCGTCTCTGCCTCTTCAGCTCCTCTTCCCTTTCCTGGGCTGCTCGGATCTCTTCTTCGATCATGGACAAAGTCCGCTGCTTCCTTGACCTCAGCTTGAAGGGCCCGACCATCACGTCGGACTCTTGAGTGGCCAGGAGCGAGGCTGTGCTTCTCAGCTCAGCTGCCTCTGAGTACTTGCTGAAATAGCCCCCTTCGGGTCTGGTCTCCTCCATGTTTATTGGGCCACTGGGCTGCACTGCTGGCAGTGGGGGGGAGGGTCCCCGTTCCCTGAGCACCCTGTCTTCAGCAGGCAGGATCTTTGGTAATACATCCCTTTTCTCTTGAACAGGAGAGGACACCTGAGGTGGCTCAAATGTGCTCTGAGGCTTCTCTGAGCTGCGGGCCCCAGTCCCAGCTTCCTCTAGAGTTGCTTTGGGTCCCTGCTGTGCTGACCCACCCTTGTTGGTTCCAGACACAGCTCTATCCACTCGCTCGGCTATGGCTTGTTGAATGGCATTTTGCACCAGGAGACCAGCCTGATATTCCAAGGGGTCATCAACCGACGGGGAGTCTCCCAGCGTGGATGTAGGCGAGTAGAAACCGTGATCGCTAAATGACTTGGAGATGCCTTCTCCTCGGCCTTCGGAAGGGTTGTCAGTTTGGGGAGTCTGGGGCAGAGAAAAATCGGCCAGTGAATTTTCCTGGAGGGCATTGGCTGTCTCATTGGAGGCCCCGCTGTCACTGATGTTGTCCATGCTGAAATCATTGGACAGGGTCTCCAGGACGGTGGTATCCTGGGACCTCACTGACAGTTCATCCAAACCAGAGTCAAGCTCTTCTTGGGTCAAAGAGACATTGACGGACCTTGAAAACTGATCCAAAATCCCAGGGTCGTCATCCTTGACCACGGTGAGGACGGCCCGGGCACTTGTGAATTCTCCATCTTCTGCCCACAGTTTGGATAAGGGCCCGCGTTTGGAGGGCTCACTGTAGGGCCCTTCCCTGCCCTGAGGAGCTGCGCTGCCCTGGCCTCCTCCCGGAGACTGGCTCTCGGGGACACAGTGGGCTCTCTGCCCCTTGGCTGCCGATGTGCCACTATCTTCTGGAGGACCCCTGAGGGAAGCTGGTCTCAAGATGGTCAGTGGCTTGTCTGAGTTGATTGAACCCAGTGGCCTGTAGAAAGGCTTGATGGAGAAGAGCCTGGGTGAACTCTGGCCCTTGGCCACCGTTTGCCTGGAATTCTCCATGAGCTGGAACTGTTTGCGAGCAGCAGAGAAATCGATCTGCTCTGTGACGATGTCCTCCTTGGTCTTTGCAGTCATGCCAGAAGGTTCCCGAGGGGAGGCGGGGGCTGTGGAGAGCTGCGGAGGGGGCTGCTGCTGCTGTTGCTGCATCAGTAGCTGCTCCTGCTGAGCCCTCCTCTCCTTGCGCTCCTTGTACTTTTTGTGCGACTCCAGATGTTCCTCGTCCAGCTGCTCCTCGATGGTTTTCTCCTGGGGAGGGTTCCACCATTTGGCCGCAATGCCGGGATTCTTCTTCATGGCCTGACTCCGGATGAGCTCTCGCCTTTCCTTTTCCAGCTCCAGCATCTCCTCCGCAGGCCTCACTTTGCGGACACAGTACTGTTCCTTCTCGCTCTGGTCGTCCTCGAAGAGCTTGGAGGGCTTCTTGTCCTCGTGGAAGGCACGCAGCTCAAACTTGGCCTCCTTCTTGAGCGTGGTGAGCGTGAACTCCCCGTCGCGGGACGAGCACCACGAGCTGGTGGAGGAGCTGGGGCTCACGGGGGCCTGCAGGCCGTCCCCCAGCAGGTCCCTGGGCTGCTCAGGGGAGTGGCCGTTTGCCCTTTCGGCCTCCGCCATGGGGTCAGAGTTGCTTTTCCTGAGCTCAATCCGAGGGGGCGCCTGCCTGCCGGCCGCTCGCTCAGCGGGCTCTGGCTGGCCGGCCGCGTGGGCAGGTGGCCGCGGGCCGTCCGCCAGGGTGGCCGCGCCAGGCTCCGGAGAGGACGTGCCGTTGTAAGCTCCGTCCACAGCTGAGTCGCAGCAGTTGGCCTCCAGCACCTCGTCGAGGTATCGGATCTCACTGGCTACATCATTATCCAGAGACTCATGGTGATCAGCGAGGAGGCCGTTGTGCGGGGGCGAGTAGAAAGGGGAGGGGTGGTCCATGGAATGTGGAGTCGAGGTGATCCCGGCAACGCTTTTACATTCTGCCACGGAGACCTCAATTTCCATGTTTTTGTGATCTGGGGGAAGAGAGCTGATCGCAGGATCCAGGGGGTTGGCACTACAGCTGTCTCTCTCGCTTGTTAGCCGGATATCATCCTCGGAAAGCTGGGGAGGCTTCTGGAATAAAGAGGAAACGAAAGTCAGGGTTAGGCACCACATCTCCTACGGCGGCGAACACTGAGAAATTAACCGACAACGAATTTAACTAACTGACAACAAGGTTAGTTAAAACATTGAAACAACAACGGCAAGTCCTTTGGAACACAGCTTCCCCTTCTAACAATGCTGCACGTGGTCATTTTGTGGTGGTGACAGGTACCTACACCTATCAGTTTCACCAATTCCATTTCGTTTTCTGGGTGTCCAGAGAATGGTCAATCAATGCTAGGTTCAATTTTTAATTTAAAAGTAAATTAGGGTGCAGGTCATCTGAAGACACTCAAATATCTTCTAAAGTAGAAGACATCATATAGCAATTGTACCAGAGTTTTCCAAAATATTCACAGCAAACTGCTGCGGAAATGTAATAGGAGTACTTGTGTGTCACCAACTGTAAAATAAAGGTCTTTTTACATGAACAAATCTTCTTGAAAATATATGATTCTCTGTCAAATGTAATACAATTATTCTGGAGACAAGGAACCTTTTAGAATGTCTTTCTAAAACAAAATACTGGAAAACAGTTGATTCCTTCAACGACTCCTTAAAGGCTACAAAACCCCACTGCCTGACCATGTGCACTGTAAACACCATAATCAAAGCCACTGACTGTCTAGTTCTGTTCTCCAGGACTCACATCAAAACAATACTTCTTAGTTTAGGAGTGAGTGTTGCTTTGAAAAGCTAGTATTTGGCGGCACCTCTCTCCTAGTTGTTTTCTATGTGATACCTCCAATTTTTGTGGTTAAATAAGAAAACCATACTTTCTTAATGTTTTCAAATACATCATATTTTTTCATCAGTTACCAATCCCATGTACTTCTGTTACTGACATTATTAAGATTAATTTCAAATTCTAGGATAATTATTTTCCATACCAAAGGACTCTGGTTTGTCTCAGATAATTGAGCAGGAAATTATGGGCTTAATTTGAGTTCCCCTCAGATAGTTCACTAACACGTTGGTCAGCTTTGTTTTTCTGTCTCAGGTCTATTGTGTGCCTGGGATTACCGACACAGCAGAGTGCAAAGTTGCAATATGGGATACATTTTCATTTACTTACATTTTAAACAATTTTAAAGGCTTAAAATATTAAAACCACCTTAAGATGATTCTAGGGGATTAATTTTAAAATCCTCCCAAGTAGATAATTATAGATTTGTTCATGATACCTAGAGAGACCTAGGCATTCACCTATGTGCTGTGCACCACTGTCAGAATGTTGGGAAACTCTCATGGTTATCCATGAACTGACTAGAAGGTTATCCCTGGACTGAAAGGTTATCCATGAACTGAGGATTTCCGTCACTCCTCCTTTTCCACATTCCCCTCTAGACTTATGTCAATCAAGTAATATATATTCCTTCTTTAGTAACAGGCAAAAGATGATGGTCTTGAATGATCTAGTCTAGGTCTGGTCTTTGTCAAAGCCTGGTACTTAATACCATAATAACTTTATTTTTATTTCACTTTTTACCATCATCAACTTGTGATCTTTTATCCTTATAATGAACTAAAGAGGCACATCAAAGAAGTTTCATTGTCCCTCTAAAAATATTAACTGAACTGCCTTTGGGTAAGGCAATTACGAGCTACTTCTACGTCATTAAGAATTAGATAAGATTTGAAGGCCTGAATGTATTGGCTGCCATTCAATTTCAAGCAAACCTAGGTCAAAATTAGCCCACCCCGCCCAGCAGGGCATGGCTCAGTGGTTGAGCGTTGACCTAGGATCCAGGAGATCCTGGTTTGATTCCCAGTCAGGGCACATGCCCGGGTTGTGGGCTCCATCCCCAGTCGGGGGAGGGCAGGAGGCAGCTGATCAACGACTCTCTCATTATTGATGTTTCAACTCTCTCTCTCCCTCTCCCTTCCTCTCTCTGAAATCAATAAACATATGTTCAAAAAAAAAATTTAGCCAACCCCATGGAAAGCTGTTACTGTAATAAAGAGACCAACACAAAGAGAAGTAAAGAACTGCTAAGGAGAAATCAGATAATCCTGGACCATCCCACCCCCAGCTTTGTTCAGTCAATGGTTTACTAATAATATTCTTCATGGGGATCAGTGGAAGTCTCCTCCTAACCCTTTGGGGGTGGAGGGCTGTAGAAAAATAGTAGAGCTGCTGGGACTGAAATGTGGTTAAAAAGTATTGCTCTACAGAAACATAAAACACTTTTGAATAGTTGACATGAGAGGGAAGAGGGCAGTCTAACATTAAAGGGAACTAAAAGGCAAGTAATTAATCCTATAGGTCACTTAGTCATTAATTCGCTCATAAAACATGCAGGAGGCTTATTCTGCAGGGTCATAATACGACCAGCAGCAACAATAAACTCCAGGAGACAACACTTTTTTCTCAACATAATTAAATTTCCCACACTTCTTAGGAAGCCATAAGTCTGTTTTGGGGTTTACTTAGTCTAGTCGGGTGAAGTAAAAACCTTGCCTATACTGATCTTCTGTAGACAGGAGTGACTGAGCCTTCGTCCACTGCATTTCCCAAGAGCACTTTTGGCTTCTCACATCAGCAAGGCTCTTTGTCCTGGATGCTTCACAGTTTAGTGGTCGACGGAGATGAAAAGATGCCCTGACAGCTTTCTTTGTTAGAATTTAAAAATTACATCAGTTCTTTCCAAGGCACACTTTCTGAACTAGCAACAACTGCCCCAATGCAAAATTTCAAGTCTGAGAATAGCATTTGACAGTACATTTGTGCAGTGTCAAAAAACTATCTTCAGCTTTCTGTCAGAAATCATGAGTCTATTAGTTATCTCCTCTGTGGTGTGTCCAACTGAGATTTTAAAAATGCTAACTACTGGTTAAAAGCCAAAGTCTGCAGTCCCAGTGTAATGTGAGATGATTCTTTCCCAACACATTTAAAATATATATATTTAGACACTGGAGGGTGTAAACAGGATAGAGGCTCTCCTTTCTGTTAGTTATATGCGCCCTGCCCCTCCCCTTCTTTCCATAAATTCAGAAAAATCCTTCCAGACAATTCTATCTACTTCAGGGAGCAGCAGCTCCAAGTCCTAAACCCTTATAAACTCTTCATTACTGATTCACAATCATGCATCAGAGGTCCCGAGCTTAACAAAAGAGCAAATTCCTGAGTTCCCTTCTCAGCAGGAAGAATTCACCTTCGTGCAAGATAGCCTGGTGTGATCAAAGCCACCAGCAACGACACCAGGTAAATGAAAATGGGCTGCAAATCCCATGGTCTGAATCTGGCAGGAGGCTGGACTTGACATCATCAAATGATGCCTTGTTTAAACCAACAAATGCTTATTGCTCCCTTTGAAGATCAGAAAGACCAAAATTTTCTCCATGCTTCAGATAATGTGAACCTGATTCCAGATTGAGATAAAATACATGCTCAATAAATGGCCTGGAAAATCCTTCCTGGAATAAACTATGCCTCAACGCAAAAAACCCTCACAGAAAACAAGAAGATATGAAATAACCTCTAAACTAGACTCTCAAAGGTCAGAGAAAACCTAGGTGCTAAGGGGCCCATGGGAAATCATGGGCTTGCCCCTGCTAACACTGCAGGTGGAGCCCTAAGAGCATGGCACATCATACCTGTCTTCCCAGAATAGCTGCCAGCTCATCAGGATGTCTACTCTACCATTTGCTTTAAAATACGTGGGCAGAGACAATGCCATGCAGCTGTGTGTGTCTGAAATTAGTTTAAATTCTATTCCGGGAGTAGACAGCCTTCCTCATCTGGAATATGCGCTCCAAGAGTGGTCAACCAGGATCTAATCGGAAACTCCATGTCCATAGGCAGAGGCTTCCTTCCACCAGTGCTTGAGCTCTCTTTAACTCCCACAGGACCCCTGGGGGCTTGCTAAGTGGTACAATTAAGGTGAGAAATGAATTTTCATCTGTGAAATTAATGGCTTGTCAGTTAGCATAATAAAATGTTAGAAACTGGTGAAACTGGTGGTGTTCAAATTTGTCGATTAGAGATATTTTCCACCTTTCCATGAGTAGGGTATATCAACTGAGTGAGCACTTTGGCTTGTACACCCTTAGGGACGGCGCTTGAAGTCCAAGAACTAAGCAGCCCTGTGCCCAGCCTTTGGTTCAGAGGATGGTGGTTGTTCAACACCCACTATGGAGTAATAGAATCTATCTTCATGCTACGTGGGGTTGGAACATCTAGAATCCACCAGAGCTGAGACTCTTTCGAGGTTACAGACAATGGTTTTATACCTACTTTTACAAATGTGCATTTAATACCTGTCTGCATGAGCAGCAGATCTTGGTCTAAGACCCTCTTTTACTATAACCTGGTAGCCAGGCTGTGTCTAGAGCTGCCATTATTGACCCAAAAGTGTATGTTTAACAATTATGTAAAGTAAATTAATTATGGGTTAATTTACAACATAGGTGCCCATGTCTCCTGTAAAAGTTCTGCCAGACCCTGTGCAAGAAAACCATGGACACCTTCTGAGAATAGAACTCCTCTGTGAGCAGGGCTCCTAATAATCTCAAGTCTGTTTTGAGACTTAAATTAGATAACATATTTAAAAGTACTATGTAAACTGTAAAATGTAAATGCAGGTGTCCATTATTATTAAGCACTTTTACACTAAAGTGTAAATGACCAAAATTCAATTCTTTTCAGGAGAGGTTGGCTTTCCTTGGGGGGAAGGGAGGGGGTGATGGTGAAGTTTTGCTTTTGAGAAGAAAAAAAAAATCAACATGAGGGGATTGAAGGACAAAGGCCCAGGCAAGGCTGACCGTCAGATCCTCGGGCACCTCTAGGCTCCCCACCCGCCCTCCCCTCAGCATTCCGGATCCTTAAGTGTTAACTTAAACTGAAGATAAGCACAATTAAAAAGATGCATCTGCTGCAGCAGCAAACAGGATAATTGCAGAAAAATGTCTTTAAAAGTTAAATTCTGAAGATGCAATGGAATGGACAGTCAAGAACCACCTCAAGCTGGGACTCTGGTCACATGGGAAACAGAGGTGGGGTCACACATTGGTCTGAACGGAACCTGGTCCGTCCCTGACACTCTACCAGCGGAGTAAATGAGCGAATGAGCGTAAGGAGCCTGTGCTGAGGGCGCACTGAGGGCCATGTCCCTGTTTTACTGTCCACACATGGCTAAGAGCTCACCACTGTCACAGTACATGCACACACGATTTCAACCAATGCCCATAACCAGGCCCTTTGTTATGTGGGAAAGGCCATTTTTACTCTAGTTTTAAAACATCAGAATAAGAGGTTTATAGAAATTGAGGGACTTTTCCCAAGATAGCGTGGCTAGTAAGCGGCACAGGATCTGAAGGCCAGTTCTTCCTCTCCTAGTACTTCCAGAGGTCTTCTCAATGACAGGAGGATCCCGCCTCGTTAAGAAGGGTGGATGAATTTAAAGAGCACGTGCTTGGCTTTCTGGGAGACAGTTTGCACACTTGACTCTCTGGAAGTCACGTGAGACTCATGACTTGGCTTCAGAAGTCAAAGACCCCCTTCCTCTCTTTAATTCAGAACCGGCCAGAGACAGGCTCCTGGACTTAGTGTCAGCTTCTACCTTCTGCTCTGCCTGTAGGATCTGCCTGTAGGACCCTCCAGGTAGAAACAGGATGCTGACTTCCTGGTTGGTCTGGGGACCTGACCCTGTGGACTGGCCTCTGAGGCAGGTCCTTTGCTCCCACATCCCAGTCATCATAATGGATGCTGTGGAAAAAGGCTGGGACTCCTTCCCAGCGCCACAGGGTCCACAGCACAGGTGAGATTCTAGATGCCTGTTTAGTTTGCACAGAAAAAAATACATCAGGTTCCTGACACCGGCCCAACTGGGGCGATGGCCAGCAGTGTGCTCTTTCCTCCCAGGGCACTTGAGCCTGCAGCTGGGTGTATCAGGACAGAAAGAAGGATGCATTTTCCTTAGCAGATCTGGCTGGGCCCAGGGGACACCACAAGGGTGTCCTTCCCTATAAGCACAAGCATGATGCTGAAGCTTCTGTTCATGCCTGTTGAGTTCTCTCAGCTTCCCAACTTGCCCATCACACTCTGGCTGTTACCTCTTGACAATGTCTGTTACCAACTTCGACCTTTTAGGCTCCTGCAGTGTGACCCAAATTACTCAAACATCAGGGGCCTAGTGCACAACCAGGTTTCCACATTCTGAATAACCCAGATTACTTCCTCTTAAAGCCACAATATTTAAATTAGAAACCCTTCTCCCCAGGTAATAGGTGACCTGATCCTTTAATCCAGTTATTTTTAATTTCCACCAAAAATACAAACTCACTTTAGGCTTAGGAACAGAGGCATGGCTGTGAAATAAAACTTCTCACAGCTGTGATGCCAGACAGTGTCTCTGTTATCCTTCCTTCCCTCCCTCTTTCCTAAGTTGGGTTTTTAGTACACATAGCACAACTGCTTTAGGCAAGAAACTGGTTCCACGGGCCATGCGTGGCTGGCTTCAGGATGGTTCTTACAGGGCTCTGAACTTTCTGGCTGAAGTTTCCATCACAAAGGCAATGGGAGGAGGGGGTACAGGCGCCTGCAAGATGCCCACTTGGGTCTGCTGAACTCCACCAGCCTTGGGGGAGGCAGGGTAGAGCTACAAAGTCTGTAGGCCTGGGACATATAGACTCCTTCCAACCAAGGGAACCTGAGGAATGTGGGAGGGGAGCACCAAGGCTAAAGAGGTCAAAGTGTATTCCTGCAGGTATAAGCAAGCACCCAGAACCTGCAGAGTGACAAGCCTGTGCCTGGGGTCATGGGAGGTCCCCAGGCCTCTGAAGTGGCCCCTCGTTGCAGCAAGGAGCTTACAGCATGGAGGAAGAGAGCACCAATTCACATAAAGGGGGCAAAACAGCCCAAGGCACGGGAAGTGCTGTGATAGCAATGGGAGAGAAAACTCCGACTGCGCTCATGGTGCGAATTGTGCAGGTTGAGGAGCGTTTCTGAAGGAAGCTAGGAACACCAACGGTCCTCAGCAGCTGTAGCTCCTCTGCCCCCCACCGCCATCCCTGCTGAAGATGGCAGGCTGGGGCGGGCTGGAGAAGGAGCTGGGATTCTGAGTGGGCCCCTTTCACCCCCTCTCCCCACCCGCCCCTAAAGGCACAGAGAGCAGGAATGTCTGGGAAGGACTTGACTTGCTTCGGGCAAAGCCTGCAGGCCAGGAAGCGGAGGGTCGAGGTGATAACCTGGGCCCCAGTCCAGCCCAAGGCAGCCCGTCCGCTTCCACCCCCAGCAGAGCTTCTTCCACATGTGGGACCAGGGGCCTGTGCTGACCGTGGGAGCCGGAGCCCAGCCACATCCCAAGGACAGAGACCCCAAGCACCCCTGAGTAGCCGCAGGCTAAACTTAGACCAGGCCGGCGCGAGTTAACACTGTGACCCCCCACTCCACCCCCCCAAGGGCACTAATACCAAGTAAGCCTCTGGGTTTCCCTCCCACCCACCTCCTGCCACGAAGCCATCGCAGCTAAAAGTGACCGAGACAGTTCCTGTTCCTACAGACCCAGCCTTTCTTATGGGTCAACACAGCAGAGGCCACCCTGCCATTGTCTCTGGCTTGTGCCTCAGGTACGGGCTCGAAGACGGGATGCAGCTACGTCTGAAAACCCCTTTCGCTGGAAACAAGGCTGGCCCGCGTCGCGGCCCACTCTCCTGGTGAAGGCGCATGGTCTCCTTGTATGGTCACCGTCTCCCCAACACCGCAGCCCGCCTGATGGATGGCAGCCCCTCAGCCCTGCTGAAAAGTCACCAGCTCAAATGGCAGGCTGCACATCTGGAAAACGTTAAGGTGCTGTTTGATTAGCACGTTTACAGCTCGGCTCCCTGTGAGAGAAACTGAAGATGGTGTTTGTGATGGGGGTGAAGGGCGGGGAGGGGAGGGGAGGAAGGAAGCTGCCGCCTTTTCCTGCAGCGACTGGTGAAAGGCCTGTTTCTTTTGGTTCCTAGGAGGTCGGCTCCCTGCAGCAGGGATTGAGAACAGTGGGGAGGTCTCAGGGTCTCCCCTGAATGAGGAGAGAGATGCTTCATTTCAGCTCCAAGGAAGTCAACTTTCAAGTCCTCCTCACTGGGATACACTCTGCTCTGTTGAGGGGTCATCAGACGCTCTTCTCACCCAAGGCCTTTCCACTGTGGGACTATTTGGCGGGCAGGCCCCGCCTCCAGCATAAACCAAGATCAAGGCCACAGGGGCAATGCTGGCTCCTGCAGCCTGAAATTTCTAGGGTAACTGATTCTGCCGAAAGCAAAAGCAGGGCCAGCTTCAGTTCTTTATAACTGAGCAGTGTTCCTCTTGGTTTTAAAATAGTTCAGGATCTTGGGTTCATGCCTGACCAACCAGTAATGGCAGAGAGCAAAAGCTAAAAAAGAAAGAAACAACTGTGGACCGGGCAAAAATTCACTATGTTGAGGCAGAGAGCCAGGAGAAAGGAGAAAACAGTGCCAGAAGCGTTTGAGATTAACCCTTTGTCAGCGACTCTGTACATCCAAACAGCGCTGAGGTTGTCCCAGGTCCTACAGTAGACAGGCACACACACTCCCTAAAAAGCCCTAAATCACTGGGAATGAGTAGAAAGGCTAGCGGTAGACTAAACAAATACGAGGCGATAACCAGAAAACCAGCTACCAGAATCGCTGGGTCAACTTGGTTACATTGGAAAAGGGGACACACGCGCACACACACCGTTTCACAGACACACTCACGCAACATCCTCAAAGCACTCTCTCTCACAGATGCCTTGTGTATCTGCACCCTCTGCGTGTGTGGTGTGGCGCTTTCCTCTTTGCCCTTCGGCATGAAAAGCTGGAGTTTTACAAGATTTGCTAAAAAAGATGCTAGTGGCCCGTGTGAGCTCGGCTGCCCACGGTTTTCCCAGCAGGAAAGGACTCCACAGCACAGCACTGCAGAGACTCCACAGAGACCCTGGCCTCTGGAGGAAACCCCCTCCTTCCAGATCAGAGAGAAAGGACAGCAAGAGAGGTCCGCGGCCTCGCTTACCCTGCCCGAGCGTGCGCCTCGACCGTCCCCAGTGAGAGCCGCCTCTTCCCAGGCAGATTCCTGCGCACTGGCTCGAGCGGGACAAATTCCTTCTGAGCCTCCTGACTGAAGGCTGTGATGTCACAGCTGGCCCTCCCTCTGCTCCCTAAAAGGCCATTCACACAAAGAAGGACTTTAACCCCCTTCCAAGAGGCCCGGCCCTCCCGCTGGCCGGAGCCCGGAGGGCAGCGGCAGTCCAGCGGGAGGCCCCGCAGAGCTCGGGGCTGAGCGGGAAGGCGGGTGCCAATATGAACGTCCGGCTGTCTTGAGTCAGAGATGGGCCTTGGATAAGCAGGGAATTAATGCCCCGGTGAGCCTGAGGTAGCAAAAAACCTCAAAGAGCCTGAAGATCCAGTTAAATGAACTTTTTAAGGACAACTTATATATGTGTACATGTATCTGTAAAATAGGAAATGCTCACTGTAGAAAACAAGTTATTCATCTTGGGGTGGCGAACACAGAATATAATACAATGTACAGAACAACACACAATACAATATTATGGAATTGTACACCTGAAACCTATGTAATTTTTTTAACCAATGTCATCCCAATAAATTCAATAAAAAATAAATAAATCAACAAGAGACAGATTTTTAAAATGTTACTCATCTTCTCTCCACTCAGAGAAAAAGTTAATATTTTATTACATTCCATGTAGTCTCTTTTCTAAAATGTGTATTTAATATTGTTGAGACCAGACAGTATATGCAATTTTGTTGCCAACTTTTTTTTTGTTTTACTCCATATTATCTCACAAGCACTTTTCATGTCCTGTAATGTTCTTTGCAAGACATATTTGAAATGGTTACGCGATGTCCCAGGCTGAAGCGGGACAGAAGAATTTGAAGTCAGGGATGAGTGCTCTAATTTCAAGGAATGTCTGGGGGAAGTGGCTCCACATTTCCACAGCCGACCAGTATCTCCCGCCGCAAAGAAAACATATCTGCGTTTGCCCTGGGTAGACGTGAGTGCGGCAAAGCTCTCTCCTCCTTTCACCACAGTCACACCCCAGCACCACTCACAAGGGCTAATGTTGATGCATCCCCGGGCCTGGGAATTCCAACGGGCTCCCAACACTGCCCCAGGCTCCACCCACCTTGTCCCCAAACTTTGGGTTGACCTAGAAAATTTAGGGCACAACTTGGGGTCTGCCTAACTAGAAAGTCAATCAGAATTCTAGGTCCAAGCAGGACCACAAAAAAGTCATTTTCCTCACTGAGATTTTGGAGAAGACGAAGAGAATTGAGATGAATAGTAGTGACTAGGAAGAGGAGAGCAAATGTCAAATATGGGGCTGCGGGGCCAGCTCCTTGGGGTCCGTTTGGGAGCAGTCTGTCTTGGTCGAGCAGGTGAGCGGCCCAACGATGGCGGCAGGGCTCCCGGTGGCAGACCTCCTGGGAAGTCCTCGAAAACACAATTCAAGGAAGGAATAATCGGAGTGGATGGAGCCTAGGGAGGCTCTTTTGACTAGGAAGCTAAAGGTATGCTGTGCTTTACAACTATGTACCATGTCCAAACAGCGTTTTTAACAGGCTGGAATTTATGAAGAACCACCCGGGAGTTTTTCGGTGACCGACTTGGTGACACCAAATCACCAGGGAGTGTGTGGAAGCAGAATTTATGCGTCCTTTGGAATAATTGGAATGTTTGGTTGTCCAACCAAAGGCATTTCAAGATTCTACTTAACAGTCTAAAGGAAAATGAGGTGAGGGGGAAATCGAACACCAAGTGTGGCAAGACTCTGCTCGAGAAAGACGGACCAGGCCAGGGTCTTCCATGAAGAGGTGCCTCTGAGCCAAGAGGCAAGAGCGATCCGCAGGACCTGCTAGTTTACTTCAAGGGTGCTGCAACACGATCTTCTGTTTAGTTTCGGGGGGGGTGCCTTGCACTGGAGGACATGAGGCCGCTTTGAAGCATGTCCTGGTTGACTGGGAAGCAGCGTGCAATTTGTGAGGCTCAGCAGCTGGGGTTTGGAGGCCATCAGTGTTTTGTGACCATCAGCGAACATCTACGGCACACCTGCTGGGTGCAGATCAGTATTACACAGCCTTGCTTACCTTCTCTATTTACCTCTCCTACGAACAGCAAGGTGGAGGGTCTCACCCGTTCCACAGAGGGGCAGGTCCCAGTCTATGGAGCCAAGCCCTGCCCAGGTCGGGAACAGAGCTCTGAATCCACGAATCCCACCCACAGGCAGGGCTCGGCCCCTGGGAGCCACACTGGGCAGTTCAGGAGGGAGCAGACCCAGGAAGGGTTCTGTGCTCATCCAAAGGATCAAAAAGGAAAACTTAAGAAGCAAATGCAAGGCAGCCACAGACTGGCTTTGAAACCACATGCCTGCTGCTTGGTGACTTTGGGAAGGCCGTGTTTCTTTTCTGGGCCTCAGTTTTCTAGTCTGTGAAATGGAGAACTAGACTAGGTGAACCTCCCCAGGTTCACTTCCTTTCTGCTCCTAACTTGCAATTCCGTGATGTTAGCACGAACCTCGTGCACAGGTGAGGCACTGGGTAGTTCCGAGCCTGGCGATGGTGAATGCAGAGCCGAGGGCAAGCCAGAAAGCGAGCCAAGGCGGCAGCCCCGGGGCCCGCTGGGCAGTCTCGCTAGGAGAGTTCAAGGGTTCCGGGAGGGAGCTCGTTCCTC
Organism: Miniopterus natalensis; assembly: GCF_054644295.1. NCBI lineage: Eukaryota > Metazoa > Chordata > Mammalia > Chiroptera > Miniopteridae > Miniopterus > Miniopterus natalensis. The sequence goes on along the minus strand of NC_142092.1, from coordinate 57,358,460 downwards.
CTTACAGAACTTTCTCTCCTCAATGGAAGGAGTTTATTCTGCTAAATGGAGCCATCCTGTGCCTGTGCCTTAGTGTGATGGAATGTTCCCAGGTGGATTTGTTGAGATCAGGAAGATTGAGATGGAAGCAGGCAATGTGAAGAGGTGACCTCCAAAAATGGTAAGAAAACGGTAAGGCAGGGATCGCATAGTGGGAAGGGAGGGGAGGGAGGGGGCCACGGGGAAGGCTCCCTCGCGTGCTCCCCGGGGCCTAGTGAAGCTGGAGATTCGCAGCTTTTCAACCTGCTCCAAGGCCCAGTTCAAGGCCCATGGGCCAGGACACCTCCAGATGCCCTTTCTAAAGGGCCAGGGCAGTGGTGTCCTCCCCAGGCTGCCCTCGTCCTGTTACCTTTCAGTTAAGTCCCTCCTTCAAGTCCCTTCTCTAAAAGACTCCACATCCCAGCATGGAGCCAGGCCTTTCAAGCAATTTGCACTTGGTTGTGAATCTGATGGGAATATTTACGAGTTAAAGTATTTAAAGTAGGAGCTTATTTACCCAGAGGAATTCCTAATAAGGTAAAGAGTGAAGGCACACCCAGCCCTAAATTATTGAGGGAAGACTGGTGAGAAGGGAACAGAACAGCGACTTTCCTTAGAAAGGCTTTTAGGAAATCCAGGCTCAGCACCTCTAGGACCCTCACACTCGCAGAGCAGGGAGCTGGGAAGAAATACACGGATATACAGACCCCCTCTACCCCCCGCAACTGTGTCCATGCCATGATCTCATTTATTCTTGTAAGAAACATTATCCTATAGAAAAAATAGTTCACCGACTGCCAAGCTCTCGCTTCCCACTGCACCCTGCTATCTCCCAGGGTACCCTCGGACCGCCTCCGATACTGCCCCCAAAGTAGGCTTTGGGAGGGAGAATCTGATACGTTCATGCCAGAACCAGATGAAGCTAGTGGTGGCCCAGGAAAGGGGCCAAATAGTCTAGCAGGCCCCAGTGCAGTGCCTGGCATGCACCCCGCTTCGGCCTTGAGTGTGTGAGTCCCCTCATCAAAGATTGTAGACTCAAAATACAATACCAATGATGGGAAATTAAATACCTTGAGGAGAGTGAATCTTCATCTCCAAGTTGAGGATGTCATTTGCATACATATTGTTTGGAAAACTCACATCCACATATTGGTGTGCTTAGCCCTGGACAGAGGGGAAACTTAATGGTGTAGGGTGGTGAAAATCTAAGTGAAACATGTAAATTTTATTTTATAAAGGTTTGCATTACTGAGCTTGTATTACTTTTGTAATTAGAGAAGTAATTGGAAGTAACAATTCATTAATAAATAAGTTACAAATTTGAGCTTTAAATACATGTAGACTTACAAAGGCCAAGGCTTGTCTACTTGTCAGGCAACACCTCAGTCTCCGTTTTCTTTTCTTTTTTCTTTTTTTAAATATATCTTTATTAATTTCAGAGAGAGGAAAGGAGAGGGAGAGAGAGATAGAAACATCAATGATGACAGAGTCATTGATTGAGCCCACAACCCGGGCATGTGCCCTGACCGGGAATCGAACCTCGATAGCCTGGATCCTAGGTCAACGCTCAACTGCTGAGCCACGCCCGGCTGGGCTCAGTCTCCGTTTTCGATCAGCATAGTGAGCAGGAAGCCTTGGCTCAGCTGCAATGAACTCAAGTGCATCAAAGTGTGGCCTTCTCTTGAGGGGGGTTGTGCTTTCCTGTCACATATCCCACTTTTAGGAGCAGACTATCGCTCTACACAATTGATAATAAAATCTTCCTTGTTCAAAAAAGATATGTAATTGACTCATTGTCACATATAGACATTTTCCTTCCATGAGCTGTCAATTCCCAGAAAAGTTGGGAAATACTTTGTGAGTAACCAATTTCCTCTTTGGGAGTCAAATGCCATAGAACTTCATGGACTGTGTCACAGACAGGATTTGTCATAGGAAACCCCCAATGAAAAGTTTCCCGAGGTCTGAGCAGCCAAGTAGAGCACAAAAATTGGAGCTGACTTCATCTGCTATTCTAAACAAGAGTCATTTTTTGCTCCATTCAACTTAAATGTGCAGATGCATTAATCTCGTAACCCCCCCATCCACCTATAAGACAGACAGACAGACAGATACACACACACAAACAGATACTCCACTCAGTCCATTTGAATCAATGTTTTGTTCTAGCAAAGTATTTCAGAGTTTGGAGTAAAGTTTTAAAAATATTATTTGGGGCTGCTAAATCTAGTCTTCTGTAAGCAAAACCATGTGTTTTATTAAAATTTAAAGCAAATGCTGGGAGAGCTGAGGGATTGCCAATAAGTCTGCAACTGAGGCAACCCCAGACTCTGGACCCGATGCCAAGTCAGCCTGGGGATCCCTGCCCTTCTGTCAGCCAGTTCCCAGCCCTCTGCTAGACCTCAGCGTGTGAGCTCAGCCTGTTATAGGAACCACCAAGCTCTTCCCTGCTCCAAGACAGGAGTGCTAAACAACAAGCCCTCCCATCCCCAAGGCAGCAATCACAATCTTAGAGAAGAAAAGAAAACCCAGCAATCAAGAGATGCTCTTGAAATGAAATTCCAGGTGAGCCCTAAGCAAACTCAACCAAAGTTGGTACCTACCACTTACCAACAGGAAGAGGGTTTGACTCTATTGAATTAACTACTGAGGGATCACAAGGGAACTGCCAGAAGGCTCTAGAAGGTTTAGATGGTCATCCACAGAACAGGTCTCATCATCATGGCTATTAGTGTCACCATGAACTGAAACTTACTCTCAAAACCCATGAATGGCCTTTTCTTAGGTTTCTTAAAAAGCACAATGCCATATGTGAAGCCAGCTGGGCACAAACAGACCTCTGATACCATTCACCCTGACACGCTCTGGCAGAAGGAGAGATCTCCAGGAAAGTCCAGATGGTCACTCTGAGAAGCTGCTCTGCCAGGACAAAGTGGCAGTTCTGGACCAGGCCGGGCACTGGGGCCACCGCCTGACGACAAGCTGGGCCTGGAGGGCAGCACGCGCAGTGACGGCTCGAGCCCGGCCCCTGCCAGTTTTCTGACTCCCACCTCATGCAGCAAACTAATGCCACTGACCACACGAGATTCTGAGCCTGGTGGCAGAGGTGCATTTGTGGTTTAAACTGAGAGAAACTTGCCCTTAACTCTGAGGACCTGACTCTGGCCCTGGGTCCGCTGCTCTCCTGTGCTGCGGCCAGAACCAGGGGACCACGTGGCATCACCTCTCTCCTGCCACTGCTCTGTGCCCTCTCAGTCCTGCCCTGGGCCAGCTCTGCTGGACCACATTCTGGGAACAGTGTGGGCAGCCCAGCTCTGGGGGCAGCTGAGGGCCAGTCACCTGCTTCCGTCTACTGCTTCTGTGGATCTGAATGCCAGGAAGGAACCTCTGCAGGAGGAGGAAAGCATGGAATGTCTCCATCCACCAAGGGGATGGGGTGCAGGGAAAGTGGTGGGAGGGTAGTTGGCTTCATGCAAAGAAATGTGCTCCCTCCCTTTGCTTAAAGCCAACAGAACGGACCACTACACCTCATGTCTCATTTATGAGCAATCTCTCTGCTGAGCCACGGATCCCAGGAGCAGAGCACTGTGGTTGAGCCACAAGTTGTACCGGTTATGCCAACAGGAAAGCAAGCAACAAGAAAGAAGGTTTTCACTGGTTTCAACAGCCTCTGCTTCGTTCTGTTCACCCCCTTGAGGCCCCCTTTGCTCTAGTGGCCAACTGCTGCCACGGTTTTCAGACCCTTGTTTTATTGCCCATTTCTTTGTGTGTGAGAAGGAGATCGAGAGGGAAAAACAAGAGTCTAGAGGAAAGAAGGTCAGGGTTTGAATCTACTGGTGTCATAAACTGACTGTGTGATGCTTACACAAGGGGTTTTCTCCTCTCTGAAACTCAGGTTCGTCATCTGTCAATGGGTATAATTACTGTAGTATGTGGAACAGCGTCTCCTCCAAAATTCATGTCCACTTGGAACCTCAGAATGTGACCATTTGGGGAAATAGGGTCTTTGCAAATGTAATTAGTTAAGATGAGGTCATACTGGGTTAGAGTGGGCCTTAAGTCCTTATAAGAGGGAAGGACACATAGAGAGCTCCGCATGAAGGCAGAGACAGAAATTGGAGTGATTCATCTGCAAGTCAAGGAGCCAAGGACTGTTGGCAGCCACCAGAAGCTAGGAGAGGCCTGAACAGATGCTCCCTCTGAGGCTCCAGAAGGAACCAACAACCCTGCCATCCCTGACTTCAGACTTCTCATTTTAAGCCACTGAGTTTGTGTTCATTTGGTACAGCAGCAATAAGAACACACCTGCCTTCCAACTGCTGTGCAGATTACCTAAGAGGCAGCCTGTGAAAGCAGCTGGCCCATGACTGAGACAGGACAGGCCCTCACACAGGACAGGTCACCCTTGCTTTCTCCTCCGGCAATAGGCCAATAATGGGGTTTTTCAAGACTTGTCAGAGGCGGTGGCCCAAAGGTATTTGCATGTTTGAAACTTGTGGACAGAACAGGGAGAGTAAAGAAATACTTGTGGAATAAGGGCTGCAGGCACGGATACTGCTGTCCACGGAAGCCAGTTTGGAAAGACCGAAGCTGCAAAGCCCTAGGAGCTGGCAATGAGCAAGCACCTTGTCAAACCGGAGAAGGGACACAGGGGTCCAAGGCCTTGAAGGTTTTGCTGAGGTCGATGAGCATTTGTGATCTGACAGTTATTGCACTAAGTGATTTTAATGCACAATCACATTTATTTCTCAGAATCAGCCTGTGCAGCCAGTGTTCTTGATGGTAAAGCTCAGGAAACTGAGATTCGCAGTGTTGCGTGACTTGCCTCAAGGCATCCAGCAGTAAGTGGTGAAGCTGGGGTTAAACAGAGGCCGCCTGTCTCAGGGTCCTTAACCACATCTTGCCTCTTGTAAATGCAGACCTAGAAGTTGAAACAATCTGGACTAGAGGCTTATCCAACAGGGAAGATCAGCTCCAAGGTTCTTTGTCTACTTTACCGCAGACTCTGAATGGACCCTAGAACTCTTCCCAGGTGCTCCCTGGCTTAGTGAGGTGCCGGTTTTCTTTACAGGAAATAGAAATGATATGGCTGACATATGAATAATGTTCATTATTCATTGAACATTGCGATGTGTAGGCATCTCTATGCCCATCACATACATTATCTCAGTAAATCCACACAGCCACACCCTGAAGTAGGATATAACCTCTATTTTGCAGATGAAGACACTGAAGATCAGAGCTTAAGTAATCTGCCCAAGGGCACAAAGACAGTAAGTGACAGAGTTGAGCTCTAAGCCCTGGCTTCTCCAGCTCTCCAAAGTCCGCCCTAAATAAGCAAACCGTGGTATCCTCTTTGCTTTCCCAAGACACGTGGTGTGCCATGGCTCACTGAGTCTAAGAATTCACTTAGAGCTCTTAGCTATACCTTAAAAAGCTGTGTCTGCCATCTGCCCCTACTTCAGATGCTTGGAGTTCTCTAAATGCCCCAGGTGAGTGACTTTCTCTTCAACTGAGTGGTTGGAATTCTCTAGATAATGTCTGGTCACTCCCAAGAATGTTTGTTTGTCCTGTACACAGTTTCAACCACAATAGCAGGGATAGTCAGTCCGTCCATTCCAGACAGGGACCCCTCCCCAAACAAGCAGGGCAGAAGGTGGGGATCCAAGAACAGGAAATAACAGAGACTGGGTGTGGGGAAGGGAGGCTTCCATGCGGCAGGAACACAATCAACAAACATTTCAAGCTGTGAGATGTTAGAAGGCCAGCTAGTTCAAAGGTTGACAACAGCCAAGATGCTGCATTGTTGTATTCTAAAACGCTCAATCTCCCACCCCACCCCCCATGTTTTTTTGAGCACATCTTATGCAAAATGAAAATATGTAACACCAAGGAGCCATGCTCCTTGCATTGGTGACATCCTGCTGAACCTCAGAATTGGTTGCAGGTGGTTTAAACTTCTGTATCTCATCTTATCAAGGTATTTGGCCTTTGGGGGATGGAGAAGTGAAAGAAGGCTGAGGCTTTACCTGCAAAGACTGGGTGTAACAAGGGATTTCTCACAGCCCCTACAAGTCAACCTCCCTCAATGTCACGGTGCAGTGCTGAAGTTCATAAGTTGGCATGTTTCCCTTTCAGTAAAGTGGTTGAACCTCTCATAAAAAGCATTCTTTAAAATCACTTCTTGATTTCACCCTCTAATTCATGTTTAACAAACAATAGATTAGGCCAGTGCTTTTCAACTGGTGTGCCACAGTAACTTTTAAAACATGCAATACCTGACACTTTAGTCAGGGTACTGTCCTCTTTTCCCTTAGACTGTCAAATAAAAATTTAAAAAGAGACAACAGCCAACACAATTATAGCCATCCAGAGTAAATGAATCAAAATTATACCTTTTTTTTTTTTTGGTCAGACTGGCAAAAAATAGAATATATTTTTTTGGTGTACCACAGAATTTTAGTAACTACTTTATGTGTGACATGAGATGAAAATGTTGAAAATCACTGAATTAGGCCAATTCATTCCAGAGTTGAGATATGAGCAAAAAACAATAGCCCAAAAGAATGTGGGATGTTTAAAACCTGGAGCCCAATTAGATTCCAAAACCCAGTTTGCCTTGGCCTGGATCACAACATCTGCAATATTTAAGCATTCAGTAATATAAATGTGCACCACAACCACTTCTGGATCAGAGGTCTCAGGGGTACATGAAGTCAGATGTGTGGTCCAGGAAGATGCCCCAGTCTGTGATCTGAACCCTGGCCACCCCAAAGGGTGCTCTAGATCAGGGGTGCCACTGTGGCTTGCTCTGGGTCTTCCCCTCCCCCTAAAGCTTGGCACAGACATTTCATGCCCTTCCCTCTTTCACTGGGCTTCCCTGCAAGGCCAGGGTCAAACCTGCCCCCCTCCATCCCAAATCTCCTTGTATGAGTCAAGGGAATGAGAGGATTTGCCCGGTTATGGCTTGGGGAGTCCCTGGGGCCAGGGATTGCATTCACACTTTTGTAAACTGGAAAGCTACTTACTACTGGGGAAGCTCCTCACCTGTCATCGTCACCTTCCCAGGGCCTGAGGACATCACCAGGAGGCCCCCGTGTTCTCCACAGGGCTCTAAGGACCTCAGACTGAAATCTGGCCTCTCAATCCCCAGGTTTTTGAAGTTTTAACAACAGGACACCCCATTGCTGAAATTTTCCCTCTGAATTACCCACTTTATCCAAAAGCTGACTAGTATTGAAGAGTTTCATTTTCTGAATCCCATGAAAAATGAACTCCACCCTAAAATCTTCCCCTGGCATTACAAACTCTGAAATCTGTCAGTGTTATATTTCTCAAAAAAGAAAAAAAATCAGGGGCATAGTTTTCATATACTTTTTAAAAAATTGAGGTAAAAGAGATATAACATAAAAGTTGCTGTTTTTACCATTTTAAGTGCATAATGCAGTGGCCATTAGTTACACTCAAAATGTTGCACAACCATCACCACTATCTATTTCTAAAGTTTTTCATCACTCCAAACGGAAACTCTATGCCCATTAAGCAATATGGGGCAAATTTTTTGAAACATCTGTGAGGCTAATGAAATATGAAATAGAATCTAGACAGAGATTACCTCTTTGCAGCAAACATAGGGGGAAAGCAGACTAGAAGAATATAAAATAATTATTGATTGTATTAGGGTAGTGGAATAACTACCCTAATTTACTTTCTAAGTTTTTGGCAATTAATTTTTTATATCCTCTTTTGGTCTTATAAGCATCCTAGAAAACTAAAGGTACACTGAAAAGCAATATGAAATAGCTTGATTTATAAAATGAATGTTTTCGTAAATTGTATGTAAATTAACACTAGCATTTGTCAGTATTTGAAAGTATCTGAAAGTAAAAAACAAAACAATCTTATTTTCACTTGCAAATCTCAAGCACACAATTACTAATTTACCACATCTGCAGTGCACTTAAATTCACAATTTTGCTAATATTATTATAAAATAAATGGTTTGGCTTCTTTTTTTTTTTTTAATATATCTTTATTGATTTCTGAGAGAGGGAGAGAGAGAGAGACATCAATGATGAGAGAGTCATTGACTGGTTGCCTCCTGCACGCCCCCCGCTGGGGATGGAGCCCAAAACCTGGGCATGTGCCCTGACCGGGAATCGAACCCCAATCTCCTGGATCCTAGGTCAATGCTTAACCACTAAGCCACACCAGCAGGGCCTGCTTACTTTTGTAAAAACAACAACAACAAAAATACCACACACACAAAAACCTGGGAATTTAATAGTATTAGGACCAATTCTTGAAGGAATTTAAATGATAACTAGTTTGAGAAAGAAACCACAGTCGTTTCTACTTCAAAAAGCGACCAAATAACTGGAATACTTCTGCGCTTTAGCCTGCCTCAGCCTACTTGGAGATTAATCCTTTGCATAAGAATATACCCCAGATGAAGTCAGTCAGTCAGTGGTTAACAATCAGAGGTAATCCCGTCCTTAACGTTGGGTTAACAGATGCCTTATCTTCCATTGAGAGCGCCTTGCACATCAAAGCATTATTTGGCAACAGGGCAAAGCAGACTGGAGGGAGGGGGGCTCTTTACCCCTCAGGGCTAATTGCTGGAATTGAATGTTTCCTAATGGAGATAGCAGCTTTCAGTTTAATAAACAAGCCATTTGTTTGAAAACCGAATGGCAGCCCAGTTCCTGGGCTGTTGATGGATGATGTCTTTGTGCATACACACAAAGCAATCCAAGCTTCAGGCCCCCAGGCCTCTCAAAGCCACTCTCAGCTGGTGTGCGCCCCCGCCCCAGCCCCCCATCCAGCTGCGCTGGGAGCAGCACAGGGGTCCCCGGCACACCTGACGCACTGAGCGCCCACCGTGCACCTCTCTTCGCAGCGACTCTCCCCTTCAGTGCACACCAGCAAGGGGGCCCTCTCTCCTCCCACCCAAACGAGACTGCTGCAGCCTTTCCTGTGCCCCAGCAATAAAGCCCAGAGGAGCCTTGAGGTGCTTGGAAGTATGATCTTTCCCCATTAGCCCAGGCCTCGCTTCACACCCCAGAGCTGCTCTTTTCCTGCCGCCACCTCTGGACCCAGCTCTCAGGACTTCGGGCCTCCTTTGTGGTCAACCCTCTCAGACTTTAGTTATAAATGCTCATCGTCTGTGGTGGGAGCTGTGGCCCTGCTGAGACCTGTGTAGTTCCATCTGGGTCTCCACCTTGCAAAAAATTAACCCAATGGACCCAAGGTTTTACTCTTTAAAAAAAAGAAACGCAACCGTGTTTGCCAAAGAAGTTCTCCTATCGATGCAAAAAATATGCAGATGTGGCCTCTGGATAATTTCTAAAATAGTTAAGGCTGTCGTCAATCTGGACCGCTTTGCTTTGTCAACCAGAGGTTCTCACAGCTTTACACAAAAAGGTTTGGAATGAAACCCGCCTAGACTATTGTGCAAAATTAACTAACCAGCTGAGGGCACTTGCAAGTCTAAAAGGATACTTGTAATAAACTTGGTTCCCCTTGGATTTGCCTGCTGATAAATGTTTTGTCCAGCCACGTGTAATAAAGGAAAAGCGAGACCAACTGCCCCGCGGTAATGAGCGTGAAACACAGCAGTACTTAGGCGGCTCGTTAACTGCGCCAGGTCAGCGCCAATGGCCAACAGGATCCGGTGAGTAGGTCAAAGAGCAGGGGTTTGGAACATGTTCATGTGTAGCCGCCAGTTGGACATTATCAAAAACTCTTAATTATTTCTTTAATGACGTGCACTATGTGTGCACATGCGGATAAGTAACCAGTCCTTTAAAACAACCACTGCCTAATGTCAATGACAAAATCTCCCCCAAACTGTAGAAATACAAGGCGCTTCCATCAAGTGGATTGAAGTTAATTTAGTTTCTTCAATTCAATTCCCAAGTAGGATATACAAAGCAACCAAATTTCAAGCAGCGATAATAGAAACACTTAGCTGCTATAATGGAACCACTAGCACAGACTGTTGCTTTAGCATAGGAGCTAACGAGCAAGCACTTTCATCTCAAATTCATTCTGTGTGCCCTTTTCTGGTATAATTAACCCAAGGGCTTTACTGTAAGTCAGAGGAAGGCACAGGGTCTGTACCTATTTAAGCTTCTGATTTATTAACCTTGGTAAAACTCTTCATTAAAGTAACCATTTAAAAAAGGTATACAGGGTCCTGCTCAATGTGGCTCAATTGTTTGAGCGTCATCCCAAAAGGTCGCAGGTTTGATTCCTGGTCAGGGCACATGCCTGGGTTTCGGGCTTGATCCCCAGTAGGGGGCGTGCAGGAGGCAGCTGATCCGTGTTTCACTCTCACATTGACCTTTCTTTTTTTTCTCCCTCTCCCTCTCTAAAATCAATTAAAACAAACAAACAAAAACTTTTTTTTTTAAAGGTATACACAGCCCTGGCTGAATTTACTTCACTCCTCCTATAAAATGGGGATGTGATGTCAGGATGACACAGAATAGAATCTAAGAAATAATATCACTAACCCGAGCAAGTTTATCAATCTGTCAACTAATATCTCAATTTGGGGGGCCAAGTTCCAGAGAGAAAGAGCTGAGGCAGTCTCAGGACACATATAAAACGCCTTTTGACATTTTGGAAGCACTAGAAAGATAGAATCAATACTTCTATGATTTCAACAGCAGCCTTACTAGAGAGCTTGGATCTATCATCATTATGTTTCAGAGATAAATACACAAAAGAAGCATAATTCCAAGTCCAAAACATTCTGGCCAGGTGCAAACATCTCAAGTGAGTCCAGGTTCTAAGCACATTACTGAGCAGAGGAATCGGGCTTAGAAATGGGTTTCATTCCACATCTGTGAGCTTTGGCAGCTCTCTATCTTGATTCTGCCTTCTTGGAATTCCTAAGCTCAGTCCACTCTGCTCATCCCAAATATTCAGGTCTGAGGCGTTTCCAGGCTATTGGAGCTGATAAACCAAGGCTTTGCACCAGCTATAAAAGCCACCCTTCAGAGCTTGATAAGATGAGGCCTCAGAGGTGTGGATGCTTATTTTACAAGTCACTGAAACACAAGCAGATTAATCGTTAACTGTTTTCTACCATGAGTGTTTACTAGGAACTCAGAGATTCAAGGCTGAAGGATGGCACTTAGGGGTAGCTTGAAGGTAAGGGTTGATTTGTGCTCTGGGAGGAATCTTAAACATTACCAACTCTGGACCTGTTTCAATTTAAATCTCAATTTGTTTGGGGCTAAACATCTGAAACCCAAACAAAAATCTGGGCAGAATTCAGTTCGACACTGAACTCAACTCAAGATAATATCA